>NC_132935.1:11347616-11652352 GCF_034638445.1 Ciconia boyciana
ATGGCCACAAATCATCAAGAAAGTGCTCCCATCCCAGCTCCCCCTGGCTCCCCTGACCTGGTGAGTCAATGCAGGGCAATTGGGTTTAAGAGAAAACTAGCTAGGAAAAGAAAAAAAGAAAGGTGAATAATTTTCTTCTAATTAATTCCCTAAACCAGTTCAGTGGGGTTCAGGCAAGTACTAGAAATCTTTCCCCTTTTGGCATGAGTGAGATCAGCTGAACTGCAACATGTGACCGCAATCCAAGGCAACCTTTGTTTGCAAGACCAAGAGTGGATCTTTTTTATTCCCCCCCCCTTTCCCACAGCAAGCTCTTAAGTCTGCAACTGCCTTTCTCCATGGGAACAGGAGATCCACCATTTACTGACCGGTGAGTTTTATTGCAGAGTTGAAACAGGATGTTCACAAGGGATTTTATTATATTTCTTTTAATAAGTGGAGCATTTTAGTACGCAGTGAATCTTCTTGCTTTATGCTTGCGTGTCTCTGGGAGGCTGAAGTACAACACCAGGCTGCCAGATTCATTTTATACATTGAAGAAACATGATTCTACCCAATCTGAAAGGCAGGCCAACACAAAAAGACCTGTTCAAAGTGGAGGAAGCTCTGCACTTACAGTTTGGGATGAAAAGGGGAAAATTAAAACATCTAAGAGAGATTATTATACCTTTTATCAAACCTTCCTCTTCCCATATAGAATCAGCTGCTTCCATCACTGCAGCAACACTGACGCTTCAGATAAGCGGGCTCAGGGTATCACTGTCACAAAAAATTAAAGGCTTGCAGGTTGTATTCAGACAACTCCTCCCTTTCCTTTTGAAGTTAATTTTGGATATCCCCGCTCAGGCCATGACTGCAGTTTTCCTCTGCTCTCATCATGCATTCAGACAGACAGACAGCCCGCCATTGCAGCTAGCGTGGCAGGAGGGCAAAGCCCCTCTCTGACCCACAACTCATCCTTACATGAACGGCTTTGGGGAGCTGAAGAAAGAAATGTAAAATTTTGACTCGTGCAATTCCCACTACAGGGAGTAAGGGTTATTTTTTTCCCATTCAGCTAGTTAATAAGAAACAACTGTCTCCCAAAACACAGATGAGTTTCTACTATTCAGAACAGTGGGTTGGGATAACCCACGTGTAAAAAGAAAAAACGGAGAGGAGCGTGAAGGAGCAGCAGGTCCTGGTGTAGCAGTGCCTCTCCTGCATCACTCGCCCGAGCGCATGGTGCTGCAGCGAGGAGCCATGGCGAAAGGCGAGCCCAGGCGCGGCCCATGCACCGCGGGTGCGGGAGGGCAGAGGGGAAGGTGTAACCCAGAAAAAGCAAAAAGCTGGATCCCTGTGGCTCTGCACAGGCGGTGCGGATGCCCTGGTACGCGGCAGGACCGCAGCTCGCTCCTGTGCTACGGAGCCCTGGCACCTCTGCGGAACCAGCACAGAAACCACTCCGCATCACGGACAGTTCCTCTGAAAGCCAAGGGAGAGCTGACTGTACAATTAACAACGTATAAAGAAATCCACTTGCTGTTACTCTTTTTTTGCTTGCAAAGAGCAGTAGAACCCGATCCTCGGTGCGCAGCTCTGCAGGGTGCAGATGCTTCGCCGCTCACACGCCTGCCCAGCCTTCCCTGGCACAGAGCCCTGCTGCCGGCAGCAATGCCCACTGCCCCAGCTGTGACAGCGATTTCTGTATCCTTCCCTTGATAAAATAATGTAGCAGGGTGCCTTTTGGTGCTTAAGAGAGGCGATTGCCAGCACAATCTCAGACAGCATCTTGCTTTCCAACAGACTGAGCCTCGGGATACCTTCGGAGCTACCTGGGAAAGACACGTTAATGTATTCTGCACGTGGGCAGTGGGGCAACATGCGCTGAACCCGGCTGGATAGACAGGCGGGTAGGGAAGCATCTTCTGAGAGATGACAGAAGGAATGAAAAGCAGGAACTGGCAAGGACAGCCCGTTCAGCACCGAGGCACAGAAGACAACCAGCCCCAGTGCCACCTCTCCGGGCAGGATGAGCCCCATGAGGGAGGTGTGGGCTGGGAAGCGGCCAGTTTCCCGTGTCCTTCCCGAGAAATGCATGCCTCACCCTGACACACGCATTTTGGTACCCAGGTCAATCCCTACTCCCACTCAGGAGAGCCTTTGCTGGCAGCCATTTTCCCTGGGTATTTTCCAAACGCTTATCCAGAGCTTCCCATCCTCACTCTCAATAACTCAGTAGCTCCCACATGACCATCACTGCTATTCTATTTTTGCTTGAGATCTGAAAAGGTGCAAGAGAGAAACGAGTGGGTTTTGGGTTTGAGGAAGACGGGCACCTCTGCCTGCGCAGGCAGCCGCTCCTTTGCTGGGGGAGAGGCGATGCACTTGCCCTGGGCACAAGGCTCTTGGAGAGGGAATGGAGCTGGATGTAAGTGCCTGGACCGCTGCTGGAGGCCTGGAAAGATTTACCGCCGGGCTTGGAGGATTTCTGCCTTCCCAACAAGGCGGCTGGGGTGAAGAACGCAAGTGACGCAGCAGCATCCTGCCGGGAGAGAGGGGAAAAAAGTAAAAAAGGAAAAAAAAAAAAAAAAAAAAACGAAAAAAACTTAAAGCTCTTTGGATGAGGTTCAGGATGACTACACTTTTACTGTAAGTGTTTAGTAACTCGGAGTCGCATAACCCTTCTCTGCCCACTTGGGGCCACAACACGAAGATTACAAGCTACAAGAAACGCTTCACACACACACGCCCGGCCAAATGCCCCGTCCGAGGGAGGACAAAAAAACCTTTAACAAATTAAGCTGCGTTTCCCATTTAAGCAGAGCCCGATCGCTATTTATTTAACAATTTTAAAGTGTTATTTTAGCCTTCCTGGTTTGTGTGTGTTGAGAGGCTGTTCCTGGGACAGGAGCCAAAGTCGATTAGAGCAACTCGGCAGCCGAGGAGGGAGGGAAAAGCAGGGTGGAAGAGCGGAGGAAGGTGCCGGGGCAAGGCTTCACCGCAGGGATGGTCACTGGCAGCCCCCAGCTGCGGAACTGGAGGGAGGCGAGCGAAAAATTGGGGACAGCAATGGGGAGAGAGAGCCGGGGTGGAGAGCAGTGCCCGGTCCATCACCATTTGGTGGTTGCCGGCAGAGGCTCCCCGCTTTCGGCACACCGATGCCTTGCCCCGAGCAAGCATGCTGGGAAATGAGCAGGTGAAAGCAAAGCTGCGGCAGACCTGCAGGCACAAGCATCCATCCCAGGAGGATGACACAGAGCTCTCCGCAGCGGGGATGCCCCACACGGGTACCGCCCGGGCGAGGCACTGAACCTGCCTGAGAGATGCTTTCCCAGGAGAACAGACCAGGGGATGGATGATCCACTTGGGTACAAATGCTGTTTGGTATTCACCTGCTCAGCACGCCCTGCAGCACCAACAGCCCTCGGACAAACGCATCGAGGGAAGAACAACAACATCAAACGTCTCCCCGCGGGTACCAGATGAGTCCCACTCTGGGGTCCTGCATCCTACTCCTCCGGCCACAGCTATGCCTCGGGGTCGGCCTCCAGGAATGATTTTTGGATCAGGCAGGCAGAGGTGAGACAGATGGTGGCAAAGCAGGATGGATGCTGCCCCCAGATGAGCAGCTTTCTTGCCTGGGTCACAGGAAAGCTACCTGGTACCCACTGATGGGGGGGGGGGGCTGTGAAACCTGTGGCTCGGACTACCACCAGCCCCTTCCACCTCCACACTCCCAAAGTGACCCTTTCATCGATTAACACAAGACCCCTCCTTTCACCCATATCAAAGCACGAAATGCTGCTTTAATCAACAGTTTTCCCCAAAGAGCTCAGGGGCTCCTTGGCCATGGCAGCTCCAAGCACGGGCGCTTCCTCAGGCTCACGTGCCCCATCACCACCGCTGCCATCGGTCGGGGCCGGCTGGCGGCAAAACCGTAACGGCTCTTCTCCATCTGCAGTGCAGGTGGAGGGTGACGTGAGGGGAAAATCTGGGGACCCACTCGCACCCAGCTCCTCTCCTCCGACCCATCCCTCTGCCCATTACACGTGGGTGGGTGGAAGGACAGATGCAGACACAGGGTCTCCCCTGGACCAAGCGTGAGCAGACTCGTCCATGTGGCTTTTCAAGCCCAAGCAGAGAGAGGAAGAGCGCACATGCTAGTGGGAGCTCTGCTAATAATGATTATGGGGTGCAAATCTACAGAAGGAGGGAGCCAAAACACAGGGAGCACCGGAGAGCAGCCAAAACACACCAACAAGTGAGAGGAGCCAGCAACAACCCCAACACTTGCAAGAGCCGGGCAAAAGGGCTGCGCGCGCCCAGAGATTTCAGTAGACACAGCCATCAGGACTACCCCACGAACTCATTAATACAAGCACAGCAGTGTGCCAGGGTGTCAACGACCCCATCCTCCAGAGACATCCCCAAGCGACATCCCCATGTGAGCACCGGGCGCAGGACTTGCAGCCGCGATGGTGCGTTAGGCAGAGCAGGGTTCGGTGCAGACCCGGCGCTGGTGCTGCCCTGAGGCACTCTGGCCGGCTGCATGCAGGCAGGGCTGTTTGCCGGAGGACTCGGTCGCTGCAGCTCTGTGGGAACAGTTTCTCCTTCCCGTGTTGGCCGGGCAGAGGCAGTGACCCAACCCAACCCAACCCAGAAGCCTCACAGCTCCCGCTAGTCCCATTTTATTATACTTTTTTTTTTAATATGATACATGTGTTATTGCACAGAGAAACACCTGGAAAATGCAGAGCAAGGGTTATGCCAGAAAAGAGAATGCCCGTGCATGAAAAGAGTGACCAGGGGGATACAGGCTCACCACAGCAGCACTGCAAGCACATCTCAAGGCCAGCACGCTCCCCTCCAGCCGCTCATCGTTGCCTCGGAGCCGGGCTTGGCACCCTCTGGGGAGGGAAGTAGGGCTTTCCCACCTCTGTTTATTCTCCTTCACTCTCATTTTTGGGAAGTAACAGAGCACTGAGGAAGGTAACAGGTGAGAAAATGAGCAGAAGGCAATTCTAGTCCAAAATCCATCAGGCAGCTGGGGAAGTGAGCGGCCAAAGGAAAGCGAGCAGAAGCGAACCGAGGGAGAGACACAGCAAGCCTAGAGACATTATTCTGCGTGCTCCCGAAGTGCAAATTGGGAGTAGCCACAGAAAAAAAACAGCTCACCCCCAATGCTCGAGGCTCTCCCTGCCCCTTCTGAGCATTTGAGAAAATAAAGACCTTCAGCACTGCCCAAACCACCCACTGCGTTTTGCAGAAGATGGGTTTTCCACATGCCCAAAGACACATCCCAGAGACGCCACGACAACTTGACTGACCAGACTGAAGAGCTCTGAAGCTCCGCTATCAGCAGTACTGCCACACCAGCCCTGCCACAAGCTCGCCGTCCAGCAAACTTCATTTGGTGGTCACTCCTTTTGACAGTAGGAACGGCCCGTGGATTTGACTTCTTCCCATTGTAAGCTGCAGCCTGTTAGCTTTGAAAAGGCAATGAATAGCAAATTGCTTGTTTTCTTCTTCACTTTCTCTGTACCCTTTTTAAGACAAATTACCATGCTGCTTTTATTTTTTAAGCAACCTAGATCAACACAAATCAGATTCAGCGTCAGCATGTCACACATGTCACAAGCAAGCATAGCAAGCATTTCTTTTTTTTTAGGTGAATTTTAGCATCAACATAGCTAGAACTGAAGCCTAAATCTTCCTAGCAAGGCTCACATCTACATCCTCTAAGACAGCAGGCACAGACGCTGGGCTCTGTGCTGTGCAGGACGCAGCAAGGCAAGGGAACCCAGCAAACCACAGGGGAAAGCTCTGCAGCCTACAACAAAAGACCAGGCGTATCCCGTAGGTCTGCCTATCTATGATCTTCCTCTTCAAGGCACTTTTATATCCTCCTGTGATTTTAAAACCCAGCACACGCTGTTTCAGCTTTGATGCTATGCATTCTTATTATCAACCAACCAATACCAGAATAACCTTTCTTCTTGCAGTAAAACCCCTCTTTTCCCCGGGGGGTACAGCTGGTAGGGCAGAACAGACCAGGCATTTAGCATTTAATCATAAGCATAAGTATCAGCTTGAATCATCTAGGCTTGCATGGCTCCAGAGCATTCCCACCGGCTGCAAACACCAGCCGAGTAACATCACCGTCAGATGGCAGTTGCAGGGGTATTTGGTTAAGCATCCACAGGGGAGGAAATCATCAGCTTGCATCACAGCACAGAGTGACCAATTTGTGGTCAACCAAACTACTCCCAAGAGCCAAAAAACCAAGTGCAATGCAGTAACGTCGGAAATTTGGATTCGGAACAGCAGGAGGTGTTGGGACACTCGGCCTCAGCAGGACTGACGGGGCCAGAAGCGATGCCAAAATCTGGATGCAAGGACTGCAGAAACACTGGTCCAGAAGGGACTTCAAACAGCCACCCAGCCCTGAACCCTCTCTTGGCTCGTTTGTCTTCATGCCGCTCTCCAAGGCAACACCGGCGCAGCTCTGCCAAGAAGGAAACAGGACTCGGCTGCAGTTCCCAGCGACGAGCACCGCTCGCCCCACCATCCGGGAAGGGCTGCTGTGCTGCTAACAAAGCGGTTTCTAATGCTTTTTGGGCCAGCTCCAGCATCACTCATTCTCCTTCACCACCACCATCAGGAGCTGGAACCTACGCTTTGAGAAATGCCAGCCTACCCTGCTGCTACCAGGCACGACGGGAGATGATGCACTGGAAGACAGCGTCCAGAGAAGCACTTCCCTGTACATAATTTTCTTCTAGTCCTGTCCTCAGACATGGAGAAACATCGGGTGCTGCACTCCTCACACCACCTTCCTGGATGTCTCAAATCTGCTACATTCCCTTCAAGTCTCAACTCTACCAGGTGCTCAACCACCTCTCCTCTCCCTGTTCTCCTTCCCTCCTCCTGCATGCCATCCATTATCCAGGCAAAACTGCATAGCCATACTTGGAAATAATTTTGGCGACGCTTTTCAGCTTTTTCTATACTAACAGAAATTCCTTGTCCCAGCTCACAGTGTGGACGTATAGGATGTGGCTACACAACTGACCACATGATGAGCCGCAGTACAGCCAACACCAGGAGACCAGAGATACCTGGCTCCAAAATTACTGCTGAAGACAGGATCCCATGGCCCGACACCTGTGGGTTGTTTTGGGTTTTTTTTTTCCCCCTAGGTTTATCATATGCAAATCTTCCAGATATTCCTCACAAGGAAAGTTTCCCAAAGAGAAGCTTCATCTTCCCCAGCCACCTGCTTTCATATTAAAAATAGAGGGACTGAGACTGGATGCTGTATTTCAAGTGAGGTTTTATATGACAACCGAGACTGAATTATGACTTTTGCCATTTTTCTGTGGGCTACTCAAGATCTGCCTTTCTTGTAACGGCATCTGACTGTCAATTCACAACCAGCTTGTAATTCACTGCAGCTCCCAGATCCCTTTCTGTAGTTAACCTGTTACTGCTGGTTTTGGGTACATGCATCCGATTTCCAAGAGCACTGTTTTGCACTTGTCTTTACTGAATTTATTTCTCTTGTCTTCAAAGCAGCTCATTAAGACAACTGTAAGAGAAGATGCTATCACCTAAAATACCTGCAATGTCTCTGGTTGCATTTCGTCTTCCGTATCCTCTGCGGTCTACCATCTAATCTGCTACTGACCCTCAAAATGCCTTCCTGATCCAACAGCAAACCATTTATTTAGCTTCTTAAGTACCCACTTACTATGATTTCATCTTCAGCACATTTCCTGAGTTTGTTTATCGAGCTGTCAAGATTTCCTCAAGAACTACTCAACAGCTTTCAGCACTTTTTTTGGTAAAGTCACTAAAATACCAGACTTAGTATGAGTTTGCCTAGTAGTTCTGCAAGCCCTCCATCCTTCAGGAGGACTTGCTACACCAGGAGGTATCACAGTTAAGAGCTGGCAACTCAGACGATACGACTTCTGCAGTTATTTGAAATTTTCTTTAAAGTCAGATCAAGCAGATCATCCATTCCACATTCAGGATCAGCATCACCGTTTTTCTTCAAGTCGCACCTACCCAGCTGTCTCTCCGTTGCTATTTCCCTTGGCTGAGCTAGGACTTCACAGCTGCAGGAGCTTACAAAAAGCTCACACCCAAAGGGTTAAGACTTGTTTTTTCATGATCTTTAAATCATAAATATGATTTCCACTTGAAAAGGGAACACTTCATTTAACAGACACAGTGGCTCTGAAGGCTAATGCAGGGTTTTGAAGGAAATAAAAAAAAAAGGAAGCAAGGGGAGAAAGCAAAATAACACTTCCAGAAAGTTTTCCGAAGGAAATGAGTAACCACTTGTTATTAAATGATAAATCACAGTCCTCGGGAAGTGGCATTGTCTGTGGTCTATTTTTAATGAGAAAACACCCCTGTCACTGGCACAAGGGCTGACCATGCTGACGGGACACATCTGTGGACAGCAGGAGCGTTCACTGGGAGCCATCATCTCATTCCTGCCATTCCCATCACGGATCCACAACCAAAACGGCACGAAAAGGAAGTGGCTTAGAGGGGAAAAAAAAAATGCACCCAGGACAACGAACAAGGGCTACTGTTTTCCATGGAGGGAGGACAGGAGGAAACACTAGAGACCAAGCGGAGGAACCAGATCCTGAGCATAGTCTTAGGCGTTGCTTTTGTTTTCCATGTGTGAGGGATGCATACGAAGCCACCAGGAACCAAATCTGTGCTGACCCCAGTGTCCCCATAGGGGTTTAGGTGACCTCCCACATGCACTAGCATCCTCCGTGTCCCCAGGATGGGGACAGGTTGGGCACGCAGCCACAGTAAACCCCTCGGCCTCTTTTCACCAGGATCTGCTACCGAGACAGGGCTTTCTGGGGAAGCACCTAATGCTGCAGCTCCACTGATGCTGAGCACTTCAAAGGTGTAATTAGCCTCATTTTATGCTGATAAACGAGTCCCAGATTCCTGTGGCAAAGTGACTCGCTGATTGGGAATAGGCACGCAATGTTGAGGGAAGGGAAGCAAAAGTCAGCAGAGCTAGCTGGAGGCTCAGCTACAGGCACAGCCTCAAAACCAAACCAGAGGGACCACAAGCTCTCAGACACCCTGCCACCACGCAGCAAGCCTCCTGGCACGCTGGCGAGGGGACCGTTTTTGGCACCTTGCGCCAAGCCCAACCGGCTCTCAAGCCCCAACCAAGCACTGCAAGCCCGAGCCACAGGGTTCAGCTGCAGACCCACGTCCCCCACACACTCAAGCCAACTCCGAGCCAAAACCACACGCGCATCCCCAAACTTTCCAAGCTGTACCAGGAACGAGCAGGAACCTACAACTGGCTCGCTGAAATACAACGCGCTATGCCTAATTTTACTGCGAGGGTGACCAAGCACTGGCACAGCTTGCCCAGGGAGGTTGCGGAGTCTCCATCCCTGGAGATATTCCAAAGCTACTGGACGTAGTCCTGGGCAACTGGCTGTAGGTAGCCCTGCTTGGGCTAGGAGGCTGGACCAGATGACCTCCAGAGGTCCCTTCCAGCTTCAACCATCCTGTGATTCCGTAATTGCAAAGACATACTGCATTGCAATCCTGCACGTTAAATTAGCTTTCACTGACCTGGTGCAAAAAAGACTGTAATTATTCAACTTCTCAACTACTTCTGACATTCTTTCCATAGATGAGGTTTAAGCCTTTTTTTTCCCTTCCTTTTAATAGGAACGCAACCCCACAGTTTGCAGGAGATTATATAACACACACGCATCACTCTTCCAAAACAGCGTCTGAAAGCATTTGTTTGATGATTTCCCCCCCCCCCATAAACCACCACCCTGCTGGTCTCATTCATCGTGCGGCATTTTGCAACGAAGCGTAAAAACGGTATTAATCATAGCTCCGAAAAAACACAAACTTCTTCTCTGAGGTTTGAAGTAACCATTTGGAAGGAAAACTTCCAGGAGCCAGAGGGACTGACAGGGCTGGAGACTAAAGTCCTTCTTTTCAAAGGCCAAGTGTATCCCAATATATCCCTTGGACAGCTGCCCCGAGCCAAAGTTATAATACTTTATTCTTCAGTTCAAGTAGCAAGAAGGAGATTTGGTACAAAATCAGGACAAATACCCAAAGTGAACGGGGAGGTTTAGCAGGCAAATGTGTCGTAAATCTAACCAGAGGCTTGAGCTCTAACTACAGCTTTGGTGAGGATCAATGTCTGAAGTCTCAGCTGCCTATCACCTCCAGGATGCTGCAGGGAGTGGGGCCAAAATGACCAGGTAAGGGCACCCATCCCTTGCAGGCAGCACCCGAGCGTCTCGGACCGAGCGCTGGCACTTGCCCGCGGCAGAGTGTTGCTTCAGCAACAGTCAGAAACACAGGGATCTGCAAAGGCTATGCCAAAAAATAAAAATCATTATCATCTTTATGTTTTCTGGCCAAACACCATTGGAGAAAATTGCCTTCTACATAAATCAAGCTCTTTGTCCACCTCTGCAGATTTAGTGCTTCTCGTGGATACAAAGAGGGGCTTCTGTCAAAGATGGAGTTGGGAAAAACCATGAGGCTCTTTTCTACGTTAGATGCTTTAGCAGAGATCTGCCAAAGGCTTTGGAATCCCTCCGCTTCAGAGGTAAAACATTAATAATTTAAACCCCTCCTTTTCAATTAGGAAGGGCACTAAAAGAAACTATTGAAAGAGAAAAACCATCAAGCCTGCCACCCCATCCAACTCAAACACTGACATTTTCTCTCAAACCCCAAAAGTGGTTTCAACGAGCTGGAAAACAAGGATTTTGCCTTTTTCTTACCCATCCTTCCCTGACATTTTCTCCTCTGCCATTAATCTTCCAGGTAAAGCAGTCGACCACGGGGACAGGGCACATCAAGCATCCCGGCACAGAAAGCCCTAGGATGCTGCAGCCAGGGGCAGGGGTGGTGCAAGCAGTTGCAAAGCATCTCACAGGGCACGCCAAAAATTTCGGGTTTATTGTTATATTAGTAGGATAGGACAGGATAGGATAGGATAGGATAGTTCGGTTGGAAGGGACCTACAACCATCATCTAGTCTAACTGCAAGTACTTTGTATTAGAAGAGCAAGTGGAGAGAGAAAGAAAATAATCAATGATTGATCTTTTCCTTTTTCTTCTTTAATCAATAATCCCAGACTCTTGTGTGTGGTGAAGTTCCCTGCTTATTCAAAGCACGCGTGCCTCTCCCTGTCTCAGCTACTGATACCATTTCTTATCAGTACGTTTCATTCTTTCCCATTCTTGCAAGAGCTCTGCAAGGTAAAAAAAGGATACTATCTTCATATTTAAGAGGCAAAAAAGGCTGACAGAGATAGCTCTACCTCGCTATCAAGGCTTCTGCAAGAGCAGGAACAATGTGGCTGCCCAAGATTTAGCGTTGTCTACACAAGCCCTGCTGGGGACCCCAGCTCCTTCGTCAGCAGCCAGCCCGGGCGCAAGCTGCTGTCCTGGTATGGAGGTGGCCAGATAAAAGCACACGCTCAGAGACACATTCCCCTCTTCCACGCAGATGTACGTACTTCAGATGACCAGTCCAAATTTGCAAAGAAAGATGCGTAGGGCCAGGGAACATCATCCATTTACTCCATACCATGGCTCCTCTTGGGCACCCAGATCTACCAGCCAAGCTGAAGACGACCTTTTGCATTGATTTGAATCCCCAATGCAGCCGTGTAAACACTGGAAGAGTGCAACCTTATGTCTCTGCAAAGGATGGTTAAATACATCCTTTTCTTCAGGAAAAAAAAAAAAAGGAAAAAAATACATCCTTTTCTTCAGGAAAAAGGAGGAATTCAAAACCTACATGCCAGCTGATCTGGTGACGAAGTGCCATCCTCCAATAGCTTTTTTAGACAGTCATGAACTTTAAATTTATTTTGTCTCCTCCTCCCAGCAAGCTCCTAAACAGTGCAAGCTAAATATTTATAGAAGAGTCCCTGTTTGTTTAAGTTACAATCCATACTCGCTGAGGTCCAATACACCCAGATCCCGAAATGACAGCTGATTACAGAAGAGGCTGAAAACATGGCAGAGGGGACCCTGACGCTTACCAGACCTTTCCTCTGGACACTTTCTCCAGTGGTTGTTTTGGGGCACCTTTCCCAGCTTCTTTCAAAAGAAGCACAACTGCAGCTCCCGCCAGCCAAGGTCCACATTTCATAAGATGCTTTGGCACAGCTCTGCTCAGTGCCACAGAGCCCCAGGTTTTGGGGAGCCCCCGACGTGCTCCGGAGCCCATTCCTCCCCGACTTGCAGCAAGGCGGCTGGATTGCTTCTGGAAATGCAACTGAAGCACCGGAGCTGCTGCACAGCGTGCACCAAGGCAGGGTGCAAACACCTCCGGGCCCATGCAACCAACCTGCCGCAGGTGGGGCACGGCACGGCGTCACTCCGGCTCAACAAGTCCTACCCTGACCTGTCCCTTCCAACAAGTCCTACCCTGACCTGTCCCTTCTGTCTCTTCTGGATTCAGTAACAGCTTCTCCAGTTTACCATAGCGTCCACTCCAATGGCACAACAAAGTCCTCCCATATCCTACAGAATAACTGAGGATATCCAAACTTTTTGGCTAACTGGACAACCTGTCAGAAGTTTAAAAGACACCTGTATGTGCCGACACACTTCTGCTATAAGCTAGCTAAGTCCAACAAGTCAGACGGCAGAGGATGACAGCACCTTCTTGCACGTGGTGGTACACAGCTTTACGGGTGAGCCAAGGAAAAAATTAGACCTTGCTTCAGACGTGGTGATTTCCATTTATTCATCCCATAAAGTCACATGTAGGCCCAGTTAAACACTCCTGGGAGTCTTCCATTTGGGGTATAACGGGGGGGTCACCACCACGAAGGTGCACACGAGAGGCGAGGCTATCGAGTGGGCATAGTGCCGTGCCGGCATACCCTGATGGAGCATTCACCCTGTAGATGTTCAGCATTCAGCTTTGCAAGCTCCCAGAGGAACAGCAGGGGCAGGGAGACACCACCCAAGCAAACACCCTTCTCCGATGACCACCCAAGGTTGGTAATTCCCTTCATTTTTATGTTTTCGCACAGAAGTTCCCACGTGAGGAACTGAGCAGAAGGTACTTATTCAACTCAGATGGGCGAGAGGTTGGGACGGCTTTGCTCAAGTTCAGCTACTTCAAACCCAGCACCTGATTTGAACAGCCCCTTGGATGAGCACACATTGCTGAAGGACTCAAACCCAACAACAACAGCTATTGCTGTGCTCATCCCATCAAAATAAACTCTTTCTCAGTGCTGCAGCAAGGTGGGACTCAGCAATGTTGCTCTGTCCTGGGGTTCCCCAGGGAATGACAGGACTCATTCTCTCCCTGTACAGGGTGTCTCAAGGCATTTCTCCCCATTAAAACAGAAAATGTGGTGTTGAGCAAGAGGATGACTTTTGTTGTCAGGTGGATCTCAAGGTCAGGTTTGCACGCTGCCATCATTAGGAGTCTCGATATCCAGCGTGAAGGTCCTTGCATGGATGAAGAATCCAACTGTGCAAATGGCCGTGCCAGTGCCACGCGTGCATGTGCTGCCCACCCTCCTCCTCACACGTGTTTTCTATCCGGGCATGCCTATGCACACACACACAGGGAAGCACCCAATTAAGTTTTATGGATGTGCTCATATGTACATGCATATGAATATGCATGAGTACACAGGCCCACCACAAGCAAGCCATGCTGACAGATGAGATTAAAGGGAAGACTGCAACATGGAGGAGGCTGGAAATAATGACAAACACTTTCATCAGTAAAACCCCAATTACCCAGCCTGCACATAGCCTCTCATCTCTACAGAGCAAGCACAGCTACTTATTACAGAGATGCCTTTACCATAATCAGACTTTTAGAGAAAGGAGAGGAGCTGCCCTGGCTTTCCCATGGTTTATTTCTCCAGGTCTTGGGGGAGAGACCTGTTATCGGAAGCGCACGCCTCGCCACGCGCATCACCACGGCTGGCGGGTCCACTGGAGCCAGCCGTAACCGGGAGGTTGAAGGCACAAGCCTACGACCAAGGAGACTTTGAAACCGCAGCTGGTGTCCTCCAGCATCATCCACACCGTTAACACCATGGGGCCAGCTTTACCGATACTTCACGGAAGAAAGCCACATTTTACTGGGGCACAGAAGAGAGACACTTTTCTATTTTAATTCACCTGGTCCTAAAAAAGAAAAAAAAAAAGAAGAAAGAAAAAGAAGAAATACAGCCCCCCCCCTTTCCCCTTTTACATAAATATTGGATCTGAGCACTTTATGCTCTTAAGAAGTTAAAAATAGGAAATAATATGAAGTCTATGTGCTGCATCTTTTATCAAAGCCTTTTATGAACATCAAAACCAGCTCCTCTGAGCTCTTTTATACTTTCCTGCCATCACTCACGATTCATAAAAGAGGACTACAGAGATACAAAGGGTAAAGCACTTCCCAGTACTGTCACAGGGAGCCAGGGACAAAAAACAGCTTTTCCTCAAAGCTCTGAAATCTAAGAGCAATTTTATGATATAACGTCACTTTTAGCACAAGAGATGAATAATAGATATTCAAAATATAATAACACTTTCATAAGTAAACAATGCTTTGCAGTGTCAAAGCTTCTCGGCAGCACTGTCGAGCCCTTGCAGGAGGACTGACAGTGCAATCACCGTAACATCACCGGGAAGCAAACGCTGTAAGAATAAACATGCGTTAACCAAAAGGCAGGGTCTCTCTGGCCAAACTCCATCTGTGTTCTCTAGAGACACACATCCAGATCCCCTCTATAAAAAAGGGGAGGTTTGGAGATTAACAAGATGAACCAGAAACTCTTTACACATAAACTTGACTTTGACCCTGCCATCTCTCAGAGACCTGCAATAAATCCAGACCTCCTCCCCGTCTGTACAATGAGCGGGCTTACACTCACCTATATTCAAGAGATATGAGCATTAATTAACTTCAACATTAAAAAAAAAAAGCATTTGAAAGACAGTAGCTGCTAGAATATCCGTGACTCTTTCCCAGCCTGTTTATATCCCTGGATATGGAGCAAATCCCCCATGCAAACCTGAGAGCACCATTTAGCTGTTCAGCATCTTTCCCACAGAAGGCAAATTCCATAACTTGCGGTCACCATTATTTTCTTCATGCCTTGCACAGTAAGAGTTAGGAATTCCAAGGGAGGAAGTGATAAACCCATGATAAAAAAAATTCCAGTGAACTTTCAGTATTATCCTAAGCAAAAAAGAATTTCCTCCTTAGTCATCCACAGACAGGGCAAGCCAGCTCCCCCATGAATTACAGAAAAGCAGGGAAAAATGCTTATCTGGGAGATTACTTCTCTTCCTAGTACCTCGGTATTTAATTTTTAAGCAGGGCAAAGGTCAAACGAAAACCACCTGATGCTGATGTAAATACAGCCCTGGATAAAACCGCACAGCAGAAAGAGCTGTTCCTTGCAAAAAGCTTAATGAAAACCGAGCGATGGTGCCAGCAGGGAGGGCGATGGCACTTCAGCATCCATTTGCCACAGGGATACTGTCAGCCGGCGGGCGAGCACATCCACATCCACGCTGTGGAGGCAGCTGAGCCAAAAGGCAGCGACAGCCCCACGGCCTGCGGGGAGCTGGGGCACCGGGGGGGTCCCGGCATCGCTCCGCACCCTGGCAAATGCCCCCAGCCCTCCCCTTCGGCCAGGAAAACTGGGGTGTCAAGCCCAGGCTGGATTTGGACCTCTCGCCTGGACGGTGGGCAGGGGTCCACCTTCCAGAGGCACCAGGGCTGGGATGTATCTGTGCCTCATCCCCCAACTTATCTACGATAACCTATATAAAAATATATAGGTTTTTTAATTGCACAGCAGCAGAGCACACGCTCAGGTCCGCTTTTTGCTGCTGGAGCCTCAGGTCTCTAATTCGACCTCCTGGCTCTGACGCTGCAGAGGTAAAAAGGAGGTGGTGCAACGATGGCTTCCTGCAAAAGCAGAGCCGGTGAAACCACAGGATCCCTGAAACACTGCCAAGGAAAAACCAGGAGTATGGGTGCGAGATTTGCTTCCAGATCAAGAAACACTCTCAGATAAAAAATTGCCCAAAACAGTATTTTGTCTTTCTGAAATGGGCTCCACGCCGCAGGACCAGAAGATCGGGCAGATGCCCTCCCTTGGTGGCAAGCTGGCCCCATGGCAGCCGTTCCTGGCTGGCAGTTTTTGTCTGCTGCCTGAAATCAGCAACCAGACCAGCCTGGAGATGATTAAAACTTAATTACAAACTCTTCAGATCATGTCCCATTCACAGTTTTGGGACGGTGCAAATCCTGCCACCTTCACCAAACAGCCCCTCCAAGGGCCTCTCGCAGCCTTGGGATGCCAGCCAGCTTCAGAGGCTTTACATTTTCGTGGCATGAGACAAATTTCACTACAAGTTCCTCCAATATTAATCCACATAATGCTGCTCAGCACATGGGAGCCCAAGAAAACAGCCTGTCGACACCTTCGGCTCCGCAGAGCCCCTCAAAGCAATGCAAAGGATTCAGGAGCCAAGCAGATACTCTTGCTTTGCTGGCTTTAGCAATGACACGTCTTGTGATAGTTCACTGCTTCTTTACAACCCGAAGCAGCACAGTAAGTCAGCAGATAGTTAAGTATTAACTGTGCATAGTAAGTCAGCACCTGCAGATGCAGGCGCTCATGGAAAAAGCAAAGATCACACATGAAGATCTTTATTCTGAAAGTAATGACTGTGATGCTTTAGTCAATATAATGCACCGAGCAACATCTCGAACCGATAAATAGAGGACCATTCAACGCATACGAGCACAATTATTTCAGACCTTTAAAAATATGTATTTATTTATTTATAGAAATAGAAAAAGAAATAAATAGAAATATGGCCTTGTGTATCCCCAATTAGACACCCCGCAAAGAGGGCACCAAGTCTGGGCACGAATGGCACACGAATGCTGTCAGCAAGCACCCCAAGAGAGGGGCAGACCTAAGGAGCGAAAGCACACACTGCAAAAGCAGGGGAAGGTTTAGCATAACCTAAGGACTGAGACACACAATTAATTTGCTTTGCTTGAGCTGGCTTTCACTGCTGCCCGGTGAGCAAAAGCCAACGTACTCCAAACCACGATCCTGGGGTCAACAGCAGCAGGATGAGCGCAAGTCCATCAGCATCCCTTGCCCTGAGCACGCTCTCATCCAAACCCCCCAGGCAGGACAGGGAAAGAAAGCTTGAAGCAAAATTTCAGCATCAGCAGCTTCAGGACTTTTCCTGAGCAGAGGAAGAAGCGAATCCAAAGATTCAGCTGTAAATATTCTAAAAGTGGCAAATGGACACTGGGTAGCCAAGATAAGAAACTCTAAAAGCACTTACTTGCATTTGCTGCCCCCAACCCTTGCAAATCCAGCCTGCTGAAGTGGTAAGGTAGGTTGCCCACAAACTGAAAGCTGAAACTAGTTTCAGACCCAATTCCAGAGAATTAGGAGTAATTTTAGAAGCAGGAAACCATCAAGCAAGAGACAGCATCTGTAGATTAAACCCTCTTCCTTTGCCAGGCTGCGATACATTTGACTCACAAAACCATAAAGAAAGTAAGACTTTCTACAAAAAGCTTCATTGTCAAATTTATTTTATATCTTTGAGGTTATTTTTTTTCCCTTAAACCAATAAATACTTGCAATTCCTTTATTTGCTGCCAGCTGGGGAAAGACTTGAAAACTTCTGCAACCCTGCAATTTCAGTGCTTGTCTGTGCTGGGCACTAAAAAATTCCTCTGGAGTGAGACGGAGAGGGGTTAGTCATGACAAGAACATCCCTGCAATGTGCCCGGGCTGCTTTTCACTGTCATCCAACCATCGTTAATACCGACTTAGCCCACCCGTGATTTTTATAATTAGTTGTGTGCTTTTGAAACACACACTCAAATAGATTACCCTCACAAGCAGCCAAACTGAAGCTTTTTGTATTTTTTTTTTTAATTAATAACATGCATCTGTCCATAGACCTACCCCCCAAAGGACATTTTGACCCAACACTCTGCACCCTGACCAAAAAGCTTTGCTATTTTACCAACGAGCATTTTAAACGCTGATGGGGTTGATCATTTAACTAGCACGCAGGGATGCACCTGGCAGCCCCCCAGCCCAGATGCTCACGCTGACTGAGAGGAAAGCCTTAAATTATACACCCTTTGAAGTTGCTCCACGTCTGCGCAGGATGAGACCGGCTCTGAGCAAAACCCGAGATGATTTTTCTTCCCCATAAAAGACAGCTGTAAATTTGCAACTGATACACCGTTCTTTGCCAAGCTTTAATTCTCAGGCCACCGGCAGGTACCGGCCGGCCCTCAGGTGCCTGCAAGACCGTGCGTGACTCCCTTTGCAAGGGGCAATGCAGAACGCAAGATTCGGGGTACTTCTACCGCAGCTTTTCTCCTTGCTTGGTGTCAGCGCAGACCCACGCAACGCAGAAGGCAAGCACCATTGGGGCTGCTCTAGGTTACCCAGGTAATGGGCAGGTTTTGTTTGGTCTCCAAACAGGCATCTCCAGAAGCAGCAAAGCGACTGCACACCTGGAGCAGAGCAACTGATACCCCATTTTCTGGGGTGACCTTGAGCACTGCTTGTACTCTGTAGAACTGTAGCCAACACCTCTTCTCATACTCAAGATCCATGAACAAATCTGTGTACAAGCGGTGATTACAACTCTTCCAGCTCTCTAAACAAGAGGAAACCCAAGGAACTCCCTTGCATCAAATTATAGAGATGCTCTTCCTAAAAGGTTGAGCAACAAGGGCTAGGAGGAGACCAATAAACACATTTTGCACACATGCTCCAAGTCTTCTAGAGGTGTTCAGGGCTCTAATTAGGTTTTTATTTGCCTGCAAGGAGGAAAGCCCAAGCTCCTAGTTACATAAAAAAGATAAAGCTCATTCCACCGCAACGCACTGCTGACAAAGGATCTTTTCACATCTTACAGGAACAAGTGGAGATCTGGTTTGCAACATCTTTATCAAACAGCTGGCCGCAAAAAAAAAAAAAGGACTTTAGATATCAACGGTGTTTGCTTTAATTGTCGACAAAAAGCTCGCACTGCCAGTGATGCTTCTTCCTTAGGTGCCTTAAAATTTGTTAGGAGCTGGTTAATAAAACACCAGAAATTTCAGTGATGGGAAAGCTGTGTTCTGTATTCTTGAGAGAGAAAAATGGGCTGAACAACTTTCCTGATCAACCCACACAGCGGGGCTTGCCCACCCGTGAAAGTTAATTCCGGTTAAGGAAGGAAAACTCTTATCTCCAAATGAAGGGCTGAGACCCAAGCCAAAGACACAGGCAAATCCTGGATTTTTAGTCATTTCTTAATTTGGTGCACAGGATCAGGAGGCTCTGAGCAAAGCCCTTGCCGGGGCTGCTCTACATTGGTACCCACCGGACTGCTCACCCGGGGCCAGATCCTGCACAGACCGGCCATGCCTTCCCTCTGACTCCACCAGCAGAAGATCCAGCAGGGCTGGGAGGACAGTTGGATCCCAGGATGCCCAAGCTATCAGAATGCCCAGCCAGGGGCATCTCAGTGTGTGATCCCAGCTCTGCTGCCCAACACACAACAACGTACCAACCTGAATTGCAAACCCGCATTTTGCAGCAGATCTAAATGAGAGTGGAGTTTGGCTTGGTGAGCCCAGGTGAATCTCAGCAGCATGTATTTGAGTTTAGTAAATTGTTTCTGTGTGCTGAAGGACAAAAAGCTAGGGGAGAAGAGAAAACCTGAATACCACTATACGTAATGTCATCATATGTGGACCCAAGCAAACAAATAAAAATATTTGGTGACTTCACCAGGTGTACAGATGGAGTCCCTGGAGGAGTCAGCTGTAGAATATAGATTTCCTAACTGCCCTTCTTCTCTCTCTTGGCCATCAGAGAAAGCCATCAGATGTATAGAAGAGGCATCATGCAGAAGAAATACAATCATTTTTCAGTGCATTTTCTATGTCATTTGAGCCAGACTGCAACATGCCAAGTGAGCAAAGCAGGAGCACACTTCAGCGGGGGGAAGTCAAACGCTGAACATCCCAGTCCCAAGGGATGCCTCTGCAGCAGAGCACAAAGCCCATGCAAGGAACACCGGGGGTCTCCATCCTCCCTGAGGGGTGGGATCTTGCAGACGCTGCGGGGTTGAGCCTCCAGGCAGTCCTCCTGGAGAAGGTCCTGTCTTGGCACGTGACCATGTTGCTCAGGGGTTGACCACTGACCATCCCCACCAACCTGGCATGATGCTGCTTTTCACCTACCGTGTCCAAATCCCCGTGGTTAATTCTAGCTTCTCTTACAGGCACAGCAAGTGCTTGACTTTCCTGCTACTTAAAGCAAAGAACCCTTTTAACCTCAAATCTTTGTCTACCATCTCCATTTGGCCTATGGGTTGCAGTCAAATTCAAGAGCAAGGTGACCAATTTTGTTTCCACACACACACGCTCTACCCCCCCATTTCCTTCCTTTAATCTGATGCAAAATTGCACTTACGAAGCAAGAAGATGAAACATTTAATGCCTCACAAATGCTGATGGGAATGCAGAATAAATGTATAGCAAAGCATTTTCAGCCCTTTCCCTTCAGCACCTCCTCTCTGTATAGTAAAAATAATTAAGTTAAGCTAGATTCAAAGAGCTAACTTTGTCTCTACCCTGTAGAAGGAGCGATCTGTTTGCCAGCACACGTGAGCTGATTTAACCCAAACCAGTGCAACTGCCAAAAAGCATGAGTTTTGCAGCAAACCGATACCCACAGACACCAACACAATGATCTGGTTCTGGTATTAGAGAAAATGGAAAAAAGCTTGTCACCTTCACAAAAATATCTAACTCATTGTAAATTAGTATAAAAATGCAAATTTGGTTGTTATCACTACAGCTATTGAGTTACCATGTCTATATTGAATACAATAGTTTTCATTTTAAAATTTAAAGCCACCTCCTTTTTTATGGGATAAATCATCCTCAAAATGACGTTCTTCAGCAGAAATACTGTTAAATTAAGAAGAGGAAAAATTGATTAAACACTCTTGTCATCTCCTTCGAAACCAGACAACGAAGCCCAATAAGCTGATCTACATGCGGCTGGTGCTGGCTGTGGGTTACAAACACAGCAGGCAGCTGCCCGGGAGTCCAGGGCGACCCAGGAGGAGAAATAAGGATCCTCCATCCCCCTCCTCAGATGCGAGGCTCAGGCTGGGCATCAAAACCTTCGGGAGAAGCTGACCCCACCGCTCCACACAAACCTACATCTCAAATTGTGTCTGTGTCCTAATGAGGAAAAGCCACCTTCAGAGCATGGCACCAAGGACTTTGGAAGGTCTTACCTGTAGCAGAAGCTAGTAAGGAAACAAAATGATTGAACTCCTAATGATGAGGAAAGCAAACTGGCTAGCGAATGAGAAAACCACCTACATACCTGCTGGACATGAGCGCTGCTGCACTGGAAAAGCTCTGGGAGAAGAAAAAATATCCTTCTGCTGGGTAAAGCAATGGCTTCATCTTGAGAAAACGCAAGGGGAGGTATTCCAGTAAGTGATCGGTTTGCTATAATCCCCAGGACAGAGAGGCTTCCTTCCCAAATGACACGAGGTGACCCAGGAAAAAACAGGGTAAAAAGACAGTAGGAACTTCCAGATGCTTTCATCCGCAGCCAACGTTCTCCAGAGAGTTTTGGGGGTCCATACAACCCATGATCCTAAAAATCCTTGGGAGCCACCGAAAGGACCACTCTGCTGGGCTCCTCCAAATGCTACTCGGGACTGCTGGGAAGCGTGGGGCTGGGACCTTCAGAGAGAAGAAAGGGACAGGCCGTTACATGACAGCTCTTGCCACGTTGGATGAGGCTTATTCCCATGCAAACTCGTATCTTTTGATTTATTTTTGCACAGTAGGAAGTTTTTAGGGTTTTTTCCTTTTTTTATTTTTTTTTTTCCAATTTGCATGGTTTATTTAAATGAATGTCACCCTGAGCATAGGCAGACCATGGGACCACCACCTCCAGATGCCTCACACGTGCCAGGTGATGTGAGAGGAGGAGGACAACAAGCCAGCGATTAAAAAAAAAAGTTCTCACCTAACCAACAGATCCTTCCAAAACCCTCTTTTTTTTTTTTTTTTTTTGGTCAGAGGAAAGGACACAGTTTTCCTCCCCTCTCCTTTTTTTCCACCCCTTCTAAACCTCCTGAGGTGTTTTCTCTACCAGGGAAGAGAAGGATGGAAAGGGTTGTAAGGAGGCAAGTCAGCAGGACCACCTGCCCTCCTCATTTCAGAGGAAAACGTCCATCCACCATTAGGAGCATCACAACATCAGGAGTCCACGCTGAGGTCTGGCCCAATCCGCCAGCGGGATCCTACCCCCGACATCTCAGAAACACGCAGCTCTTGAGTACAACCACCCTCTTTGACCTCCTACCAGGCAGAGCCACGCTTCCCACCTCCACCTTCAAAGAAAATAAACACATCCCAGCACAGTGGCTCAAAATACCCAGGGAATTAGTCATACAGATTCTAGTATTTGATGTATATAAAACCATCGTAACCTGGGGTTTTTTTGGTTGGGTTGGTTTTTTTTTTTAATCTGATCTTACTAATTGTGCTGGGAATAGAGTTGCTGGAATTTTTGTTTGTTATTTTAAGATATGAAAACTGTCACACAAACACAGGCGATTGCCGGGCCTGGAAATAATGCCTAGCAAGCACTGAAAGCAAACTCAAATAACTCTTTGCCCAACATTGCTTTCTAGTTCATCTGTAATAAAAACAGCAGAGAGCAGCTGAGAGCCAAAAGGGGTTTTTTTCACTTTGTTTTAGCTGCAGCAGCACAGGAAGGTGATAACATTGTGTAATGTAACCAAGCAAAGGAGTAATGAAAGTGCAAGCAAATAGATCAAATAGCACAGGGTTAAATAAGAAGTGTGATAATCATTTGTTTCGCTAATTGTGTCAATAAA
Organism: Ciconia boyciana; assembly: GCF_034638445.1. Taxonomy (NCBI): domain Eukaryota; kingdom Metazoa; phylum Chordata; class Aves; order Ciconiiformes; family Ciconiidae; genus Ciconia; species Ciconia boyciana. Next base: position 11,370,609 of record NC_132935.1, read on the forward strand.
GTCCTACCTATCCTCAAACAGCAGAAACGTCATCGGATATAAAAAACAAAATATCAAGTGAATAATTAGATGTATAAAAACCCATCATTTTTTCCCCAGATGCTCTCTTTAAAGGGTTGATTAGGAGAATCACATGTTTATTTTAAATAAAATTCCACTGACTTTGATCATGTTTAAATCACCTCGAGTACGAAACCTGCTTTGAATCAAAACTTCTTCCTCCCTAGGGAAAACAACAAAAATTGCCTTCTCTGCAGCAAAGATGCAGCCTTACCGCAACCCGAGCTAAGCTGGGTCGCGATGCCACCGATGGACAGGACGACACTGTAACCCAAGAAAATCCGATGTCTTTGCAATGTGTTTGGGTTGTTAACCACAAAACCCAGCACGCGACGCAGTACAAGGCAACCAGCAGTCTGTAGACAGGCTCGCAGATGGAGCTGCAGTTGAGGTCTGCTAATTCATGGAAAAAGAAATCTGAATTGCCTTGCCCTTGCTTCTAGTTTTTTTCCAGTGATGGGAAGAGTTAGGAAATGAAATATTCCCTAACCTCCCCCCGTTAAATGAACCTAAGCTGGAGAAGGTCTGACCCAAACCCCTGAGCTGATGAAAACATTTTGGAAAAGGACTCGAATCCCCCAAAATAACTCCCATCCCACCAATTACACAGCAACCCTCAACCACTTTGATGACTATATGACACTCAAAATGCCTGTAAAACCTATTTCTCTACTGCAAGAACACCTGCATAAAATCCTTGAGCTAACGGTTTTCTCTATAAACCAATTACCTGTAAAATATGAGCATGCAAACAGAGATAAATCTCTGTCACCAGAGAAATGAGACTTGCCCTGTAGACCCAGCCCTTGTCGTGCTGTGCCCGGAGCAGCAGCAGGGCTTTTTGTCCCAGCTCCACCACGGATGTGTCAATATGTACTTTGCTCACTTCTCCTGGGAGACGAGCCCAACGGTCCTCACTGTCCAATGAGCAAAAACGTCATTTTCTTGTTTTCCTCCTTTTATTTCTCCCCCCACCTCACATACACCACACCACTCGCATCAGTCCCACCATCTGCCTTCAAGCCCAGCTGGACGGCAGCAGGACCGAAGGGCTATGGAAGAGCTCAGTGACCAGCATCTTGCACACGTTGTGTTTTTACATAAGCATATGGGCTTTTCTAGTCAGGCTATAAGGGTTGGGACAACTGATAAACCAATGACAGATGATTAATGTTCATTTTAACCATCTTCCTTCACGGTATGGAGGATCCTCAGCACCTTCCACCCCTGGATGTAAGGAGACGATACTGTCTCAGTACTGCCCAGTTTGGGATACAGATGAAGTTCAAACTCTTGTGCCGAGGAGAGATGCCTGAAAAGTCAACTTTCCAGTTCCTTGGACTCTACCCTTAAAATGTGCCAGGTCATTAAGGCTAAGCACTCTACCTGCTATGAAGATCCTACCTCTATCTCCAGCTCACCACAGTCCAGGCTCTCAGCAGCCTTCTGCTTCCCCCTCAAATCGGAGGGTCTTCCTTGCAGACTGCCTAGGAGTACTGCCTAACACCAACAGTTTAGGTCTTGCCCTAAATAACTTACTGAAGGTCATGCGGTTGGTTGGCAGCAAAGCCCTGAAGAACATCCAGATTTTGCAAGTCATGGGCCGACACTTCAAAAACACATTTATCCTCCCCGTCCCTTGATGAGGAATAACTCTGTTACTTGTACACAACTACAGTTCAATCACCCAGACGAAGAAACACGATGCCCTGAGCACATGTCCAGCTCTGAGCAAATAAGGCATCAGCCTCGACACAGAGAGCGGCACTCTGAGCCCACGGCTCCTCTCCAAGGGCAGCAAGAGCAAGTCGACATGAGCTGAAAGAAACCAGCAGCGAGCAAAGCGTGCCCTGCTATGGAAAGCCCCCGAATGATTAATAGCCACATGAAAAAAGTTAAGAGGCTCCTTGCTAATCAGTTAAGAAATACAGAGGGGGATGGGAGGTGGGTGGTGGTGAAGAGAGAAGAATAAGGAGTTCCACCTGTTAAATTTTGACCACTAAAGAGTCCCAAGTGCAATAGCTCATTTTAAAAAACAAAAGGTGTTTTCTGTGCCTGTGTTTTTTGTTTTAAGGAAAGGGCTGTTTTTCCACTTCAGCATGTTCATTACAACCCAGTCACGTGAGTTCAGTGCAGTAAGGGACCTGTTAAATCTCATGATCCACTGCAGTAAGCTCCAGCAGTGACTTTATTATGGGCAAGAATGGAACCAGGGGCATTCGCCTGTGCTGCTCCATCCACCAGGCACCGTGGGCAACATGCGCTCAGTTCGCCGACACCAAAATCCCCTCCTAAACACAAGGTGAACATCCCAAAATGGTTTCATTACATCCCCATGCAGAAGAACAGTTCCAGGTGCAGAGACTACTTATCAAAGTCAATGCTACAGCAGAGGAAGAAAAAAAAAAAAAGAAAGAAAAAAACCCAACTTTTCTATTTTTCTATAAATTCTCCAGCTTGTTTTAAGTGAACAGTTGCAGGTGTATTTGCTGAAGGGCAGAAGTTCACCACACTGGGTATCCCAGCTACCACGGGGGAATGGTTTTCTTCCTGGTTTAGCCAGCCAAAGCAGGCTCAGCACCGGTGCCGGTGGAAGGAAGAGGGCAGGATCAAGCCCAGACTGTCCCCTGCGATAACATCAGCTGGTGGTGAATCATCTCAAGCCATCTCCGAAACCTCTCCTTGGCTGTTACCTCCCTGTTCTTAGGCATGTAATTTTAAAAGAACTATAGACTGAACCCGGCATAGCAGTGAGAGTGGAAAAATCAGGGGGTTTTCAGGTCAACAGGACTTGTGTTTTGTATCAGTGAGGAAACATGAACTCGTTTACTTTATGAGTCATGGAAGGACACTGGCAAAAGTCTCTTCTACCATGTGCCTATAATATTTAGGTCCTTGTAACAGAAATAAACAAAACCCTAAAAACAAATTATTCCTTCCCCCCCCCCCCAAAAAAAAAAAAAAGTAAAGGCTGCTGCTCCTTTTCCTCCTCACTCAGCAACACCACGTTCTTGGAGTAACCTGACTGCTTTTGAGGGCTTCACAAGCTTGGCCAACAGCCATATCCCAGGCAGTCTCTAGAGCTAGGGCTTTTGCTCCTAGATCAGAAAAAGCAGCCATGGCTGGGACATGATTAATGAGGGGAGGGCACTTCACAGATGCTCCACCAGCCTGTGACCAGGTGAAGACACATGCACACCCAATTAGCAGTGCAAATCAGAAGACAACCATTACAGTTTGCTCGTTAACCCCCAAAAGCTGGTAAACTTGCATCAGTCTGAGACACCCTCGGTAATACAACCCACTGTTTGTATTACAGAGTATTTTAGGAAAACAAGGTGGAGGCAAGAACCATTTATCATGTCCCACCCTACCATTTTTCATTCTGAAAGTCAATTCCTTCCTGCAAACTCCAACCAAAAGATATTTGAAGGAGAAAGACAAGCATGGAAGGATTGCCCGGTAGATTGGGAACTCCAACTTATGCTCCACTCAAAGCCAAGTTGTTTGATAACCCATAAAGGGCAACATAAAAATGCTTCCAAGAACTACTAGCTCTTGTAATAGTTCCACAAGAAAGTGCACTTTTCAAAATGTAAGCCTAGATATTCCATTGAAGGTACCATCACACAAATTCTTCTCCTTCGCATCCATCCAGGGCTCTTCACCCACACTCGGTATGGATCTGCCAGCCAACCTGAACCAACACCCAAGAGACCAAGGGGCTCTATTTTTACAGCTCAAGTTCTCACACAAAATGCACGTCACGACTATGCTATTTTGTCTTCACAAAATTATTCCAAATGAGGATCACAAGTAGGGATGCTATTATTTAAAACACTGCTGAGATGCCTTACAATGAACCCTGTTCCTCTAACCCCTTTTGTTTAGAAGACAAAAAGCAAAATTTTAAGCAAATGTCCCACAATCTGACATTTTAAGCACCTAATGTCACTTTGGACCATTTTCAAAGTAAGATTTAATAACCTTATGCTCCATCTGCACCAGCTGACATAGTTCTACTAAGAGAAAACAACTTTAAAATGTTCCCTAATGAGGAGTGGGGGGAAACACTCTCCTAATAAATGGAAGACTGCTGCATAGAAAAGACCAAAGGAACAAACTGTAAGGTAAATATTAAATAGCCTTTTTATAGTATTCAGGACAGGAATGTTCCCCAACTTAGTAGGGGATAGTACCAAGAAAAATAATTTTATTTCATGCTATCGAAATCACCTCTAATACGGAAAAGAGCATTCCATACATCCTCCTCTTCACAAAAGATGCCTTACAATGAATTAAAGAGTGTCATTCTCAAGAGATACTGAGTTGCCTCACCTGGAAAAACTGAAAGGTCACAGAAAAAACAAGTCTGTCAAGAATGACCATTTCCGCCCTGAACCACTTCCAGCTCAGACAACGGCCACGCTCCCTCTGAGATGCAATCAGGCTCCTTGGGTAGGAGGAACATCCACCTGACCGCTCAGTGATGCTCCAAGAGTGTGGGTCACTCAATAACAAGCTGATTCATTAAAAAAAGCCTAGCCTTTTTTTTTTTTTTCCCTTCTTTCATTTCAGAACATCTGTGCAAGACCCCAGCACAAACTGTCCCTGTCTTGCACTTAGAGCTTTAGCTGGGTGCGGGTGAGACCAGAGGAGCTGTACCCCTGCGCTCTCCCTCCAGCTGCCCGTTCCCACCGCGCAGCAGCACAGGGCACTGCAGGGCAGGGTCCCCATCGCTGATCTCAGTTCCCAAACATTGCTGGCATGGGACGCACGTGAGGTGAAAATCAGACTTGCAGATCCAGTGCAGAGGGATGTAAAGCAAGGGACAGCACTTCATGCCTCCTGCTCTTCCAGGACTGTGGATTCTGGCTTCAAAGCTGTTTACAGAAATGCTGGCCCCCACGATAAGCTTGAGGGATAAGCTATGCCCTTCAAGTGCAGGAGGAAATGGATTTTTGTTTTGCTTGTTTGCTTACTTTTTCTTAAATACACTCTCATTTAAATCAATAATCTCTACTCATCAACTTCAAGGACCAAAAGAAAAGTCAAGATCTGTGCATCAAAATGAAAGGCAGGTTTCCACAGCTGGGTGGAGATAGGGCCCTTCCTGACAGTTGTGATAAGTGAAGCTCATCAGTCAGCCCAGGGAGGACCAATGTCACCACCCCAACATGGTACCCACCAACCCTACATGGTACCCGGCCAGGCTGCAAGAGCAACTGCAGATCCTTCAGCTCTCTCTTCAGCAGATATTTCACACTTACTGGGGACTCTTCCTGCCCTTCTGCACTGGCTGGGAAGGAGGTACAGATGGGTCACCACCCTGCCAGAAGCAGAGCCACACTGGTCCAAGCTACATCTATCTCATCTTCCCTGCTGCACATGGGCCTTGAGAGACGCAGGAGGACACGTAACCGGTTGCAGGTTGTGGGGAGCTGCAGGATGGAGGCAGTGGGAAAGGCCATGTGAGGGTGCTTCGCACAACCCATCCCATCACATTTAGTTTTAGAAGTGAGAGTCAGCACGTGCTTTTTGCAACACCCCTCTGAAAACGCACCAGGGAGAGCAGTGCCCGTCACAGGCAGAGCGGGGACAAGGAGTGCAAGGCTTTCTTGGGACATTAGTCCTTATCCTCCAGGACTCCAGCGTGTACAGCCTCACGCTTCATCTCTACCTGTTCTTCTGCTCTTCCAACTCATTTCAGTCTTACATGCATACATGGAAAACAACGTCTTAGGACAACCATGCTTGAGGGCTGGGTCTAGATCTCCACCCAGCTCCAACTAGTTACCGACACAGCTGGACCTCTCGCAGGCTTTCACCAGTCAAAAGTGTGAAGAAGTCTCTCATCCCACCAGACGGACAGACTCGTCACAGAGAGGATGCTTCACACAGTTCAACAAGCAGAATGCAGAGCAGTGGCAAAAGGACTTCCCTGACAGCACCCCTGGGGCTACGCTTGGGCTTTTGTTGGCCCACCCTTCCTTTCAGGACATTTTTTCAAGCATAATTGGGCAAACGCAGTATTTTCCTCACTGCAAGACACATCTCCAGAAGTCTTTGCTGGTACTGACCTGTGAGCAAAGTCCTTCTGGCAACACCCTGGGCTGAGGGAGGTGCCGGGAGCCATGAGCTCTCTGCTGCTAGCCTTGCTGCTGGGGGGTTCAGCTCTGTCTTATGGCGGTAAAGTCTCCCATGACCTACACTGCCATAAAACAGTTATATGATGTGTGTAAAAACACCAAGTTTGTGTTTTTCTTGGTAATCTCTCAACAACTGAACCAGGAGATACCCACAGCAGATACAGACCATTGCTACCCAGTCACCAACATACAGGGATAACGCAGCAGTGGTTCTCCTCCCCATTAAAAGGAATCAGAGGGGTTCATGTTTGTAAAAATTTTATGAAGTGTTACCAGTACTTCTTCCATTTCTGATGTCAAATGTAACAAAAAAAAATGTCCACTTACAACAGTTCAAGCTACTGAAACATTTAGATATCCACCTCCACACCTGCAGCAGCAACCTCCTCAGGACAAGGGGACAAGGCTGCCTGCATCTGCACACTCAACAGCTGGACCGAAATGTCACATCACCTCTTACAAATGCAGAAGAAAGGCAGCTGGGAACCCACAAGAGTCCTCCACGACTTCTGAAAAGCCCTTGGTGACTCCGCAGTTGCTACAAGCGTGCAGGAAGCAACCACTAGCCACGACAAAAGACCCGAATGGGAGATTACAAATTATGAGGAGTTTGGCCAAACAGAAAAGGCATTTTTGCATGAACACTGCTAGGGGAGAGCCCTCCCAACCCGCTGACTTCTCCTCTTCCAAAAGAAACAAAAGGCACTTGTTATATCTGGTGGGGATGCAACCACTTTAGAGTTTCACGTATACCCAGCGAAGTGTGTAAGAAGGGCACACGAACCATGTGGTGATTACGGTCCCATCCACCAGAGAGGAGAAGCTCTAGATAAGCCTGATTGGGCACCTAATTAGTACACTTCTTTTTTTTTTTAATTTTTAAATTCTTTTAATTCCTTACAAAACAGACATTTGGTATTTGCCCACCCACTGGAAGCTGGCGCTCGCCCAGGTTTCCATCCCACTGCTCACATCCAAGTGAGCACCATTTCACCTCCTGTGCTGCTGGTGGGCTCAAACAAGAGCCTCTTTCTTTCCTTGGCTCCATATGCAGGCACGTGGCAGGAAGGAAACCATTAGCTCTCCCACCAGCCCATGTCTATCCCCAAAGACTTGCAAGAGCTCTCACAGGTACAACATGGGAGTTGCTGCTCCACCTCCAGAGCTGCTCAGCTGCATCCCAACATGCAGCCTGGTGCCGGGCTCCCTCGCTGGGCATCGCTGCGGGATTCCCAGGAAATTGGGAAACTTCGCTGCAAACTCTCTTGCCTTGGTCAAAATGAACCACGGCTTCCCACATCTGGCTGGTTCACCGTGAACCATCCCAGCTTCCCAGAATGGGGCTCACTCTGAAGCTTGCAGTCACTTTTTGCTACCTTTTATTTATGACTTTTAGTCTACAGCATTAGTTAGTAGCTTACAATAAAAGGAAAAAAAAAATCACTAAGCCAGCTACAAAAAAATAATCCTCCTGCTTCTTACATTTATGGTTCTTTATCTTAGACCTATTCTTTAAGCCTTCAGGATCTAGGCTGTCACCATGAAAAGCTAAAAACATGCTTTTTAGTGAAACAAATGCTGAAATTTTCACAAGACTACACCACTCCAGGAGCAAAGGAATTGCGCTAAAATTTTAAAAGTGGCTAACAGAGATATTAATTAGATGCTATTAAAAAAAAAAACAGAAGACACCGGACCCTTACTTTTCAAAGATAAAATCAACCAACTCGAGGCACTTCCTTCACAGCTGACATTTGCTTTCATCAACCCCCCACCATCGCAGCCTCCTGAAATCCCTCTACTAAACTAGATTTGCAGTTCTCCCTGTTAAACCATCCAGACTGCCAGTGCTTCAACTCCAAGAAGGTAGAGATGTGCCAGCCACCAGAGTTGGGATGGTGGGGTTGGTCCTCTGAAGGCACCGAAGGGACAAAGACTCGGCAGAAGACGGCAGTGCTGGCGAAGTTTGATCACTGCGGCATTGGACCAATGCAGCTCCAGCCTCACAAATACCACATTGATTTGCTGGTCCAACGAGGCCAAAAGGGGACATTTCTGAGCCCACTGCTCCTCTCCACACTCCTCTGGACCAGCTCAACTCATCAACCCAAAGGAAACCACACACTGCTCTTGAAAGGAGTATTTTTTGCAGATAAAGCAAACCAGCCCAAAGCTAGTCGAGAAGCAGCGAGGAGGTAAGGGCCAAGAAGAAAAAAGCCATTTTTTAATGAGCATAAATCACCCCTTGCACGCCTGACGCATTTCAAGCTTAGTATTTGGCTCCTTTTAAAGCTGAATTCTCGGTGGCTGCCTCCTCCTCCAAGAACCGGACGGGAGCTCAGTGGTAATGACTTTCCCTGTGGACTGTCACACTTGGCTTGAGGTCCGAGCATCCCTGCGGAGCCCAGGAGAAGCCCCACATGCTCCGGGGCTGGCACATGGCTCCGCAAAGGCAACTGAGGTGAAGATTTCAAAACATCTCTGGGAATAGCAGTGCAGAGATATTTTGGCAGATTAGGCTCTATCTTCCTGTTACTTTTTTTAAAGCTCCCACTTATTAAGGGCACATGTTCAATATTCCATAAATAATAACAGAAAGTGTTTGCCATTAAACCGAAGCCCATGGAATAATTTGACTCATTTCAGCTGGCAAATCCAAATAAATGCCTGCCCTGCTGTTAGAGGCAGCTTCAATGTGCAGCTCAGTGAAGTAAACGGGCACGAGCTCAGGACCTTCTCGAGGTGAAAGAAAATATTATTATTAGAAAAGATTTCATAACCGCGTAGGATTAGGCTTCATCCAAACATAGATGTTGCATTGATTTAACTAAACCCAGCACGGAAAGGTTTTATTTATTGCATCATACAGTTACATTACAAAGTAACAGCCCAGGACTCATTTTTCAGCTGATATCCAAGAGCAAATCCCTTTTCTGCTGATGCAAAGATTCCCATCAAGACTGGGCTCCATCTCTACCTGCCCCGACCCATGCGTTTGTGAAAGGATGTTTTGCTCTCTGTCTCGTACCTGCAGAGCACTCCCTACCATGCACCACAGTTCTAATACTCCTCACCAAAACCAAGTCAGTCCTACCAAGTCTCCGTTCCCATCACTCTGCTTTCACCTACATTGCCTCCAGCCTTTATGAAGATTATTGCAGCCACATCAAGAGGAAAAAAACAGAAACATAAAAAACAAGACCCCTGAAAACATGTCTGGCTCCTGTATAACCTCCTCTGTGTTTGCAAAACAAATATACAGCCTAACAGTGGCAAGGAGCTGCAAGGAACCAGCTGTTTGCTCCTCACCCCTCGAGATGCCTCCCACCAACCCTGCACCATGCACAAACAGGGCAGCAGTCAGGCTCCAGCTCAGCTGGGTGGATGGATGACCTCCCCAGGTTGGCATCCCCATCATTTTGATGCCTGAATGTGCATGCAAAACCAACTACCCTTCCTGTAACCCAAAGAGGAGGTTTTTTAATTTTTATTCCAAGACTGATGATGTATTGCACCTCTTCTCACTCATTTATTGATAATATTTTTATTTTAGCCATGTCCAGGCTCTTAAGTGCTTTATGACCAGGTTTTCTGAAGAGCTTGCATGCTGCGAGAGAAATAAGAGAAAAATAAGGAAAAACACGATTATTTTATCACTACATTAGCATCTAAAGGTGTCAAAGGAATTCCTAGCTACATACCCCTTGCTTGCTGTATCTGAATGCGTTTAAATACTGTATTTACATACAAGGCCTGCTCCATGAGTCTCAGCAGAACTTACAGTCATAGAATCACTGAATAGTTTGGGTTGGAAGGGACCTTTAAAGGTCATCTAGTCCAACGAGCAGGGATATCTTCAACTGATGACGTTGATCAGGCTGCTCAGCCCCGTCCAACCTGACCTTGAATGTTTCCAGTCCAAAAGGTCCCTTTTTTTTTGCAGGGATGACGCTGCCCTGGAAAGCGCAGGGTTCACTCTGCCAACCCATCTCATGGTTAGGCATTACTACCCCCTTCGCTCTTTGCCACGGCCCTGTTACTCGAAGCACTGCCTCTGCCGCCGTGCCAAGACAGTGATGCAGGTGAGTGCTCTTTGATTTGCTCCAGGGGAAAAAAAAAAAAAAAGAAAAAAGAAAAAAAAGAAAAGGTAGGGTCGGATGAAGCTGTTTAGACATCAATTTCAGCTCACTGGATGGGGAGGGAAACGCCTGGAGCCTGTACAACTGCTCCTGCAGCACTGACCATCTACCGCTTCCATGGCTCCCCCACCCCAGGCTCAGCTAAAACCTCCACATGGGCTTCTGGGCAGGAGAAAGGCCCACCAGCACGTCTACCAAACCCACGCGTGAAGTCAGGGATGTCTCTTACCTGCTGCGCAAATTAACACCAGAAGCAGATCCATCTGTCACCACCGGCCTGAAGCACCCGAGTTGTGCCTGACTGCTGCCTGTGCTCTGAGCTTGGCTCCTCTCCTTCCCAAGAGCTGCTTAAGAAGATCAGCCTTTCTTAAGCATCTGACTTACCCTTGCCAGGAGCAAAGAGTCCCACTTCAGCCTCTCCATTCATTTCAATGGAGTCAGGATTTCTCTCTCATGGCCATAATCTGCTCCAGGGACATGGCAGGGACAGATCTGTTTTCATGTAGATGCCCATCCTTTATCACAAAGAATGGAGGGAGATTATTGCAGGTGATACTATCCTTCCTTAAGTGAAGCAATGTTAGCCCCAATCCGTAAGTCTTCAGGACTATTTGGCTGAAATATCTGAAACAACTTCCTTCTCAAGACTGCTCACCCTTTTTGCCAACCTCCTTCCTAGGCTGAACGCATTTCTCTTGGGGATGATGCTGGAGCAGAAGTCAGTGGCCTTTCCAGATCGCTTTCCCCATTTACTTAAGATAGCAAATGCAAAGCTGATACACACGGTACGTAATCAGACTGCGGGATATATTTGGTGAAGGAAGCTCCCAAGATTGAAGAAAAAGAAAAGAAGGAAGGAGTGGACACTTAAACACATCAAGAATATCATAGCGAGTAACATACTAACAACTGAACTTCATGATTCAGGGCTAACAAACAGCAAAAAAATGTTTTAAAAAAAATAATTTATTCTAGGAGATTAAACTTAATCAGTTTTTTTCCTCAAGAAGATGACACCTCCTGCCCTCTGACCTCAAGATAAGCTGCTTATGTGGGAGTCGGGCTATTGGATTAGACACGTTTGTGGCTGATGCAACCCAGCAAACCTAACGCTGCGGCACACTCAGCCGCCGGCGCGTGCTCCTGCAGCCGACACGGCACGCGCGGCCCCAGCGCTGCCCCGGGATCCCGGAGCCGCCGGGAGGTGGGTGGCAGCTGCCGCATGATGCGGCGAGGCTATAAAAAGCCGAGGACGCAGCCGGGAAAGCGGTGGCCAACCTGCGCCGGCAGCGTGCCGGCATCACCTTTCACCTACATCTGCCGAGCCGCTTTCCTGATAAAAGATTATCTTGGAAAAACAAGCCCCGTCATGGTTGCTTGCTCCAACAGATCCCGGAATCAGAGTTATGTCCCCGTAGGACACTGCGGGCAAAGGGGAGGGAGCGGGGGGCCCCGTGCCCAAAGCCGTCCCCCAGGCCAGGGGGATCAGAACGGGCTGCCACAGGAAACAGGAGCCCATTCCCAAGCCCGTTCCCATCCCCGGTGGCTCCTGCCAGGGCTCAGCCTCGCTCCGTCCCTCCACAGAGGCTGCCCTCGCGCTGCGGTACAAGCAAAAGCCCCAGCAGCTTCAAGCAAAAGACTGATGTCCCCTTCCCAAAAAAGGGCCACCAGGGAACAGCACAGCAAGAACATCACTGGAGATGCACGTGGAAAAGCCACAATGGCTTTTCCAGCTCCACTCCCGTGGCTCTCTGGCCTGGCAGCAAAACTCAATGGACTCAGGACCTGAGAGCCGGCAAGAGAGATCTGTGAAATCCAACTTAGGAGACTCACAGAGGAAAAACATACCAGACGTGCATCAGCCCCACAGAAATGTGCCAGAAACTACCATCAAGAGGACGTTTAGATCCTCATCTGACATTGGTTCCATCAAAATACTCTCACTGCTGTGCTGGACCAGGCTGTTCATGCCTAGTCACAACTTGGCTTCGCTCTCCTCCGCATCCTCCCCAGCGCCCAGCTGGCTGGGGTGCCCGGCTCCTCTGGCTCCCAGGCACAGTGCCCTGGGCATTGCGGGCACGGCATGGGTGATCCCAGCTAGGCAGACAAGCCCATCTCTTTCCAGCTAAGCTGATGCACTCGCAGGATGGACTTCTGAGCTATCAAGAAGTGCTGAAGGCAGCCAGTGAGACATCAGAAAACTCAAGAAAAAGTTATGTTAGCTGTTAGTTGCTACTTTTTTGGTCTGCCTATCTGGGTTCACGTTGATGGCAAATTTTAATTCATTTATTTATTTTGGTATCTATCTTTTTAAAGTCCTTCTGTACCCCTTGCAAGTCATCCACATGCTGTCACTACATACACATCACCATACCCAAAAAAAAAAAAATTACCAGCGTCTTGATTATATAACAGGCACGAAAACAAGGGTTTTTTTCTGATGGGTAAACTGATATATCAAAGGAAAAGAGCCTCACACAGTACAGCAACAGGGCTGCAAACATAAGACTGGCAGAAGAGTCAGGACTCCTTAGGAACATACTTTCAGGAAGAGAGTAGAAAGATCCTGGTAGATATCACCATTATTTCCTACCTCAAAAGCAGCACGGATTAACAAAGCCGATAAAAATGATTTGGAAACCTATACTGGAGTGCCTTGGCCTTGATTTTGATCTTGAAATAACCTGGCCCAAGCTCAAGAATAATTTTTAATGTTTATTTTTAGGATGCATTACCTTCAAACCTCCAGACCTGTCCTTGAAATAGTTTGACACGTTAGATACCTTTTGCATTTTTTTCCATGAGGCTGAAAACACGATCTGTGAAGTCACATTTATCAAGAGAGACTTGTCCGTCATCACTATCTCGGTAAGTACTTTTCCAAGGAAAGCAGCGTTCATTTCACAGCAGATGCAGGCTTTCCCACCACCTACCATCAGGAAATGCATCATGTCGATATCCAGACATGCCAAAGCCAGCCTGCTCTTTCCACAGCTACACCAAAGTCCTGGCCTTGAGTTGACAAAGCCCAGTTTAGCTGGTAAGTGTTATTCTCACCGACACGAGCCAAATCTGTGTAAGAACTCACTCTCTCAGGGCAATATTTTCTCACAGATGCCAACCTTAGTCCACCTGGCTATTCAAGTTGGATGCAAAGGGCTTGTCGCAAGCAAGACGTAAGTACATGCAGCAATTTTGAGCACGTTTTTACTTTATTTGAGGAGGTCTGTGCACTCTCAGCCAGGTTTGGGAACATGCACAGCTGCCACACGGTTCACCATGCAGTTTGTGTACATGCACCACCACTAGTCACGGCCCAAAAACGAGGGAAAATTGCTGGTTTTCCTTGAATGCAAACAGTCACGTTGGCAGAGGTCTGCATGAATGCACCCAAGCCAATACGAGGACATCCTATCTTCCTGTCTTCTCACGAGCATTCACAACAGCGTAAAGCTATTGAAGACCGCACGTGGGACCGGGAGGGATGGTGGGAGTCCGTTCTCCGACCCTAATGCAGCGTAATGGAGTGGTGTAAATAGCCCCACTTGTGGGACACCGGGGGATGAGAGACCTTGTGATCCTCAACTGCCTTAACATCACCACTTCCTGCCACCCTCCTCTTCCGTGTGCCCCCCCCCCCAGAAAGGGACCTCTGTGAAACTGTCTTCTAAATCCAAACCCTCAAGCATCCCCATGAACGCACACAGCCCAGAAGCCTGCAGCAGTTTATTGTATATCATTTTAAGTGGTTCAGTTGCATTAATGAAGTTCTATTCATTAGGATGCCCTGAAGCACGTTAGGCCGTATTACCTAAAGATCACAGCCCTGCGTATCTAAAGGGACCAGGAATAACTCTGAAGAATGTGAACCCTCCAGAGACCATGTGATGAGCCTTCCAGTGAAAGGGATGGCTTTTAAACATAGTGACACAGGAATCACCAGATGGGATCAAAACCAATCACCATTCTTGCTCAGCATCCGGTCTCCAACCTCAGACATTTTGGAGAGCAGACCCGCACAGCCGGCAGGCATGAGAGGACGCTCCTGGCCGGCACCCAGTACCGGCATGCACAAACGACTTGCTGCATTCTCTAGCTTAATTACATCAACAGTTTAAACTAATTTTAAATTAGTGACTGGTAGCAGCTGAGGAGCTGATACGGTTCCTCTTCTGCCACCCATGGCAAGCGCAGCAGCCTCCAGGAAGCAGAGCAGACAGCTGACAGAGATGACAACATCTACCACGGCGGTTGCATCGCTGGGAGACCACCTGCCACAACCCCTAGAGGTCCATTTAACCACAGGGTCACTGCTTAAACCAACCATGTATTTCCATGTAGATATATATATTTTACCTCTTCTTGTGTTTTTGCCCCATCAGCCCTATTCTGAATCTCACCAGGGTGTAACTTCATGTCTGGTAGCAGAGGAGGGTGCTGACTCCCTAGCCCAGGTGAGTCAAAGTGAGACAGCTGAGGCAGTTGCTACCCACTGCTCTCCACTTCACCCCTCCTCCTGGAAGAGATCACAGAGCACCAACAGCAACCCATTTCAGGTGACTTTAATGTGCTGCATTACAAGGTATGACAATGCCTGAGCTGTTTCACATGGTGGCCTCCATTCCCACGTGTCCTCAAACAAACTCCAGGAGAAGGGCAGCACGGGTGGCTGGGTCTACAAGTGCTTCAGCCACCCCAGGTGAACTTCCTGCAAGTCAAAACCTTGCATATTATGTTACTGTGGTTATGTAGCATCCTGACCTCAACTCCACTGCAGACTCTCCAATGTGGTAGCTTAGGTACTGGCTCTACAGAGATGAGTTCCCACAATCATCTTGTACCTATAGGCCTTCACAGAGGCAGAGCCACCCAGCGCACTGGGAAGCTGCGAGCACGAGCAGGTTCTGTGCTTCAGTAAATGGGGGTACGCCTGGTTTCAGGGAGTCACCAAGGCAAAGCACCAGGTCTTGAGAATGGTCCTTCCCACTGGCAAGACTGAGAAATAATAAAAGCTGGACGAGGAAGTGAGGGGAAAAATAAAACAAACACCCGCACCATCACATGGTGGTTCATTTATTGTTTCAAACAGCTGTAGCAGAAATTCTGCTTCTGTTTTTGCTGGCTTTTCTTTTTTTTTTCCCCTTCCCTTCCACACAGATGAAATGAAGCATGGAAAGCAAGGGCCCTGTCAGCGTCTGTTCTGCACCGACTGTTCACTCCTAAGGGCCAGCCAGGGAGATGGACCTCAAATTACAACCACCACAAGTACAACTGGATAGATAAACCTCTTTCAGAGATAAAGCCCTTATTTACAGCAGGGTACACCTCTACTTCAAACTGCACCGCTGCAAAAAGCCTCTTTGTCCATCTACAGCAGGGGCTTGTCCTGGCTTCATTGCATGAGTAGCTGGAGTTGCAATAAACCCACGGCGCGGAGGAGGACCTGTTGAAAGCCAGGTGAACCATGGCATTGTTTAAAAGCTTTGGTGTTTCACTTCAGCTCCTGTGACGCCCATTTAAAAAGATGCAAATAGTTTAAACAAAGAACTGAAGCACCCAAAGTCTGCAGAAAACTGGAAGTAGAAAATTTCATCTTAGCAGCAGGAAGTCTATTACAAACAAAACCATCACAGAATTACAACTATCTTCTTAGTCATTACTGCCACAATTATAACCGAAAATAACCATAACATCATATTATGCATACCTTTTATACCCCATATTGCCAAACAATCCTGGTAAAGACGACTCAATCGTGAAAAATAAACAGCTTTCATTGATGCTCCTTCTAAGTACCGCACACTTTTCTGCAAAAATGCCAAGCTTGGACCTTGGTGCCAGAGTTATGCAAAGGCTGGTTTTAGTTGAGGCTAGTCCCACTAGAAGTTTCATCACTCTCTGCAGGTGGGCTGGGATCAAACCCCCCGTTTCTCCAAGCATAAGGCTTGAGAAGTAAGATCACCACCACCACACCCCTACCGCTGAGCACCCCGGCCAGTGCCGAAGGCCAGGAGGAGAGAGTAGGAACGTCAGCGCGGCAGGGCTTGAAGGGCAACGCCGCTCTGGCAAATGCCGGAGAGCAAAGTATTTCTGGTAGATCTAAAGAAGAGGTAAGGCTACACCAGCAACAGCAGGATGCCCTGCCTCCAAGATGCTGTGTCCCATCCGGGAGCTTACGTTCAGGAAGGATGCATTTGAACAGAGCCCCTTAGGGGAGTGAGCTGCCAGGAGCACGTGGGGAATGACGAGCCCCTCTTAGATGAGAGGGCAGAGCGAGCTGCCAGTGTTGGACCTGCACAGCTCAGAGGGGATGAGACTGCTGGCTGCATCACGGAAAGCGTGATTTAAGCTGAAGGACAACATTGGCGCAAGAACAAATGAGAATCAGCTGGCTACAAACGACTTCAGGCTGGAGCAAGAAGGTCCCTATCCATGCCCAGCTCTGGATGCCTTCCAGCAGTAGTGGGGCAGGCAGCCCAACCAGTCTTACAATGCAGCTTGATAAGTTTATTAATGAGATTATACCCCTTGGCTGCTTGTGAGGGTAAGGAAGAGACCTTCATGATCCCAGCAGCGTTAGGCACTCTTGTGTTCCTCCTCTCATTAGCAGCATTTCTTAACTGGCTGCTGTTTACCCTGTATGACCTAGACGCCACAACTCTTACAACCATCCCCTCTAATAGGAACTCATTCTGGACATGTAACAGGACTCTCTGGAAACCCAGAGATTTAAAAAGCTACTGCAGAGAAAAGAAGTATTATTTACCCCATTTTACAGGTGCAGCGATGAGGATGGGAGGAATCTGCTTCCACACCACAGGGAACCACTTCTCAGAGTTGGGCTATGTATGACCAACGTGAATTACACACCAAGCCTAAACCAGTACAGCTACCAGCAAGGACAAAACCACACCATGACAGTGTGCCATATATCATAGGGATTACCCCATTCCTCCAAGGACAAGGACTCCCAAAGCTTTCAAGTGAGCTTGCTCTGCCTGATTTTTGTTACCCTTCGCCAGCACTTAAATGACAAGCAAGGCTCCACCACCCCTGTCTACCACTGAATGCTTTTCACGTGCATGCTACGATAAATCCCATATAATCTTCTCTGACTATGTTTTAAGAGAGGGGTTGTCCCTACCACTTCCCAGCATGTCTCCATCCCACTGCCCAGCAGCCCCCCTGCTACAGCAGACACCCTGGTTTCTTATCCCCCAAATAATTCCATCACTTTTTGGGGATGTCTTTGGAGATTACAGCTCAGTGTTCTTCTAAGCCATTTGTTTTCAAAGGCACTCAGATACTTTGCTTGTACCTTTGATAGGTTTCCAGCTTTCAGATCCATATGTTACGATAAAAATTACTTTCAAGTCCAAGATTCATCGTTTAGCCTTTCAGCTGCAGATTTTCAATGACCAAATCTCAGTTAAAGCCAGTAAATGAGGCTGCTGCCTTGCCAACACGTGACACCATTTCCTTCTGGACATCCCCAGTGGCTCCGATACAACTACCGGGATATGCGAATGGATTCATTTCTTGTATTCCACTGCCTTCTAATGCAAGGCTTGACACGGGAGCTGCGAGGGATTTCATGAGACCGGTGGGTTTGTACCAGCCAGGACAGCCCCACCTCCCTAGGAGGCCGGGAGTTCTCTACTTGCACGTCTGCTGAGCGGTCCCATGGGCTCCACGGCGTGCAGTGAACTTGGGACCCCGGGTTTGCTTTCAAATTCTCAGCCAAGCGAAAGGGAAAGCCCGACTGTACACAGGCACGGCTGCAGCACGGGCTCTACCTAGGCTGAAATATATCTATGAAACAGGCACTGAGGACACAGGGAAAAATCTGAGCACAGGTTCTCCAGCCTCCATAAAGCATGGGGGCAACCAGCTGGGGACAAATCCAAAGCCACCCCAGCACAATAAACCACAGGGTACATCCCCTAAAACGCTCCAGCCATAGCTGTTCAGGAATAACCAGTTTTACTTTTAATCCAGATTAAGGCAGCACCCAAGTTGACTCTGGCACACAAGAAGCCTGATCTTAGACAGGTCTTGCTGTGCACGACGGGGTTGTCCCAGGCACTGACGGCTGGGTGCCAATCTCTTGGAGGAGCTCCACCTTCAGCAAAACCTCATCTAGCACGAAGCCTTCCCACCCTTCAAGACAAGAAACTACAGCCACCAACAGCCCCAAGCTGCCGAAGATTACTTAACGTTTGGACAACCATCTGCAAGCGAGGAGCCCTGTGAAAGCACGGCGAATTATGCAAATATAAAGCAAAGAGGAAACGTCGGCATCTCATACGAGTTTGCCCTCATTCTATCAAAGCCTCACAGCGGTAATGCGTTCCCCCCAGTAAAGCTGCTGGGATCGCGTCACCTGCTTTAATGCACTCATCTTTAGCCTCTTCTACATGCCAGGAGTGCATGAATTTAATTAGTATCTCCACTTTATTTAGATTTAGTAGTATACTGCAGTAGTATAAGAGGAGGGGATTTTGCCAAGGGAATCCACTTCTCATTTCAGACCCTTGACCAGGCTCAGCTGGGTGGATATTTATTTAAAACATTACCACCCTCCCTGCCTGCTCCTATGCCAGGGGCTGCTATCATCACAGCATCACAGGTCGCATCACTTCAGCAGGCAGGGCTGGCCTAAGCCGGCCAGCTGAGACAGCGACTGACGGCAGCAATCGGGCAGGCTGGGGCGGTGATCCTACGCTAAGGTGCTGGATTTGACTGGGAAAAGGTCTGTCTGCATTCCAGGTCAGCAAAGCAAAGTAAGAGCACTTACTCCATTGCTGTCAGTAATGTGGCCAAAAAAAATAAAAGAATTAAATGTCAAATCACTAAAGATTTTTCATACAGGCAAATGCTTTAATATTTAAAAAATACAAATTTCACTATACCATTCAAAGACTTCCTTTCCCCCTTAAATCTCATACACACAGGGGAAGAAAAAAAAAATCCATATCCAGAGACTTGCAAATTCCCCATCCTCACACCCAAAGGCATATTAGCTCCTTTCTGCAGACAACAAACCAAGGCATCTCACATCTGCCTTGGCTTGATCCGTACTTAAGATGTGCCAGGAGCCGATAAAATGATGAAAAGGAAATTAAAAGAAAATCCAGAACACACCCACAACCCCGACCAGTGTAGTTATGCCGACGAAATGCAATCGATTCAGAAATAGCTCTATGGAGGCAGAAGGGAAGGAAAATCAGAAAAAGCCTCTTTTTTTGCTGAAGAAGCATATTTCTTTCTGGGAGCCGGCTTCAGCTGCCCCAGCAGAAGAGCTGTATGCAGCGGTAGGGAGCAGGTAACCTCACCTGCTATAGGTGACATCTGCATCACCCAAACATGCAGTGCCCCCCCAAAAACACCGCCATCTCCTTTCCTACAGGGAGGCAGCAAATGCAATCAGGGAACCGACAAACAACCTTACACAAGGCGGGGGGGGAAACAAAAAAAACCTATCAACTCCATGCTGTGTATCGTCGCTCCATCAGAGCAGTTTTAGGTGTAGGAAACCCAAGGGGCAGATGCAGCACCAGGAACTCTGAGCTGCCACTCCTAGATGGGGATGCTATCAGCTTTTCTCTGGGGAGGAACATTTATCCTGTCACCAATACCTGTAATAATGAAAAATTAATTAAGGATGCTGTAAGGCAAAAAGAACAGTCTCATATCCCAACGAAACACTTTGCTCACTGAAATTTAAATCACCCACACCTCTCTTCTGTGTGTGTGTGCAAGTACGCACTAAGTTTTCAATTCTGTACTCTTCAAGCAAAGGAAATACTCAAAAATATTTTTAAACGCATACAGAGTCTGAAACAGCAGCTCATATTGGTAATATAACATAATTAATGTCACTTAGTTACTTCATCCAGGAAATTAATCTCATCAGCTAGAATAACAAGACACCCAAAACTTGGCTCCCAAAGCAGAAGCTGCCCTTTCTGGGAGGACCAGCTCTGCCACCCACAACTTAGCCCCCTGCAACCACCACGGTCTCTCGGCCACATCTTTGGGGATGTCCACTGCCTCCTGACGCTGCTGCCTCTGCGAACGGCACCGGTCCCACGGACTCGGTTCAATACTCCATCCCTGGCCCTACTGCGGTGCAAGCAAAGGGCTAGGGGCAGGTATATTTTATTAAATTAGTATTGATTTTACACACATCTTTTGGGGAGGGAGATCTAATCAAAATGAATCTAACGGAGTAGGAATCATGACGTTGTCTGAATCCTAAAGCACAATAAGAGCGGGTTGACAGAATAAAATGCCAAAAATCCGACTCCCTGTAAAATTACATAGATTTCAAGTTCCTCGGGGTCTTAGGCTCAGGTAGCAGTAGGAACATCTCCGTGGAGATGACAGCTAGCTCACTTGGCTGTATTTATATCACCGAGCTGTGGCTGCTGGGTGGCCGTTACCATATTAAACCCCCTCCATAAATCATTTCAGGATGCTCAGAGAGCAGGTGCTGGTTGCAAATTGGGGTATTTCAAGGGGGGATGCGTGTCCCCCACTGCCCAGCACTGGCAGAGCCGCAGGGGCACAAACAGCTGCCGGCGCATGGTCCTCCCCGGCACGTCCCCTCCGCCGGGAAAGCACCGGCACCCACCCTGCAGCCACTGGCATTTGGGGGGTTTTGAGGAGGGGAGTTTGCAGGGCTCGGGCTCGGCTGGGAAGCAGGGGGGACACCATGCTCGGGTAAGCCATGGAGACGAGGAGGGGGGAGACAGGGCTGCATTCTTCATGGATGAAACAGCAGAGAAAGGGCTCTCGCTGCTTCTCTGCGCATTAGTCAGCACGCAGGAACAAAAAAAAAAAACCCAAAGCCAATCCGCTCTGTAGTATTAGGGATTATGACTCAGAGATATTTCCTCCCCCCTCCCACTCCGTGATTCATCCGGTGCCGCCTCACGGCTCAGATTCAGAGCAGCCTCACCGTTTTGGGCTCCCTCTGCCTGAAATCCCACTAAATTATTGCCCTTTGCAGTCAGCGGTGAAGAATTCAGGGCTTTCCCCCCCCCTTCTTTCCCCACCGAAGCAGGGCCGGGGGGGCGAGCGCCGCACGCCGGGACCACGCGCCCGCGCGGATGCTCGGCGCTGACAAAGCCAGCGCGGTCCCGTGGGAGCCGCGTGACCGGCCGTGAGCGCAGGCGCAGCCCAAAAGGGGAGATAAATGCGATGTTATTCACGGCGCAAGGCACGGCTGGCTGCGAAGCGCTGCCCGGGAGGCGCAGAGGAACACAGCGGGAGGGGGTACAACTTCAGAGGGGTGACGACAAGATGCTGATGACGAGATGCATCCCGCACGGCAGCGGTCCTGTGCGGAAAGGACGCCGTTTAGCAGCCGGGATGGGTTAGAGCTTGCCTGGAAGGAATCCAGGAGCAGGATGGTGGGGCTGCATGGGGTTTCTACCTAGGGAGACCATTCTCTGCCTCCTTCAGCATCACTGGTGATGAAGGATACCTTGCCACAGGGAATGAGACCTCCAGAAGCATCACGCACAGCTTGCCACCCCACTGGCGATTTTTAGAGGAAAAAGAGCCATAGCTGGAGGACAGGCTGCTGTAGAATAAGGGGAGAAACATTATTTTGCGGAGGACGTGGCCTGGGCAGCCCCGTCCCACAGCCAGGATCCCGAGCACAAAGTGATCCGAGCTGGGCTGAACCAAACAAAAAGACTCGTGGCCCCTTTGCACTGGGATAATAATAGCAGCAGATAAATTCCACATTTCAAACAAGGGTAAGACATTAAACAGAGCCTCTGTAGAGAGATTAGGTGGAATATAAAAAAAAAAAAAAACACCAATAAATCCTTATGTTCTTGGACTTGAACCGATTGGCAGCAAAAGCCAGGGAGTGGGGCCTCCTTCCCCTCGATACCACCACAGTGCCCTGCATAACCAAGTGCCTTGGAGTTCAACAGCTTGCCCAAAGGATGAGAGCTGCAAAGCATGGAGTACAGAGATATCCGAGAGACCTTCCTCCAGGTTCACTCCCAAAATCGGTATGTTCCCAGGCTGCCACACGCCTGTGAGGTCCCTGCTCACGCTACCCCACTCTTCCCAGAAAGACCATGTCAGGGCACTCAAGCAAGCTTGAGATGCCCGGTGAGAAGCACCTCACCTTCTCCAGCATGAGAGGCTGGGCAAGCAGGGCATCAATAAAACAGGGTGAAGAAGTAGCAAATAAATTGTTTTCCCTTATAGAGCTGTACAGGGAGAAGTTACAAAAAAATTAACCCTTTTCCAGGCTCCTACAGGAGGGATTTTTGAGTCTGAAAGCCAGAAACAAACATTAGTAAAGGCAGGAAGAAGAATGAAGAGGGCAAATCTCTTATCTAGATTAATTTTTTTTTAGTTAAGGCTATCTCTGTTCTGCATGCTCTAGAGGAAGCCACTCACTCAGAGTGCAGCTTTCATCCTTTCCACATACCTCTTTGAAGCTGAGGTTCATATCTCCCGACCTAGCGTGGAGGCACCTCACGCTCTTCCTGCCCCCCTCACCTCCCAGGGCCACACTCTGCACGAGGCAGATATATAGTTTCAGCCAAAATAATGAATATCAACAATTAAGATTCCACCTAAATACCCTCTTCTTTAAAAAAAGTAGCTTTTGGATAATGATTTAAGACAACTAACTTCAAAGACTGAATTTACTATATGGAGGTCAACCCAGGCTCCACCGATGGATGTTGATGTCCTGTAGGGCAGCAGGTAAGCTAACAGACACATTTTCATGTTTAAAACCGCACCCCGGAAACTGTGTTTCTGCTGCGTGGAAAAAAAATGTGCTTTAATGACTTAAGGATCCAGTAAAACTAACTGCTGTAGAGGGACTCTCATCTTCTGCAGAGGGAAGCATACCCTGTGACAACCAAACTATCAGTTAACATTGTCTCATTTTGCAATAAAACCCAGCTGCAATATTGCATCATATCATGGGGAGACAACCATACCTAACGCCAGGGTTGTTGTTGTTTCCAGTTATCCTTGACAGTAAAATGAAGAACATTAATCTGAATAACACTTCCTAGAAAGAACTCTCAAATGTACTTAAGAGTTTCTAAACCTTATTTCCTTACCCGGATTACCATGTCCCTTATCTAAGTGCTGGTGACACTGCAAGTTAAGTTACCTGTCTAGAAGAAAAGACCCCTCACCCTTACACACCCACGGGTCACCTACACCAAGGGGGAAGGCAGCAGGAGGTACTGGCAGAAGGACAAACACTGACTCCAAAAGGACAAGCAACAGCTGGGAGAAGACACGCAGCAAATAACGAAAGGAGGAGAGAAGGTATTTATGAGTGTGAATCACACATTTCCCCAGACATCTTTCCATTAATGATGAATATCATAATTCCCCTAAATAATGCAAGGAAAATTTCTTTAATCATTTAAAGGCATCATCAATAATAAATATGTCAGCTCCAGATGCTAACCTCACCGTTCCTCCCTGCTCAGGGACTGTGTCAAGGAAAAGACTAAGATCACGGCTAAGTCACTTAAAAGTAACTAAGATCACTTTTTAATTTTGGAAAGATGCTTCAGTATCAGAGTCGGGAGAACGAAGGAAGTACCTGAGACCAAGGAATGGAAATCTGAGCATGCACAGACCCTGTGCGGTGTAAAAGCTCTTTACACCACGGCTGCCATTCCTGTGCGATAAAGCAGCAGTGAAAGTGCAGTTCTTGTTTACTCAGGCAAAGTGCGTACAAGCAGAGGTGTGGACCGAGATAGCTAGGGCCAGTTAAGAGGAGAGCCCTTCCCACCTGCTGCCAGGAGAAGGTCCCCCACCAAGGACCTGGAGGGTAAGGAAGGGGCTGTACTGGAGGCAGCACATCCATCCCCTGCAGCACAGCAGGCACAAGGGCGATGCCACGTCTGAGGGGTACCCAGCTGCTACGCCGGCACTAAGACCAGCATCTGGACGAGGAGGAGAAGGAGAAAATTACGCATGCTGCCTTTCAATACTGGATTTCTCAAGAATGAAGAGCAAAAGCAGATTTAAGAGCTTTGAGCTTCATTGCTGCAATGCTGCCTGCAAAACCCACCATGCATCCAGGAGCATCCTCTAGAGCACTGGAAAACCGGGACAGGTTTCCCAGCTCATTTTGACCTGGACTCCTCTGAGCCACCGGCCACCTCATTGGCACACAAGTCACCCTCCCCAAGGCATGGGCTGTCTCAACATGATGCTCTGTCGTGACAAAATCATAATCCCAAGGGCTGCTACTGCCAGCCGCTGAAAGCAATCCCAGCCACTGAAAAACAAAGGCAATGGATAAGCTGTGTGGGACTGGTGGGAAGAGCTATGGGCCCATTTGGGGATGTCCTACTCACAGTATGGAAGAAGGGAAAGGAAAAAGAGGTCAAAACCCAAAATCATGGGAACACCATGTTTTCAAAATGCTGGCACATTTTCCAGAAAGCCTTTCCCCTGCAAATACAGGAGGGATGCAGAAAGCAGGGGAATAAATCTGCATAAAACTGGCATAGTTTTGACTTCCAAAGTCATATTCTGGCATCCCCAAAATAAAAGTGGGGTGACCACCAGCAGAGAAGATGGAAACGCAGCTGCACAGAGCAACTGCAAGCATGCAGTCTCACAGCAAAGAAACCCAGCCTGCTGCCTCTACCAAATTTCTATCAGGAGTTGGGGTGGAACAAAAGGTTTGTGCCACCAAACCATGATTTGTATTGTTTCAACTTTTCTGTTTTCCCTTGGAGTCACTCTTCTGATTCAGAATCTGTACTATTTTAAGCAACACTGCTAAAAAAAAAAAAAAAAAAAAAAAAAAGAAAAAACAGGATTTAATGCCTGTTTGGGCTTCCCATAAAAATCTTTTCCACTGGAACAAAGATTTAAACCTGTGACTCAAAATGAGTTTACAATGGGGGGCTGATTATCAAGAGGACCAGAATATCCTCTTATTAGAAAAATGTTCACCAGGCTTTCCTGAACTTTACAGGGTGGTATTAACTGAACAGCTTGTTTAGTTGCATGCAGGCAATACCAGTTGTCTTTGACACAGGGAAAAAAATGTAGGTATTTTATAATACAGAAAAAGAGCAGGTATGTGTGTGTGAATGTGTGGTATGTGTATCCGTACAGGCACATACATGCATGAACACACACATCCTTCTGATTATTGTCAACAAAAGAGATATAGGAAAGAAAAACATGGAATCACAAAAAACAAAGGTTGGAAAGGATCAAAGGATGCACTCCACCTGCTTGCCTCAAGTAAAACAAGCCTAATTAAGGCACTTTTTTTTAATTATTATTATTTGTCTATTATGGTAGCAAGCATCATGGGGGAAAATCAGGGCCTTATT
The DNA here is from genome assembly GCF_034638445.1 of Ciconia boyciana. NCBI lineage: Eukaryota > Metazoa > Chordata > Aves > Ciconiiformes > Ciconiidae > Ciconia > Ciconia boyciana. The sequence continues at coordinate 11,396,322 of NC_132935.1, forward strand.
TGTACGAGTCCTATGCAAATACTTAAGGCAGTCTGGAAGAGGGCTACAGTCTACTAGACTTCAGTTAAACCAATACAAACCCCTAAGAGTACCCTATATTCATTTTAGCTTAAACCTATTTGTTTTAAAGACTTATTTCTATTGGTACAATATTTATATGCAGATAAATTATTTTAAAAAAAAAGGGGGGGAGGGTAGGTAGGCTGGCAGCAGCCCAGGTGGAGGCAGGACCACAGCCCGGGTCTGGGGATGCCTGTCCTGGCACCGTCCTTAGGAAGCATTTCCTGAGCTCTGCTCGCTTTTTTTGGCCTGGATCAGTTCCAACAGCCCCTCATCCTGGGCCTGCCTGTGCACATCCCCAGGGTGAGCTCTGCCCCCAAGCCTCGCACTGGTGACGGCCGACAGCACCCGTGTGCCTGGTGCCACCTCCCAGCCCACCCCACCCCACCCCACGCAGGCAGCCCCGGCACAGCCGCCTGCCCGCTGCCAGGGAGAAACCCTGCCCTTGCTGACGAAGCACGGAAGGGAAAGCATGCGTAAAATGCCCTGCTCGCTGTTATGCAGCAGGGCAGATTAGATTTTAAGGCAACGAGTCATCAGCTGTGAGCCTACAAACTTGGCTTTATACATGTCAGAGCAGCATCGTATAATAGAGACGTGTCTCTCCATCCCGCTGCCCCGGATCTGAACCAGCACCCGTGAAGGAGAAGTTTTGGAAGGTTTCCTAGCCCATTTTTTAGGTCCTAGAGCCAACAGCTAGTCAAAGTTTGGTCTCCTGGCAAGCAGAGAGAACATATCCAACAACTGCGTCCAAACTTTAAAAAAAAAAAAAATTACCCTGGGGAGCAGAGCACAGTGTAAAACTCTTATTTACAAGTTTTCTGGCTGCTCTTTCATCAGCAGAATTTACTGGAAAAACTCAAAAGCAATCATCATTTTACAAGCATGTTCTGCTCCGCACAGTTCCTGCACCCAATTTTACATGGAGAATGTCAACAGGGTGACATGAGCCGATTGCCTCCCCAGGCAGCTGCAGCGTGCGCTCCTCTTGCCATGTCAAAAACCCACCTCTCAATTTATACACTGTGCAATAATTATTTTGCTAATCACAGGGTGCTCTGTGCTTCTCAACCTGAATTATTATTATTAGAGCTGGCTCAGCTGCAAACGTGCCTGCTTTACAAACACACGGTGCTCGGCTGAAGGGGGGGGGGGAGGGTTTAATCCTTCACTGGTTGCAGCGTAATGGCATTCTGGCATGTAATTCCTTTCAATAGGAAAAATAACATCTCTCAGGAGGTTTTCCATTTTAAGTTAGCACAGAATCTCCACAAAAAGAAGAAAAAAAAAAAATACTGGGTAAGGCAACGTAACGCATACTGTGGCCTTCTTTCAATGCACCAGCTCTATGTATCTCTCAACTGCAGCGTAGAAACATATTTCACTTAGAAAAACTTTTTAGCTGCTTAAAAGAGACACTCAAGTAGCAAAGGCCACACACTTAGATACTGGGGGTTGGGGGGGGGGGGAGGTAATAGAAGAAAGATTTATTTGTTTAGATGCTGTAAACTAGCTGAAATCTGCCACCTACAACTCATCACCAAGCCCTCCAGTGGGCAGGCATGACTTGGGCAAAAGCCAACCTGAGCTTGAAATGTTTTGGTAGAAAACTGCTCATATGATCTGTCTACTTTTTAGCCATCTATTTCACTTTCACCCACTTTTTTTTTTCCCCCTGAAACATCTGCCTTTGACCAGGGCCAGAGACAGGATGCTGGCTAAGAAAAATACAAGCATCTGCTCCAGTATAGCAAGTCTACCATACTTGAGCCCAAAAACGTAGGACCAGCAGCATCGCAAGCCTCACCATCGAACCTGGGACAACCTGCAGGGTGATAGCTCTGCATTAAGTAGACCTAGCTTTTAAAAACAATTTTTCCCAGCTGTCTGCCAGGCCACCTCAGCCATGACCTGCTCCTCATCCATTCCAAGGCAAGGTCCTCTGCATCCCCCAAGTCAACAGTGACATTCAGTGTCCCATCCCGAAGCTACTACAGAAGTTCAGGTGCTATTGCCGTGTGCGGTGGACTGACAGCACCAAACTGGTGAGTAGATAAACAGCCTATTCCTGAGCCAAACTAAACCAGGGCAAAAAAATCCCATTTGGGCGTGCAAGGGAAATAGGATCAGGCCCAAGTGTCTTGAAAATAGCAAAGCACCCCAACAATTGGCACTAAATGATCCTTGGGTGCAAGGGTCATCAGTAAGATCAGGTTATGAACACGGCCTGAAATAGCCCCTCGTCCAAGGGGGGCTGAGGGGCGGGGGTGGATAGCATGGGACGCTTGTACCACTTGTGAAAGCAGTCTGCATTGCAGAGGAGGGGAAAAAAGAAAAAAAAAATAAAGAGTCATCCTGAACGGAACACGACACTGAGCATTCACATTTCACATAAGAAGCCTCACATATTATCATCAGTGGCACGAAGGGGACGGTCTGGAGTTTGGTTTCTGTTTATTTACCTTGATGGTATCCCTTAAAATTTTCTGCTCGGGTTACATCTTTCGAAGAGAAAAAAAAAAAAAACACACAAACATCTTTCCATCTAGCCGAAGGAAAGCCCCCTCCGCAGATCTGCTTGCCTAAACTGTGCTCAGCAGAGCTCACCCGACCTGACCTCCGTGGAGCGCAGGCTGGGCACGTTCAGGAATTGCCACCCATCGAAGAAACCAACACCGCAAACCGGGGCTGGGAAGCGTCAGCTTTCCAGCACGGGAAACACAGTGCTGAGTCCTGGGATTTTTTTGAGGGGAAAAAAAAAAAAAAAAAAAAAAAGAGCTGTGCAAGCAAAGCCACCCAACCAACGCGCTTGCTGCAAGGCTGATGCGGCCAAGAGTAAAATGTCTGTTGTCAAGTGATATTGAGCGTGTTCTACAGATTGCCAACATCAAAGTGTTTCCCGGTTTCAGATCCCTCCATTTCGACTGCTTCCGGTTATAGAAACACTCAGCTTTATCGTCTACGAGTCAACCCCTAAAAGACACTGCACTTTGCAGCCTCACTGCTGGCACAGACGTGGGAAGCGCTGGGCAGGACGTGCCCCCAGCCCCATTTAAAGTCTCCCCTGCTCCCAGTACTGCCCGCCTGCTCTCCCCAGGCAGCGTTCTCTTACGGGGATGGGGATTGCTCAAATCAAGCCATCACCGATGCGTGCACAAACCCCCCTGCTCAACTGCTCGGGCACCCGAAAGCCCTCTGCCATCGGGGCACGGCAGCCCTCATAGAGCCACCACAAACTGGGGCCACATCCCTCTGGAGACAGAAACACAGTTGAAACCAGGTGGAAAAGCCCTGGGCTTGCAGCAAGCCAGAAGACTACTAAAATTAGCAGCAGAAAGGTAAGAGAGGTAACAGCAGGAATGCAGAGCCTGGGCTTGGAGTGCAGACTGCTCCAAGGAAGGAGCATCACCGAGCCTGGGGTGCAGGGGAGAAGCACTATGGCCATTAACCCTGATTTCATTCTTGACCATCAGATCTGAGAAACATCTACTCGGCCATGCCAGCTGCAAGCCCGAGCAGGCAAGGGAAGCCAAAATCAGGTTGAGACTCATTTAGAGAGAAGGGAAACGACAGCAGCTCCAATTCCCTTATTCCTTTTTTTCAATAAATAAGGGGCACAGCTGCGGCCACTCCTCAGGCCACAAGCTCTCAGGGTATGCGGAGATGCTAGCAAGGTGCTTGGCCGATCTGCCTTGGTGAGAGAAAGGAGGAGCCATGCAGAAGAGAAATTATAAACCAACTTGGAGCAGAAACATGTGGACGAGAAGATAAAGAATGACAAGCCAAAATAGGAAAGAAAGGGGAAAGAAGGTAAGAAAAAAAGGGAAATATGCCTATGAAAAACGCCACAGGCATAAAACTCAAACATGAAGTGGAACAGAAAAAGAGAAGCGGAGGGAAACTAGAAGGAGGAAGCAAAGTTAGAGCTAAACAGGCAATGATGCTTTCACACATATGTTTGTATATATCTAAAAATACATATAAAAGTTACTTGATACATACACGCACAAGTAGAAAAACTGTGCCATGCTTTATCTACACCGCCCTGAATAAAAGCAAAGACTTCACCACTGGCTCTGACAGGTCAGCACAGACAGCGTTCACCCCCACGGGGATGCTTTCTGTACGCTTCCTGTACCAAGCCAGCTCCCACGTTTACTGCTATTCAGAGCTAAAACAACGTAGAAGCCATGTAAGAAAATTCACACTACAGCAGCACATTTACGGCCATCACGTCTCCATCGTGTGCACAGATAGCCACAGATTCCCAGGAGGAATATCAGTGCTATTAGTTATTGGCATTACATATAGCACCACCAAGAGCTTGAGATACCAAATGTGTCTGTGCTGGATGTCATATAAAAACAGAACAGAAAGGCCAGTCTCCGTCCCAGAGACCCAATGACCTAGGGTAAAACCAAGATATACATAGAAAGTACAAGCAAATAAGGCAGGCTGACCAGAGTGGAGCAAAAGACATGCCAAAGGAGATACCATCATCTCACCATACATGGCAATCCTGGACGGGCACATCTAACAATCGTGCTCTAGACAGGAAGCCAGGAAGAGGTCAACCACAACAGAGCACGAGCAAAGACCCACCCATTCCCTGTTCTCCAAAATCCCACTTAAACCACTAATGGAGCTGGTGTCAAGATCCCCCATTACTGAAACAAGCAGTAGTAAGTAGTAACCCACATCAGAACCACCACATCCATCAAACCACACAGAGAACAACCCCTAACTAACGGGGCCACAATGTCCATCATGATCTTGACTTCACGATTCCTCTTCTGACTGCTGGTTTGTTTAAATATCACGTTTTGGGGCATACAAAACAGATGGGGACCAAGAGTCATACGTGAATTAACTTGGAGTATACGAGCCTGTCCACAAGGTGACAAAGGAGGCAACTTGATTAAAAAAAAATAATTTAACATTTAACACGTCTGCGAGATAAAAAGGCTTGCTTTGACCTGTTAATATGACAGGGTGTTACAAACCAGTCTTGGGTCTGCAGAAAATTCCTGGTAATTAACCCTAGTTTGAAAGGGGTAAAAAGAAAAAGGGAGGGCAGAATTAAGGATGTCTGGACACGTACCTCAATCTTGCTATTTCTTAACTTTTTTATATTCTGAAAAGGCTCAAATCACTGCAAGTAACTGGAATTACAGTCACATGTATTTTCCTCAATGCTCAGTTTAAACACTGCAGTCATCACCAGATTATCTTTCAGGTATGGTATTAAGTGATGAACTAACATCTGATACATGTTATTTCTCCTCTTTCCTCCAACCCAGTGGTGGAAGGTCTTGTTTTGATTGTGTGTTCCTTAACTGTCGGTAAACATTATATAAAACCTTGCTATATATTTAGAAAAAGGACCTTCAGGTGAACATACCTTGCCGTTGGAGCAGAATATGATGAGGTTTGTGGTGGTCCTTATCTCCTGGGGTTGCCCAGTCCATGTGAAACTGGACCCTCAAAGAGCAGAGCTTCATTTCCTTGCAGAAAGCTCCTGTGGTCTTTGGCACAAGCTTTAAGCAGTCTTTCTGCCACCTGATGCAATACAGGGAGCACCCTAAAAAGAGAACAAAAGACCTCAAAACTCTATCTGTATTTCCAACAGAAGCCAGCGTAGGAAGACATCGTTAGCTGCCCACGCAGCGGCAGAGATGGGCTGCAGCTTTCTGGACTGGTTGGAGCTTCCTTCGCTTGCAGGCTCCTTCACTTGACAGGTACGTCATTGCTGTTGTCAAGCCAAGATGCAATGAATGACCAGGACTCTTCCCAGGAAGATGAGGCTGCACCTCCTAATCAACCAGAGATGACAGAAACACCCGAAGAAGAGCTAGAGAAGAGCTTATCACCAGAAGAAATTCAAGAGTGCTCCTAACCCACCAACTCAACTGACCAGCTGTGGACAAGTACCACCAGCCAACAGAGCCAGCATGGCAGCAGCAGACTCTTCAACCCCTTCCTCATGCTCTTCTGCATTGCTGGAGCTCAGAGAGCTGTTCCTCACCAATGAGACAACAATGTCCAAGAACTCAGCTCCCTGGCAGCAGCTGGGTGCAAAAAGGTTAAACAGAGCTATGGATCATCTTCATGCCGTGGTCACCTCAGCCTGGTTTGCCTGGCCAGGTCACCTACTGCAAGGCAGTATGGGGCTCCAAGTGTGAAGACTGGTGGGAGGAGGCCACCTCATCACTTCTCCTGTGGTACCTGCCACCACCTCAGACATGACTTCAAGCTCTTTCTTCTGTAGACACCGTGTCCTGCCGCCGTGGAGGGAGGTCAGGAGCCTCTCTGGGCAGACCCGCTCTGCCAGCCAAGCCGCCAGTGAAACCACAGCTGCATGACCTCAGCCTTGATGCTTGCCAACTTCTAATGGGCATCGAAATCCCTTAATATCTTCAAATGAAATATTAATGTTATAAGCAGTATTTAATGGGTCTACAGGCTTTGTCACATCTCAGGGAGGCTTTAAACAGATTTAGCCCAGACTTCAAGACTTTCAAGAGCGCATGGCTCCCAGGATCCCACACACCAGCCCCATCCCTGATGGTATCTCGTACCTTCATGAGCTTTAGCTGTCCTTCTACCACCACAGTGGAGACAACAGCATTTTTACCTGCTCAGCATCCAGATTTTCAAGATACAGGTGTTTGTCACTATGAATATTAGCACTCCTAATATTATTAGAAAGAGGTGAAATGCATTAGCAAGACCAACTGTAAGCTCTCCCAGTCACGGTGGATCAGCACAAGTGACTGCAGATTGTTTAATTCCTCCCATACATTCCCCTCCCATACTGCCTTGCTCCATGAGGCAGTGTTAGCAGTTAATTAACAGAGGGATGTACAGAATTTAAATCCTATTTATTGTAATTTGTCTCACAAAAGTACCAAAGAAAAATACTCACTAAAAGTTACTAAAAACATCCTGCAAAACAAGGTCTTTGCTAAAAGTCTCTTAGGTCATCAAGACTTATAAGGAAGACAGGGACACTGGGTACCAACAGTGGTGTAGGCCTATACCACCAGGCAATATAATGTTATGCCTTATGCTAATGGACAATGTCTTGAGCTCTGGACAGGCTAAAACCTGTCTCAAAGATAGTTATACCCAAGTTACCACCTAGTAACCTGTAAATTGTACTCGATACACTTATCTTTAAAATTAAAATCATAAAATTACTGCAAACTTCCCTTCCCCTTTTCCTCCTCCGTATGAAGAACGGTCATCGATGGTGCAATGGAAGATGGAAAAGCCAGTACTCACCTTTACTTGTCACATTAAGCTAGGAGCTAAGGAAGGTCTTATTTCCAGACGTTCAACACTTGCACTTGCAACATATAGCTACCTGATGAGAAGTATTCAGCAGCGTTTTTCTTGTCTAGTTGTGTTGGTTGCAGCCACCAGACCCCCTCAAAGACAGCAGCCTATGGAAGTCACCATTGCCATTTCTGACCATGTCAAGCAGAAGTACAAAACCTCAACCATTTCTGTGAAGCTCTGAGGGTCCACCTGATATCAGGGCTCTACTGTCCTACGCTGTGAACAACCGTACGAAAGGCAGCGTCTGCCCCGATGTGTTCACAGATGAAACAGGCAAGCAGAAAAGTGGAAGGGGAGGGAGAAGAAATGGCTTGCGGAGGGCAGAGCCCCCAAATCCTACCCGTGGCTGAGCGCTGGGAACCCCATCATCTCTCCAAGCCACCTGTTACAAGCAGGACTGGTGAGTCTTAATACTAACTACCCAAGATAAGGAAAAGATTTCAAGACGAACATCTCACTGCTTCAGCATCTTGGACTGCAAAGAGCAGCATGTTCCTTCTCCTCTGAACCTGCTCATCTTAATTGCATTTATTTACTCATCTTGTGCGTTCATGAAAGCTGGGCCTCCTTCCATCTTGTTCCACAAACAGAGACTTGAAGCTCAGCTTCTCAATTTTTCCTCAGTTACCACAGAAACAGAGAAGTGCTGGTGGGAAGAACTCTCTGGGGTCTCCAGTCCAACCTCCCAGCTCGTAAACAAGGCTGATTATTTTCCTCTGTAACATCAAACACGTGTACTTTTTTGTTAGTATTTTTATATAATCTAATAGCAGCCTCTTTAACATTTAAGAAAAATGTAAAGCTTTGCCGCCCCCCCCAAAAAAGCAAACTGAGAAGAACCAGAGCCAGATGTGAGATACCTGTAAATCAAATGATCCAGCAATTCACATAGCAAACATGATCGTCTAAAACCCCTGAGCAGCATCTCAATTGCCTGTGCCGCAGCATGAAGCTCTTGGCCTTTGCTCCCCCCATGATCATTTCTGGGAAAGCGTATTTCAGACTTTCCTACTCTTATGAAGGAGGAAAAAAATTAAACAACCCATTATTATTTAAATAGGGGTGGAAACATTACTAAATATTTCCAAAAGGATGTATGGTAGCTTTTTGCTCTTCATGCTAAATTACAGGTCACTGCACTGATAGGTGTGACTACCTATATACGACATCAGCTGAAGCATAAAGGGGTTTTGGTACATCACATCTAGAGACTGCTATAGCATGACTACATTAATGTATAATAAACTTTATGTCTGCAACACAGCTAATATAATAATAACGATAACGATAATTATGATGAGAATCATAATAATAATGTTGCCAAACTTCAATATTAGCAAAGAGAAACCCATGCTAGACCTTTTTCCATGCAGAGGAGATGCAACATAAATGGCTCGAGCACAGCCTGGGCTTTGGCCATCGCTCCGCGTCCCACACGTTCAGGCACGAGCCCACGGCTGCTGTTTCCACCACGTAAACCAGCACACACAACATCACATGTACACCAGCAACGCACCACTGCCGGGAACAGCAACACCCGGTCTGGCACCAAGCTGCAAGGACACGGCACCTGGCTGAAAGCTGGCCAGGAAAAGCCACCTTTCCTATACCTACACAGCCAGTAACGCTCCAGCCTCTTGCACCACTCGTTCCTTGCACAGCCTGCAAGCCCCTTCCACTTGTGTGTTCAGGGCTCACTCCCTACCTGGGCACGGAACTGCACAAGGCAATGCAATGCATTTTACTTCGGCTGGGATTTTGCTCAGCTGACGTTTTCAAGAAGAGATGGTTGCAATATGATTAAATTTAGGCCTCAAAATACAAAGTGTTAATCAAGAGTCGCAGGGTTTTGCTTTTTTTAAAAAAAAAATACTCTTAAATTGGATTTTTCTTCTCCTTTCTAAGTTACTGGCAATAGCTCCTCAACCCCAGCTGAGATTTATACAGGACCTCACAGGATGCTGCCCCTGCAGCACCGGTGAAAAGATCAGAAGTTTTAGTTCTCCTGACTGGGAGGACAAAAATAAGGCAAGCAATCTCTTAAATCCAACTGTTGGGACTTCAGGAAAGGCACAAAATGTCCCGAGACCAAAGGCAACCACGTAAGCAGGCAGCAGAGGGTCTGACCCATGCCTGCGTCTGCATGACTTTGAACCTGTAGGGTTTGCTACCTTGCAAAAATCCCCTGATGCAGAAGAGCCTACAGCAGTACTAACATGATAGCTTCTGCCAGTGCAAGGAATCGGGATGCTGCATCCACACCACAGGCGTTCCCGGCGTGACGTACGCCTTAACCAGCTCAGCTCCACCGGTAGAGCTAAAGTGCAGACCAGGCACCCAACCAGCAGTTATCCAGGGAAGCCGGGCAGCACAGAGAGGGCATTCAGAGAAAGCCAGGGAGAAGTGGACTGAACCGTACCGGCTGGGTGGAGGGAAGATGATGGTGGGTAGTCAGGAGGACTGGACCAGAGTTTTCCACCTTAAAATCCCTGCACTGACCTGCTTCAGAGCCTGGGGGTTCCCAGCACAACCTGCATTGTGCTGAGGGCCTCCACAAGCTGCTTAATAAACTATCTGATGGGATGTGGTCTTGCCTCTCCCACCCACCTCTGCTTTCCGCCTGCCCCTAAGGAAGCAGCCTACAGCTGCAGGCACTGCTCTTGCAGCAGGGACCTCCTCTCCCCAAAATAGGGAGAGCCTTTTGGGGCTCCCTTTAGGCTTCTCTGCCATTCATTCCTACCTCCAGGAGAGGAGCTGGGTCCCATGCCTGGACAAGCCCCCAGCTTGTAGGTGGGAACCCCGGAGATGTCATCCTCGCCCCTCGGGAAGCTCTCAAAGTCCTGCAGCTCTTGGCCACGCACCCGTTTTGGCACTGGGTATTCCTGACCACGGCATGCAGAAGAGGTGACAAAACGCCATCTTCCAAAACATCTCACGGCAGTGACACTCTCCCGCGCAAACAGACAGTCCTTCCAGGGCTTTGGGCTGCTATTTCTCCCCAGGGTGCTCGGCACACCCCACCTCAGCTCAGCCCACTCCCCAGCAGCGCAGGTCAGCTCCCAACAGCCGCACAACCCAACCTCATATGCGGGGGCATGGTCAAACCTCCCCTCTCCCATCACGGGACTTTCTAATGAGCTGATTTGCAGGAACTTACCCAACAATTTTTATACAAAACTTCTGCTGCTTTTTCCGACTCAGGTTTTAAGGCAGAAATGACTGAGAGAGAGAATCTGCCCCTTCTCTTGGCAATTTGTTCCAGTAGCTAATCACTCTTGCCATTAAAGACCTGTGCCATAATTTCTAATTTGAATTATCTACCAGGCACTGGTTATAGCTCTGCCTGCCACTGCTGCATTCGAGAGCCCTTTGCTGCCTGATGTACTATACCAGCAGCAATTCACAGATCATTTTTCCTACGAGATGACGGGGGACAGAACTGTAGTATCTGCTGACAAATATATCAATAGCAGTGAAGATGTGGCAGCACAGGCATAAGAGTGGGTGGGACAAACCTGCCTGGAAACCCGAGGTGATACTCAACCAGACCATGATTTGCAGCTCCACATTGATATTCACATCCATACCTTGAATTCAAATAAAGAACGATACCACCCAGGAATGCATTAAAAGGCATTTAGATCATACAGATCGGGATGCAGGCAAACCATCCAGACCACTCCGTATGCCCCGCTGGTCCCCGTGTTTGCATCACGTTGCAGACTGATGTCTTCAGCGAAGCGGAGCTGATGCCCCAGGTGACCATCTCACTGCTTCTCATCTGCCACCCTCGGAGAGACGGGGGAAAAGGCACCACCAGCAAGCCCCGTCCTAAACGGCCTCTGGCACTTGCCAGAGAGAGAACTGAGGAAAGACTCAAGAACACTGCTTTATCGCAACGCTGATAAGTCAAAAAAGTGCTGTCCTCCACTGAACTGCACCAACAAGGCAAGCAACTGGCAGGCACTGCATCTCCAGGTATAAATAAACCATGTGCAGATGTACAGCGGTATTGCTTGCCAGGGCACTAAGCACTTTGCTACGTAAGAAGGCGGACCAGCTCAGGAACAGATGCAGCTGTGACAAGGGAAAACATGCCCCATACGCAACACTAATGGGTCCAAGAGATGGATTATGTCTTTATTCCCTCCTCACTCTTCATAAATCCCGCCAGCAACTATTCAGGTGTTCAGTACTAAAGCTACCAGCCAGCGAGGAGGCAGAAAATAACACACCGTGCTTCAAAATAAGATCTGTATCACCTTGCTGCAAACAGGCAAAAGCTTCCTGACCAGGTATGCATTTTCCTCTCTGCTAGTTCAGTTTGCAGCCCTGCACCCCACCTGGCTCACAAAGCAGGGCCTCAGACCACACCACAGTCCCCCTGGCCAGCAGCGAGGCGTTGCGGCAACATGCCCACCGCCTCGGCCTCTCCAGCAGTAACGCACCGAGAAGACCAGCACAGAGGCTCCACTCTCTGACGGACCCGCTCGCGTCGCTTAACTGATGGATATACAGCTGCAGTGCACTGCTCCAAGCTGCGGTGCGCTGCACCACGGGTACCTGACACCAGCCTTTGCTAAATTCACGTACTGGGAGCAAGAGACAAACCTCCTGTATTCCTGCAAGCAGGAGAAACACCTCCCAGGTCACAAAAAACAGCATTTCCCCTTCCCATGGCCTGCCGGTGCTGTTGTCTGCATAGAGCAATGGGGAAAAAAAAAATATTTTTCTTTTTTTTATTAAGATGTCATACTTGTAAGCCCTACCTTGCAATTCCTAGTAGAGCTGCACCAGCATAATTACAGAAAAAGCCTGAAGAACGAGGCCTGTAGAAAAGTAGTGATACTGTAATAACCCACTGAACATCTTCAGCTGAAAGGTGAAAAACAAACACGAGATGCACAGATATCTTAAAAGCATATAGATACACAGGGTTTTTTCCTAGCCTCGCTCCACAACATCGACACGATGGCTCGCTTCCCCTGCTAGTAATTCCTCGTATAAAAGCTAGTGAAATATACAGAGCCAGGAAGCATCAGCTGTCTTTGTAAAGCATTCTGATTAAAAACAGGAAGATATGGTTTGAATCTTGCAAAGAATTAAGCATAAGCTCCAATTTTAGCAGATAAAGTCCTTAATTAAACCAAAATCTACGCTTTGGTTCGGCAGGGGCAGAGAAAGAGAACACCATGACTGCAGAGCCGCACAAACGCGCTGTGCCGTCAGGAGACACAACTCACCATCGTCTCTGAAAGCTGTTAACTCCCAGCAAAGTTATATTCCAAGCATGCACGTTCACCCAGGGAGCCAATATTCCGTTTTAGAAACTAATTCAAACGCACAATTTGTTTCTGCAACAGATGGGCCTTTCAGCAGCAGCAGGCCTAAGCCCTTCCTTATTTTCGGTATTGCAGAATTGCTCTGACGTTGCGTGGACATCAGCGTGCAGACGCGAAGGATGCAAAAACCCTCAGGCCTTGCCGAGGCAGAGAGCTGGCACTGCTCTTGCTGTCCCCATGCAGTCAGACCAGCACAGGTCCTCTCCCAGGGATGCTAGACATACAGATGTACAGTATATTTTACTCCTAACAGGTATACAGACATTCTCATTGGCTGACAAACTGCACCTGTACAACTAATTACCTTCATGTAGCTTCAAATACACAAAGGCACGGTCAGATCGATCAGAATTATAACAATGCTAAGCTAGCTGTAAGCCAGACTCGTGACTTAATGCTATGAGAGACAGAAGGGGGAGGGGAGCAAAGTTAGAGGTGCATTTCTAAAATGATGCAAAGTATGTATAAGATCACTTGAAACTCCTTGGGGTGTGCATCAGAGATATGCAGCACCTAGCACAAAAGAGCATCTGACTGGTCCACGTGCTTGGAAAATACACATATTTATTAAATAATTTTTAAAATCACGACAGAAAGGAAACTGGATGTTTATGAGACACGACTAAATATCAGACTGTACCCTTATTTCTTACAGTGATGTCAACCCTTCAGAGCTAGATTTTTTTTTTATATTTTACAACATATAAAAGTGCTCTTACGATAATCCAGACCAGCTGGCACAAACTGACATTAGTGAGATTTTATTTCTGCTCGATGAAGAAATAAATACCCCCATTTCATACAGCCGTAACACGTACATAATATATTGTGCTCTTTGTATTTAGCAACGGCTACTATATTCTAATATACCCCCAGAAAAGCTCTTTTGTTCCAAATCAATGACTTAAATAATGTCTATTTTTTAACATACTAGTAAAAAGGAACTAGCGTAGTGTTCACGACTCACTGTGTCTGACCAGATACGTGGACGGGCAAACAAGTCTGAACTTGTCAACATGAATGGGATTAAAAAGATCTCACTGAAGGCCTCCAGCATCCTTCAGATACAATTATGGGTTCTGCTGGCGTTTCTCCGCATGGCATTTTAAGATGCAGCAACCAACAGTTTAATACTTCAAGACCGAAGTCTTAAAGCACCCTGTCAATGAAAACATTTTTATATTATTTATATACAGAAATAAAACGCGGCCTATTGAAGTTGTACTTAAAAAATCCACAGTTTTTTCAAGGAAAAGACGGCCTAAAAAAACCCTTTTGTAAAAACGGTCTTTGGAGCCTCTAAAGAATCTTCCCTTTTTATGCCTCGGGCCCTCGTGCTACCCAGCTTAAAATTAGATTGCCCATATTAACGACGGCCCGAGCAGAACAGTTCAGCCCTGCAGATTAAAAGCTTAATCCACCCCGCAAACACACGCGGGCAGCCGCAGGCCGGCCCCGCACGCACCTCCGCGCCCCGGCCAGCGCACAGCGCGCATCTTCCGCGCAGCTGCAGAGGGCGCAAACAAACACCACCCCCTCCCGAGCCGCGGGGACCCCACCATCACCTCCCGGCCCCCAGCTTCTCCCCAGGCCAAGGGAGCAGGGGGTGAGCATCCATTTCCTCCTCTCCCCCCGCCTCCGGCCGGCCCGGGTCCGGAGGAGCCGCCGAGGGAGGCGGGGGGGGGGGAGGGCTGCGAGGGGGATGGGCGCATCAATCCGTGTCAATTCGGAGCAAAGCGAGACCCCAAACATCCCCGGCGCTTATCGCGGCGATTTATTTCCGTTGGAAGGCATCCCGAGCCCTTCGCCTCCCCATCCGCACAGGATTTTGGCTTGCGATTGCTATTTTTAGCCCACCGTCGACCCAGCGCTTTACCAAAAAAATAAATAAATAAAATGCAATGCAATTCCCCCCCCCCCCATCTGCACGAGCCCCCGCGCCTGAGCTGCAAACTCCGCCGCGACCTGCAAGCCCCACCGCGGAGACACAAATAATACAGCAAGGGGAGGAGGGGAAAAAAAATAAAAGAAAAAAAAAAGAATAAATAAATGCAAAAACCCATAAACACGCAAACAGCCTCCCCTCACCCCACCGCCGTTAACTGCAGCCCTGGTACTCACCGCGCCCCCCTCCCCCGGAAGGGGTCCGGCGGGCCGGCCGCGGGGCAGAGGCCGAGGCAGGGCAGGGCCGGGCAGGGCCGGGCAGCGCGGAGGAGCGCGGAGCGGCGCGGGCCGCGCTGCCCATGTGCTCGCCGGAGCACGCGCTCGCCTCAATGGAACGTTGTGCTGGCGAGCGGCTCTGTGACGTCACCGCCCCCCGCCGCCGCCGCCGGCGGCCGCAGCCCGGGGCAGCGCAGCGCCCGCCCCCGCCCCCGCGCCTCTGCCCCGCGGAGCCGCCCGGCCCCGGCCCCGGCCCCGGCCCCGCAGCGCGACAGCCGCCCGCACCGCGCCGTGCCGCGCCCCCAAATTAAAGAAAAAAAGAGGAAAATAAAATAAAGGAAACCGCGCGTGCGGCGGCGGCGCTCCGCAGGTGCGGGGGCAGGCGGCGCTGAGGGGCGGAGCGTGCGCGGGGAGGCTGCGGGGCCCCGTCCGGTGCGGGATGGCTCGCTCGGGCCGGCACCCGCCGCGGAGGAACGGGGTCGGCTCCAACGCAAGCGAACGGGAAGCACGGGAGCCGTTCCTGCTTGTCTTTGCTGCTTTTAGCCGTCAGAGATGCCGTCGGTCCCATTTCTCCCCAACTCCGCGAGGGTGCTTGCTAATGGAAACCGCAGACTGTACAAAAATAGCCCGTTCTCCCGGAGCCCAAGTGCTGAGAAAGCGTGGACGTCTCCAAATAATCGCATGAGAGACGGAGACAAGCGTCCCACGTACAAGTAGAGAAAGTAGCTTCGCAGTCCTCTGAGTGCTGGCAGAAACGACATCAAAAATACAGAACGGCTGCAGACTGGTGAAACAGTAAAACAAAAGCAAACCTCCAGTATATGGACGAAACAAGCTTTATTCTCCTCTTTTATTTCTTATTTTCAAGCAAACTAAGAAAAAATGAAATGTATCCTCCTCGATTCCAGGCTGGAACCGAAACCAAGCTGAAGTTTCCATGCCACATGATTTTTCCCCCCACACACTATTTTTGCTCTGTCCAGGAGGGAACCTAAAATCCTGCTGTGCCGGCACCTTTGCGACGACACGGGAGCTGCAGCGTGTCTTTCCTGCCATGTGCACCACCTGTTAGCACCCACATGGGTTGTGTGCCCAGTCCGGGAGCTGCCTTGGCCACGTAAGGCTAATCAGCCTTGGGATAGAGTAAGTCTGTATCCGGCGTAGTGAGATTTTCAAAGCAGTATTGAAAATGTGGATAGCAAATGCTGTTTCATTTAATTCGTAAATACGCTCCCAACTCCCCTACAATGCTTTGAATATTGCAATGAAAAGCTGATCTGCAAGAACAGCCCCGTCATTACAGGAGAAGCAACTGCTAGTGCAAAAGGTACAAAATTATGGTATAAAACGTGGCTTTATCCAAACTGCAATTCTGTGGTCCTGCAGTTTAAGCAAGGTACAACCCTGGGTTGGAAAAAGAGGCTTCATGTGCTCACAAAAAGAGAGATGAGAGCCCTCCTGATCAGGCAGGTTGAAGGTCTTTGTGCCATACCCATCAGCAACCTGCTGCAGCAGAAGAGGGGTGGAGGAGATCCCTTTGGGCCATACTGCTACAGCTGGCTGGAGACCAAGACCTAAATAAATGACCTCCTGAGGTCAGTGAACTTGGGAGAAAGGCCAAAATCTACAGTTACTCGTGAAACCAAAGGATCATTTTGTTAGCTGAAAAGAGCCCGAGTGCTGGAGCAGCCTGACACACTTTTTCTCCAAGCCCATTCCCACTCCAGAGTTGGGGATCGTGGCATAAAGCTATTACTTTGGCTTCGCATGGATATTGCCCTTAAATGGGGCCCTGATGGCTCCTTCACAGCTCCCAGCTGCCAGAGCAGGAGAGAAATATGTATCAAATATCCCTGAAAATTGAGTTTTCATTCCTTTCTCCCTAGGACTCCCTTCCTTCTTCGGCAAAACACACACAGAATTTGCTGTTAAACATCAGCTCAAATTAATACTGTTTTTCCCAATGCCACAGACTTGCCTGTGTGTCACCACAGCACCAGCAGCATGGCCATGAACACCGTGATGAGAGATAGGTATCTCCACATACAATTTCCAACATGACGAAGCCAGGAAAACATCATGAAAAAAGAGAGTGAAAGTGTTTGCCTGCCTGTTTATACACAGAGAAGTCGGACCACAATCACACGAGCTCATCCGCGTGCAGCTCCAGGAGGGACCTCTGCAACCGGTGGCAGAAGGACATGCTGCTCCCATCTACTGCGAGGCAGCTCCGGGGTTTGGAAGTCAGGCTCCAGACCCCATAAAAATGCACAGACCATCCTTTATACCATACCCTATAACAGGGAGACTCAGGAGGCTGGCAGGGGGGCGGCAGATGACCACCAAATGTTTCCCCCAGCAACGGCACGGCTGGAGCCTCAGCAGTCACGGGGGGACCTGCCATTTCCATCACACCCAGCATCTCTCATTGCAGGAGGTAACACAAAGACCCTCTTTCCACAGGCATGTAGAATAAGTCTTGTGTTCATATCGCTCAGCCCTGCAGCCTTTCTAGTGGTTGTACTCTAAAAATCATCTAGTACTACGACCTGAATATACTCAGTCCGTGTCAATAAAGCACTTGAGTATAATCATCTTTGTGACAGCTTAAGATACTTACAGGAGGAAATTGCATTGCTCTAAGTTCACCCCTGCAAAGTTAAACATGGCAAAGCCAAGGCCAAATGATGTGGCGCGCTCTTTCAAGGCCAAAAGAAGATCTGAGGCAAAGATCAGGGGTCAGGCTGCAACAAGGCTGTGCCAGCTGGAGGCTTCTGCCCTCCAGCGCTCTGCTATTGCTTCTCTGTCTGTGGCCCCACCAGCTTTGCTGGCTGCAGGAATCACAGGAGTGCTTCTTAATCCGTGTCAGGGAAAGCTGCTCAAGTTAGGTGAAGTGCCAGCGGAGCCAACGAGAGCTGTGCTCCCTGCGGTTAGCACAGCAGGAGGTGACAGCCTCCAGCTGGTGACCACAGGCAGCTGGAAAGTGAAGTGTCCTCAGCCAGGGCAGGTAGGTGCAGCAGAGGCTGGGGCAAACCACCGCACATCCCCCCCGAACATGGGTCACAGAGAAGCACAGCAGAAAAAACAGATGAGAATGTGTAATCGTAGCAATAATTATACCTTCCCTCATCCAGGGATTAATCTTGTTTCAGGTTAATTCTGGAACTGTCCAAAAACATAAGTCATCTCAGACACTCAGAAGAAAGGGCTGGCTCATTGTATCTGCTCCTCTCCTACTAGAAGCCATCATTTCACATCAGCCTGCCCATAAAGGCATCAAGTTGAGCATCAGTGTTTTGTCCTCACTTCACCTTCTTGGAAATTAGCTTGGAACTTTTCTTCTCTGAAGGTTAGAAACCACCTAATTTCCATCCTGAATGTATTCAAAGCCTGTGTACACCCATTTGTTCTGCAGCAAGTGTTATGATTTGACACAACCGGCTCTTCTCCTCACCCTTATGCATACCTCCCTGCTGTATTTACCAATATCAAGTTCATTCCGTGATAAAATAATGGTACAAGGCAGTGGTGCTTATCCTAATTTATTTCTACTCCCCACTCTTTTAATTGAAGTACTTGTATTAATCTAAAGAAGATGCATTCCTGTCCCCAAACAGTGATCCATCTCTAGGCGATGGTGACTCACCTGTGATTTTGTTGGAGACGAAACTCTAAGAGCCAGGAGCGGGTGGCAATAATAGAGCAGAAGCAAAGACTGGGAACTTTCTGAAGCTGCTGGAAAGACTTCTACTGCCTTCCTTTTGCTCTTGGTGTTGAGTGTAAGACACAGAATAGAGAGGGGGAAGGTGTTAGAGTAGTACAGTGGCTACTCAGGTGTATAAGAAATATCCTCGTCCAGAGTTGTGGGAGCAGATTACGCCATCACCATTGCCAGTTCCACACCCCTGAATTTATGTGATTTTTTTTTCCAATAGAATTATGTTGCTCAATTTCCGCCTGTCCATTTCTTCACACAGATTATCCACAAACATAGGCTGGCGCCTCTCTTGATGGCTATTTTGAGCATAAAGAAAGATAATGGGGAAAGGAAACAGAAATGATCCATTTTGTAACACAGCTATGTTAATGAAGCTGGGCTCAGTTTTGCTGGGGCCCCAAAACTGCACGATGCACCTTTCTCTGCAAGCCTGTAGGGAAGATGTTTGGCAAATAATTGGGAGCAAGTCCCAAGGAGCAGGAGTTTTCTTAAGGCTGTGATTCAGGGTTGCTTAGCAGTGACTCCAGAGCAGAGAAAGAGGATATGCAGGGCTGGTATGAAGCACAGAAATAACAGACTTGTCATGAATGGCCCAACTACGGGAGCATGTGACTCCAATGCTCCATATGTTTCCCAAGTTTGTGAAATTTAAAAAAAAAAAAAAGTTACATTTTAAAATGATGCCTTTCTGAGTCTGTGGCAAGACTGAACTAGTAGGGCAGAGAGGTGCAAAACTCCTTTTGAGATTATGGAGAGCATTTAAGATTACTAGCTTGAATGTGGTTTGAGAAACAAGAAAGCAGTGGAATAAAGTGAAACCAAATGTCTGCATTACTAAATTTGTGTTGGACTGACAGGATGGAAAGTAGATCTGGAGATGAGCATGCTTGCGTTTGGGGGAGAGTTAACAAAACCGTGAGCTGGAGGTTTAGCATCAATAGTGAAAAAAACAAATGCTGTGAGAGAAAGAAGAGAGAATTCAAGAGAGAGAGAGGCAGCACCATTGGGGTCCCAGCCAGATTTCCCAAGGAAGCGCCTGAGAAAGGGACTGACCGAGTCCTTGGGGAGAAGGAGTCGAGTTTGTTTGTTTTGCACGAAGGGCGAAAGATCACAACAGAAGTTGCAAGCCTGGGAGAGGAAGTGGAAAGTGGTGCTGTCAGCAGGGATAGAAAACCCAGGATGCGAAGACATTGTCAGAGAGGTAAGAGTTGTAGGTCTGGTCGCAGGAGACAGCACAAGCCCACTGAAGCCGATGCTACGGCATTAAGGAGATGTCCCACACTGAGCATGGCACACCGAGGGGTTGTCCGCCAGGAGATGCTCAGCTTGAGAAGTGACTGGAGATACCCAGCTATGGGCATGCGGAGGTCCGGGGTACGTTGATTTGGGTTCTGCGGGCCCTATGAAGAGAGGAGGAGACCAGGAGAGCCCTGTGTACCCGTCAGTGCCCACGTGAGGACTGTATGTCTCAACTGCAGCAGAAGACACACAAAGCAGGTAAAACACCACCAGCCTCCAGAGGAGAGCTTCACGTCTGCTTCCCCGTTTCTGAAGTACTTGGCTCCTGGGAAAACAGTAGGGGCCCTGCCCTCCTCACACAAGGATCCTGTTGTTAAATTGCAAAGAGGAAACTGTTTAACTTGTCGGTTATTCTTTGGCACCTGTGATTGTGTTAGACATTATAAACAGGTCGGACCAGCCAAGCTGGCATACACCACCACGATATCCCCAGGGTCCTTCCCTTTGTGTTTACTTTCTTTTTTAGCCTTTACGCTAATCTCTCCATCTAATAACAAATAGACAACATTCATGTGAGCAATTTTTAAGGGAGAGTGACACTGGCAGCCCCTGAAGTGTCATGACAGGCGTGTTGACACAGCCAAGCTCACGAGCGATGCACGGTGCTCCTCCAGCAGCAGGACGGGAGCAGGGCACAGTGTGTGAAACCCACCCCGGACCTGGTGTCCCTCTCTTCTCAAGCCCAGTTGCTGTCTACCCACTCACCTTTAGAGTTCAACCTTCCCAAAGTGCTCGTTTATGGATGTGCCCCGCACTCCCCGCGTGGGTACAGCCGTGGGGCAGGCATTGGGGCTGGTTCCTGTGGGGGCTCGGGCAGGCTGGCTTGTGGCTGCAGGGCTGGGATCTTCCTCAAAGGCAGTTGGGATACTTGTGCTCTTTTTAGCACAGCCGGTGACGGTGGCACCAGTGCCCACATTTCGTATAACAGCCCAGCACCTCCCTAAGAAGTGGGAGACCTGGTTCAACACCTTCCTTTGCACCTCTTTGCCACCCGGATAGTGGCTGCACCCTGGGTGCAATGAGCCATCTCAGCCTTTGGCCTGTGCTGGCCCCTTTCTTCCCACCTCCCATGTCAGAGGTAAAGGTGTGGACTGGAGCAGGACGCTGTCCTGGGATTTGGAAGCCCATTTCATAGCCACGACGGTGCTACTCCTACACTACAAGGCACAGGATTCCCCCTGGGATGGGAATGTGAATATAGGTAAACTGATTAACAGCTGCTAAATAAACTCCACAAGCACTGGAGAAAAGACCTAAGGAGGGAGGGAGAAGTATCTGGTGTGGACATCTGTCATAAGCTGCTCACCACTTTAGTCCCAGAGAGTGTTCCATTTAAGCCCCGACCTCGTGATGGACACCTGTGTAGCTGGTATCCTCACTGTACCAAGAAGAGATTTAAGCAATTGCATATTCCAGGCAAAAATTGAAATCAGAGCACTCACAGTACTCACCAAGGTAGATCAGCACCAGGCTGTGACCCTTCCACATTGCAAAATGATGATAATCAATTTTGCATTGTGCCATGGAAGCAGAAGAAACGGAAACAGTCCAGAAGCAGTAGTGGTCAATGAAGTCTTATAATGCCCCTAAGATGCATATATATGCTATAACCAAGTTAACAGATATGTAAACTGAGGTGCGGATATGTAAAATATCTTGCCTGTGGCCATACAGGGAGCGCACATTGACTTCTGGCTGGTGTAACTGGAGGCACCGGAGTCTTGACTCCCAGTCCCCCATTCTCAGCGTTGGGTGACCGACGGGTTGGCTGAGTGAGTGGGATAACCATGGCTGACATCTCTGCAGTATCGTGATTCACAACCCTTAGTTGCTGTTAAACAAATCAAAAATGAAATTACATGTAAAGAGATGGGAACTACAGAGCCTGAAAAATGCAAACATGTTCTTCCCCATCAAATCTAATTAGATTTGCCAAAATCAGCATGCATTGATCTGTGATTCAAACAGTATGCTGATAACAAATTTTCATGATAGACATGGTTATGAAGCTACTTGACTAGACTATGAATTAGCCCCTTCAGCAGAAGCTCTCAGCACATTTTCTCAGCGCACTCTTCCACAGACAGCTTTTAATCCCCAAATCAACAGGCAATCCCATTGTTTAAGGTTTGCCAGGCTCTCTGCTGAGCGTCCAGCGGAGAAGCGAGGCAGGCAGCATATTCATCTTGACTATCAATCTTCGTTAAAATCAACACACCAGTTTTAGCCTCCCATCTAAGCAAACTGTAGTATGTGCTGGGAAAAGACCTTTCCACTACTGGGCAGAGCAGCTTATTTTGTTGTCAGGCTGCATAGCTTCACCTCGGCGATGACGGATAGAGAAAGCATGCATCACATAATCAGACTATTGCTCCAGAAAACCAGCACCACACAGATGCTGTGTGCTGTTATTCACCTTCCTGCCAGTGTCCAGTCTCTGCCCTCAGGATTTAGGGGTGTTGGTTTTTTTCTCAGCTCATGACAGTGAAGCCGTGGCGACCTGTTTGGATGGTTTGTCTTATAGACAAATGATCCCGGTAGGTACAAGTGAATGGAAGTGAGAAAATGAGGGCAGAGCAGGTAAGTTTTAAAGAGGTCAAAGCAAATCCTTGATGTGCCAGGAGAGACCAAAGGACAGGATTTTCCATTTGTGCTCAGTTTCAGCTGAGCTTAGCATCCACTGACATCTGAGAGCTTCTGAAAATGTGCCTCCCCTGAGAGCCAGAGTGCATCAGAGTTTAAAGTTACCCAGAAAAAAATGGCAGAGGGCAGGCAGTGCACTTGTATCTGTCTGCACCCCAGATTTATCCTTTCTCTGCTATCTTTTCATCCAGGAATCCTTACTGCTTCATGAGAGGAATACCACAGCATTTTTTTTGCCTGATCTTTAAAAGCAATGAGCATCCCCAACCATGGTTGGAGGCAATGGGACCTGCTCAGCACCTCTGAAAATTGACATACTCTGTGTTAAATCGTGTGTAACAACAAGACCCACCCTGCAAAGCAGTCATGACCGGGATGTTGATCACTGAGCACTGGCACAGATTGCTCAGGGAGGTTGTGGAATCTCCATCCTTGATGATATCCAGAAGCCATGGTCATAGTCAAAAGGTCATGGTCCTGGACAGCCTGCTCAAGGTGGCCCTGCTTGAGCAGGGGGGTTGGACCAGATGACCTCCAAAGGTCCCTTCCAACCTCAACCCATCTGTGAGTCTGTGATGAAGGGCATGAGGATATCCAGCATGCCAGCTATTTCACCATGTTCCACTGTCAGCAGGAGGTAGCTCAATATAGAGATAAATCACCAAGCGTTTACTGCAGGGACCAAAGGGCTGGATCGCGTATGGCATAGTGGAAATTACTGTGTAACTCCACAGCCTAACTTGCCTCAGCATTTTCATGAGCTCATTATCCCAAGATTTATACATTTAAAAAAATCCAATGAATTACAGTGATGTAGTATGGGCATAGTCATGCTATATATAAATTTTTTCCACCTAGGAAGAGATTATACCAGAATAGGCATTTTTATTCCAGTGGTATGGGATGGATTGGGGGCCAATGGGGGGTCCTGGTGCATGTCCTGCCAGCCTGCATCCTGACCCCTGGGCTTCTCTCACCCTGACCCTCGTCCTCCTTGCTGGGTCCCTGCTTCACACCAGCTGAGCCACAGTCACAACAAGGCCAAGGAGAAGAGGGGACAGCTTGTCTATACTTAGGTGGTGCCATTAAGGTCAACTGTACGTATGCCATCAGCATGGTATTTTTGTGTGGCTAGGCAAAAAAACATAAGGCATCAGCTGAGTTCATTTCATAAACCAAAGTAAATGAAAAGACAGCACATAATGGATTATATACTTTTCAACCTAAACTGCCCACTGCAAGCTGTGGGTTAGAGCATTTTCCCACCCACACCAGAATTTTCCACCCAAGGTGGTTACAAGAAACTGCCCAGCAGAGACAATGCAGGTCCTGAAATTAGTTAAAACTGGAATGGGCTGCCTCATAAAACTTTATGGAATCCTGTCTGCCCTTCAGTTTAAAATTTGATTTGGCTGAACCGGTTTTAAAACTGGCTGGAGAGCCAGGACGGGCCAGCAGGATCACCTGGAGAGGCAGACGGTAGAAATTCAGCTCCTCACGCCTACGTTGATCAGAGCAGTGGCCCCTCTACCAGGGAGGGTGGAGTGCTTTGCCTGATAAAAGGCTGAGCTGAGCAGACATTAAAGGAAGGTTGTTAGTAAAGATCAAAAGGTAGGAATGGAAGATAGAGCTGCAACATTTGCAAAGTTACCAAAGCCTTCCAGTGAGAATGAAGAGATAGATGCTGTGATGCTAAATGAATGGGGCAATCTAGATAATGATATCAGAATTAAATTAATTAAGAGAAGATTAAAGAAAGATTGCAAAATTAAGGTTGTAATCCTGGCCCTGCTGGAGTCAATAAGTGTTTTGTGGTTTGTGTGGTGCTTCGTGAAGAGGCCGAGATTTTGCTCCCAATGCATACCAAGACAAAGGAAGGTATGAACTGAAAGCTAATTTACACAGAGCCAATTAAATTAGGGAATAAATAAGTTGTGGTGGCCTCATAGTCACAAAATTGAAACCATGCATGGCTGGAGCATCCGGCAGGATAAACATGATTCGTATCAACATCATCACTGATCTGCACACTGGGGTATTCATGATGGCTTTAGACCAGCTGTCGTAAGACACCAGATTTGCCCTAATGTCTGGCAGGATGAAGCTTTCTATTCAAAGTGTTTTAAATAGATTTGAACCAGCAAAGTGAGTTCGCACCGGATCAGCACATTGTGTCGTGTGGATGTGGTGTGTCTGTTCAGGAGCCGGCACTCTTCGGTGGGATTTACTGTTCCTCCAAGCAAGCTCCCCAAGGGCCAGCAACAGGCATATTTACAGAGGAACCTCATGGAAACATCAACTGAGCTTAAAATCTGTCATGTAGCATTCCCGAACAGGAGTGCATGACATTAATGGGAATTTGGCCACTGATTTCAAGAAAAAAGGGGCTTGAAAAGGAGTTAGAGGGATGGGGGAAGCCCCACAGCCAGGCAATGGCGGTGCAGATGCACAGACCTCCATGGCCGTCACCTTGCTGCCCAGACATTTTGCTCCAGCTACTAAGCAGCTCGTAACTATGTGGCGATTATTTTGCCCTCCAGAGCCAAAATAATGCTATAATGATTATTAATGCTATAATGATTATTAATGCTTTCGCAGTTTCTGTTCACTGTTTTGGGTGCCACACTCAGGTCTCAGTTTTAGGGCAGCATGCTGAAATGAATGGGGAAGGGGTGGATTCATTTTAATCAAGCACCAAAAATTAAATTTTGCATAAAAGTACAGATGCTGATGAATACTTTTGCCCTTGTAAAACATGGGAAAATGCTGTATTGTTCCATAAGGGCAGGACACTCATTTTTTTTCTCTCTTTCACAAATGCAAAAGCAGGAAAGCGTTTTTCAGTAAGAATCCAATTTTACAAGGAGGGAATAATATGTTACATAGTTGAATCACTTTGATGTCAATTTTATTTTGCAATCACTTCATAAGATATTCATATAGCCTTTTACATTACCTCGAAGTCTAGAAGTCTAGGCACAATACAATATTATCTTACTCTTTACCGTAATGATGAACGATAATGAGAACACATAAGATTTTACTTGTGCCCAAAGAAAAATCTGCTTTACCCTGGATGAGAGGAATTTTGCAGATCAAATTAATATTATAAAACTGTACAATTTATCAAAATAATACGGCTTTTCTTCTCTGAATCCATTGTGAATCACAAATCACCAATACGTGGTGAACTATTAGTCTGATGGATTCTTTTGTAAAAACTCTGTCTATGAAAAATACTTGGTTGATAAAAGTAAAAAAAACCAAAAACAAACTCCCTTTTCCTCTCCTCTCCATCATATTTATATAATATAAGAAGTCTAATATTTGAAAGCTAGGTTGCAGCTGTTATATAGCGAAGTGAGCTGATGGAAAGTGGGGGGGGGTTGTTGATTTTTTTTTAGTACCTAGATTCTCTAAAAGCTCTATATGACTGTAAAGCTCTGTATACTAGAAGTTATTTTCCCTCATATCTTCACACTCAGTAACAGCAAAAGTGCAAATAAGTATATATAAAAGTTCATTTTGTTAGTAAGTTTGAATACATAAGAGGTTGAAGAAATTGTAAGGGGATGATGAAAAATTAGGAGGTTAAAAATGTGCATGTGTGTCAAACAAACAAACAAACACCAAAACCCAAACAACCCTCAGGCTGATGAAAACATGACTGAAAACATGACTGAAAGTGTTTCTTAAAGGAAACAAGTGCTTCTTTGGACAAAGGCACCCATCCATTTAAAATCTTGTTCACACTTAATTGCAAGGTCTTTTTTTTAAAACGCCCAATTCATAATTACTTAAGATCAGTGATATAAAACCACACTGTTTACTTGAGAGTGAAGGTATTTCACATGGAGGTAGTTAAGTGAGCAGTTCTTGCAGTTAGTTGACTAGTTGTGGATGATCAATCTAAATAACTCTGGGTTTGGCATAAAGGAAAGATTGGCCGGATTACTGGAGAGGAGTTGAATCAAAGCCGTTCATTCGGAGAACTGCTCCTCTGAACCACTCCATGGCATCTATTTCAGCTCTATCCCTACATTATTAACAAGTGATAGGATGAGAGGAAACAGCCTCAGGTTGCGCCAGGGGAGGTTTAGATTGGATATTACGAAAAATGTCTTCACCAAAAGGGTTATCGAGCATTGGAACAGGCTGCCCAGGGAAGTGGTTGAGTCACCATCCCTGGAGGTATTTAAAAGATGTGTGGCATTTTGGGGACATGGTTTAGTGGTGGACTTGGCCATGTTAAGTTAATGGTTGGACTCGATGATCTTAAAGGTCTTTTCCAACCTAAATAATTCTATGATTCTATGATTCTATGATGCTGTTTACTGTTGAAAACACAGCCCAGTCCAAGGCAGAAGTATCTTTGTTCAGGTTCCTCAGAAACTAATGGATCATATTTGATTTCTCTCTGAAACGTATATGTGCATGGAACACATTATAGTATAATGTTTGCAATATACCTTGTTACAGCCTTTTAATTTAGATTCTGGTTACTCCTCAATTCCTGATTTTAACATATAGCCTAAAAGTAAATTAATAAAGTGTGTAATAGTGAAAAAACCCTGACAGAAACTGGGGGTGGAAAGGTTGTCTTTGCTGTCTGATCCAGCCTCCTCACTGTATTTTCTAGCACATTTTTGCTTGTTTTCACATGCATCTACACCGGCTTTCCAAAAACACTCTTGTTGGAAAGCCTTGTTCTGGTAGCAGTTATTACTGAGCAGGTTTTCCTTCTTGGGACATATATGACATTAATAAATCCAAATTATTTAAGTAATGTTTGTAGTGCAATCAAATGAAAACCCAAAAAATTCTAGGAAACGGCATTGCCCATATCAGACTGAATAAACCTAAATAAACTAAATAAATCAGACTGAATAAATTTGGAAGCTGAACAATGTGGGGTCTGTCCAGAGCTGCAGTAGCTGCCCACCTGGTGTTGCAGACACCACTTTTCTGCAGGGGAGGGAGAGCGGGGATATTTTCTTACCATGGGGAAGCGTGCAAACCTTTAGTTCACATTTGCTGTATCTGCACAGTCGCAGAGTTGATCCCTCTTCCCCTAATTCATCCGCAGCACAGCACGGCCTTGGTCACAAGCCAGAAGGGGCTTTGTCAGACACTCAGCCGGGCATTAGATCACAAGAACTACCTGCACGAAGAGGCTTTGTTTGGTTCTGCTGTCGTCACGGAGCAGATTAATGGGAGAAAAAACAGTGGAAAGAAGCTCTCACTCTGGCAGCTGCATCCCTATGAGCAGCCCCTTGCACATGCGTGGCGCCTGGAAGAAAAATGTGCTGGGAGACAGGAGCGCTGCCGTGCAACTGCAACCTGCAGCAATCCGGAGAGATGTCCAAAGGGACACGGCTGCGGGTGCAGGGACGTGACTGCAGGCGCAGGGACATGGCTGCAGGAGCAGGGCTTTGCATTTGATCACGCACGCTCGCACTTTAGCCTGCAGAATTTTTGAGGTTTTGCCTAGTCATAGTAGTTGTATATAAAGCACAATTCTTCTAATTTTTAATTTTTTTTTCCTCCTGCTATTTCTGTCCTCTTTCATCATGGATAAATTAGCATGAAGGAAGCTGATGGGGCTAATTAGTTCCAAACAGTGTTAATTTCTCTGCTTGGAACTCTTTGTTACCCAGTCAGATTGCTCCATTTTTTGCAGCTTAAATTTTAAAACCTCTTCATTCATAGCACCTAATCCTCTATTTCCTCTTTTTTTTTTCTTTTTGATCCTATAGGGAAAACATAATTCCACATAATTGGGACATAGAAGCTTGCAATGGAAATTACACACGGTTGCAAGAAAGGTTTTGCCTTGAATGGCAATGTGTTCAACAAAGCAGTATCCATGGCAAGACCCATAGAGAGGCATACATGAAGGGTGAGTTTAGCAACAAAACGCAATCACCATAATACATAATGTCACGAACTAACCTACCTAGCTGCTTTCTCCCAGACTTGTGTAGAACAAGGAATAGCTCTGCAATTTGTACATCAAGCTGGAAACTGCAGTGCTTGTGGGAATAAGATGCTTTGCCATCAAAATCAGGCAGATTTGTGCAGCTCCATCTCAGCCAACGACTTCTCCCTTATGTCTCATGGCTTCAAGCACGACCATGCAGATGGGCCTCGTAGCTTAGGCTCCCGTACATTGGTGGCCACTTGAAGCAAGGTTTGCTCAGTAACTGCAAATATTAAATAGTTTTGGCAAGTGGCAAATGTAACATTTTCATATGCACTAATATATAGCACCAAAGGTCATACTTTTCATTATCAGAAAAATGAACTTATTTCCTAGGAAGATGGAGTCTGGGCACACTTAGGGACAAAGTCCTTGGCCTTTGTAGAGATGTGAAAAAATACCCTGTCATATAATCAAGAACTGATTAAGAGGTGGTATTGTGACTGCAGGGCCAGTGTCTCACCCAACCCTGTTCCCACCTGGATGCGCGGTAACTGCAGCTCTTCCATGATGTGCATTATTTACACCGCTGAGTCCACTGCCATCAGCAAGATGCTCCAAACACTTGCACCCTCCTTTTGCTCAAGATGTCTGTAGAAGGTGAACGGCAGAATTAGGAAACCCCCCCCTTTGACTTCCTAGCTGTTATTCTGAATCTTGCATAACGTTCTCGCCGTTGCCTGTTCCCACTGACTCTACAGCTATGCCTGAGATGAGTAAATGGCACGAAGGCAGGTAAAACCTGCTGAACGTCAAACGTTTTGTACTGGAAATGAAATCCGCCTTCTGCGGCTCATCTATCTCATTTCTTGAATTTCTTTTTTTTCTAGGCAGGTTTAGGCCTCGTCTGCTTGGAAACCTCAAGGGGAAACCAGGGGTTAGTTTTCAGTCAGCAGAGCCTTTTTTTTTTCAGAAGCTTCCATAGATGTTCTCTTAAAGTGAGGAAATAGCAAACCCATAAGCTGGGAAGTAAATCCGGAGTCTCTTCCCAAGCTGTCTGGTTGTGTTAGGATTCCTTATAATTCAGGATTTTTTTTCTGCTAATTCATTGACAGATGATTCTAACACAGATCAATCAAAAAAAAATTAGTTAAAAAAAAAGAACAACAGCGTATTAGAAGATGGTTCATCTCTGTAGATGAAACAATCACCACTACCTTCCGTTTTGAATAAATTCAGATGTTAACTGAAGTGGCCTGGCTCATTTCCAGTTTACAGTAATTCTATTCCACGTACCTGAAATTCTCCTTTTAGTACAACTCTGATGAAATATTTGTCATCTCTCAACTGCCTGCAATGGTTACAAAGTCCTACAACAGCAAGAGTGGTTATGGCAGTGGCAAGTAAAGTGATTTCTTTATAAGCAGTGATAAAATTTTCAAGAGCATCCTCCACTGGCATGAGTCTGTTTCCCTGGAAGAAACATGGAATTTCCACAGACTCAGATGGGAGCTGAATTAAGCTGACACAGGTGCTTTTGTACATCCCAATGCTCTCCCAGCATATTCTGTATTGATACACTGAAGTCAGTCAGATTATTAGTTGGCTGGAAAGACAGAACTTACACACAAGAGAAGAATGAATCTGGAACCCTAAAAATCAGTATTATTAAACAAGAACAGCAAGAGTATATGGTAAAGGCAATTTTATTTTCACCATGATGGTTTGTTTCTAGTTTCTTTGGATGCCATATGTCGTGGTTTAACCCCAGTCAACATTATTCTCCTACTAAATCCAAAACACAGCACTATACCAGCTCCTAGGAAGAAAATTAACTCTATCCCAGCTGAAACCAGGACACCATATTTTGCCTAATGTTTTTCTGGAAGAGAAGTGGCTTGAAATCTCCTGTGAAAGTAAAGGAGCAGAGAGATGAAGCTAAAAATGCTCCTTGTATTTCAAGTTCTGTTTGGTACAGCTGTTTGGCAAGCACTGGAAATACTTACCGCATTTTATTTCAAGGCTCAGAGGCTTCCTTTATAAGCTTATCTCCTCTATTGTTCCAAAACAGCAGCAAAACCCAAAACTTCCCTATCCATATACAATGCGTTGCTAACTGAATCCAGCCTGGAAAGTCTGGTGGGATGTCTGTGTCTTCCGAATGTCCTAACCTCTCGCGCGAAGTTGGAAAGTGGAAGCCACCTTCCTCTTTATTGTAGCAGCAGTTTAATGACCAGGAGAAGTTTTTACCCCTGCACCCGTAGGCTGTATTTATTTATTTTCTACTACATTATTTAGGTACTTTGTAATCCTTCAACGAAGTAAGAAATGTCATAAATATGAAGCGTCAGCCCATAAAATCATACTCTTTTAGAGTGGCAGTTGGGGATCATGTTCATGATCTGGTGTACTCTTCCAGTAGGAAAGTGGCAAGCGGAACTGATGCTCAATTAAAAGATGAGAGTAAGAAATTAAATAACTGCAAGTATCCTATTCATCAAAAGACCGAGGACCTTCTGCAGATAGAAGAAAAAACCAAAACTATTCTCCAAATGATTTAAGAAGACGACAAATAAGGAGAGGTTTATTAATCATTGTGGTCTAACTTCATTTAACGGCAAGAAGTGAGGTGGTTTTGCTAATACATGAAAGTAGGACCCAAAGGGACAAAAAGTGGGACTTTTTTCATAGTTCCTGGATGGATCTACACCTCTCGGTTTGTTTCAGAGGATAGGGATGCAGTTAGAAATTCTTGAACAACAGCTTGCTTTTGTTCCTGAGCAATATCTAAGATAGAGTGCACGCAAAAGGCAAGTGAAATTCATGTTCTGTTAAAATAAGTTATCTTGTCTAATAAAAGGTGGAACTTTTCCGTTGTTCAGAGCTGGAAGATGTCCTGATTTACAGTTCAGATACAATTAACAGTTTCATTTCACATCATTCTTTTTCCTCATAAGTGAATATCTGAATCGCACACTGAAAAAGCAACTACAGACCACTTCTATAAACCCAGTTACAAGCGGGTGGTGCAGACAAATTGAAGAAAAAAGCCTTGCTTTCTCCTGGTTTTCTAACAATGATTTTTTTTCCCAAGAAATCTTCAGCCCAGCTCCTAAAGCGCCTCATCAAATGGGATTTAGACACTTATTTTCTTTTGGGAGTCCCATGTGCAAAATCGTTAGGATGGTTACCCTAGGCTTTGCAGGGCAGAGACCTTTGGCATCTACCCTATCCCTAAAATGCTACCTCCACTCCCCCACACCATATACAGTCACGCTCAACCCTTCTTCCTGCTCCAAACTCAAAAGCTATAGCAAACCTGTACCCTCAGTCTCAGTTTGGTTGCTGGCACTGGTGTTATATGGCAGCACTGCTGCTCAAATGGTTAGAAGCCAAGCAAATATGTATTTAACAGGAATTATGAAAATCGAAAAGTACCAGGTTCAACTTTTTGAAAAGCACCTTCTTCCCCCACATCAAAGGGCTCATTGATTTCTTGCTCAAGTTCTGACTGAAGTGGAGCTAAGTGGGTGAAAGGAGGGGAGAAAAAGATCAAATCTAATCTTAGGAGCTGTGTCAAGCAAGTACTTTATGGCCCATCTGAAGCTGATGATGAGACAATTCCTGAATGTAAATATGATTTAATATGTCTGGCAAATGTTAGGAATCTGTCTGAGCATATTCTCCAGGTGAGAAATAGCTCTTCTTTTCCTTTGCTCCCTTTTGTGTGCCCTTGAACTTTGTATTCCTTGAAATCCCAAGTAACTATTCACATTAATAAAGTGTTAAGGTGCTTGTCTAGGAAGATTGGTTGTGCTGATTTCAGCACTTAAAAAGGGAAACGGCTCTGTTGTTTTAACCACTTAAACACTTGCCATCTCAGTTTATTTTCTTATCCCATTTCACTTCTCTTCAAAATCAAACAGGAAGCAATTAAGGTGAGCCTACTTACAAAGGAGCCCTCAAAATAGGTAGCTGGGTCCCTAGTACAGAATGAAGGTCATGCCCCGAAAACGTAGTTGAACGTATGTGGAAGGAATGCAGAGCCCATATACGGGGGCAACCAGTGTAAAAAATACAACGCCTCAACTCAGGCAGATGACCATGGCCAAGGCAGACATTGCTACCAGCACCTTCATGGAGGCACTGGTGGCAACGCTGGTTGAACCGACAAAGCACATTAGACCAACGATCTTACCTACTTGAATTAATACGAGAGGAGGGGAAGAAACGCAACTCCCTACTAAGCTGGAAAACTATCATCATTTCCTCTCACCTAACTGCCCTTTGACTTTTGAGAGGTTGCTGCCATGATGACAGGGAGAGGGATGTCAGGGAAATAAGCATCTAATGACAACAGTGGGAGACAAAGCAAAGTCTTTACACAGGATTTAGCTAATTATATTTTGGGCAAATATTTATTTATCTAAAAACAAAATAAAAATCATTTTTAAAAGAAAAAATGTATTTAAATAAAAAACAAAATTGTGAAATGTTATGGCACAGAAGTTCAAGACAAGTATAAATCCAGTTGCCACAACTGTTGCGTATTAATGTTGCACATTTTTCTATAAAGACTTTATTAAAAGGTATTTACATGGCAATAAGATGTGTAAATATATACAGCAATCTGGGGACAACTTTTTTTTTGGATTCTCATATGAAAAAATGCCTTAAATACAAAATTGTAAAAGAAAAAAGAGTTGAAGAGTTCATCCCCAAGCATGAAGAATGTCCCATCATCCCTTATGCCCAAAGTATCAATGAGGCAGTTTTGAGGTTCTGGCCAAATCCTTAGGAGATTCAGCCAAGGTTGTGTAGTCTCAAGTTAAATCGCACAGCATGCAGTTGCAATAGTTCCATACCCGATGCACTGGTGTAGTTCATGAGTGATGTTAGAAACATTAATATTTTATCATAGTTTCAGTCTAGTTTGGGTTATTCTAAGCGATGCCCAAGAGTTCCTATGCACAAGAGTTCCTTAGCTGCTCGAGTTTGTGTTTCAACTGTTCTCTCCTCCGCCTCAACTGCTCTTTCTCTGCAATCAGTCTGTGTTCGTCCGACTGGATGGATAGAACGTATTCCGTTGCTTTTTTCAGGATGACAACCTTGGGCGCCTTTTCGTTGTTGGCCACCTCAGGTATCTGGTCGCGCAAGGCAAAGAAACTCAGCTTCAGCTCGTTTCTCCTCTGGCGCTCCAAGACATTGTGCGTTCGCCTCTTGTCGTTCTCTTCCGAATCTGACGTGCGGGGACTCGAGCATTTTCGGTTATTGCTGATCTGTTTGAGAACTCTGCCACTGTCCAACTTTAGCCTTTTTGCAGCTGGGTATTCAACCTTGGTGGAAGGAGGAGCGGCATAATTGTGCTGATGGATGTTGACGTGACACCGTTTGAGAACCAGCGGGCTGTGGTGGGGCTTACTGTGCTCTTCTGATGTGTCTGTGCTGGACTCTGTGCTGGATTCGGATTCATTTGCTTCAGCTAATGTAACGACATCAATTTCCTCATCTTCCTCTTGTTCTTCTTCTGCGAAGGAAAAAAAAAAAGATACTTAAAAGCTGATCTGTGCAAATAGTCTCAAGACTGCTGTGTTTATAAGGGAAGGTTACTCTGAGCTGCACAGCAAGGAAGTCCTTGATAAACCCTTATTAAACCCATTTGATGCTGCTGGACTCCACTTTCCCCAAGAGCCTTTCCTTTGAGGAAGCAACGCTTCAAGTGCAATAGGACACACAGACCGCGCTCCAAACCCCGCTCCAAACCCCGGCTCCCTGATTTCAAAAGTTGCAAAGATCTTGCGTAATTCCGAGGAGCGCATGAAAGATAGCAGGAAAGTTTAACCTCGGCTGTCAGCAGTACAGCGCAATAAAGCTCCCAGACTCAAGCCGCCCTTAATTAAGGATTTAGAAGGCTTTGGCCACGCCTCAAAAGAAAGCTTACTTAACACACATGTGTATTCAGAGACATTTTCTGAATCTCTCTTGATCTGCTAATTTGTGGAAAATCCAAGGCGGGGGGGGGGGGGGGGGGAAGGGAAGGCTGTAGAGCTTTGAGTAGCAACTCACTTTCAAACCAAATTTATGAGGGAGCGGAACACGCTGTCAAATACCTAAGGAAGCGTTTCTAAAACTTTCCCAGCCCCATTCACTCCTCTGCAGTCACTTTCACTAGCACCTCCCTGACTGCACATTCCCCCCGCGGCTCTCGGGCGGGAGTTAACTCCTTCCCGGCCCACGGGTGGCACCGGGAGCCAGCTCCACCGGGGCACCGCGCTGGGGACCGACTCTGACCCCGTTATGAAAGCGTCTCCCTCCCCCCCGCCCTTTTTTTTCTTTTTTTTTCCCTCCCTTCCCTTTTCCTCCCTCCCCCCCGGAGGGAAAACTGGGCTGGTTTTCCAGGAAATAAACTCGTTGGGAGTCTCTCCGTGCCTCGCTAACGTGGCATTCAACAAAGCCCACGCGGGGAGGGGAGGGGGGAGAGGCAGGAGGGGGGCGAGGAGGGAGGCGGGCGGGGGGCCGCCGCCCCGCTCCCCCAGCCGCCGGCGGAGCCCCCGGGCGCCGCGCGGGTTTCCACGCCCTGCCCCGAGCACGCGTGGGCCCCACTCACCCGAGTCGCTGCTGGTCGTGGGCGGCGTGTCGTCGCCCAGCAGGGACGCGGGGCTGGCGCCGGGCGGCGCGGCCCGCGGGGCCCGCTCGCTGAGCGGGTAGGGGAAGACCACCGAGGGGTCGATGCAGTCGGCGGCGGCGGCGCCCAGGTCGTGCAGGTAGAGGCCGGCCGAGGCGGCGGGGGAGGCGGCGAGGCCGGGCGGCGGCGGCCCGGCGGGCGGCGGGCCGGGGCGGGCGGCGGGACCCCCCTCCCGGCGGGCCGCCTGGTAGGAGGCCAGCTTCTCGGAGACCACCTTCTCCAGCTTGGCGGCGGCGGAGAAGCCGCTCCACATGCAGTCCTGGATGATGATGGACTTGACGAAGGACTCGTCGTCCGGGTCGCAGATGAAGCTCTGGTTGACCATGTCCCCCCCGAGGAGCTCGGTCACTATCTCCAGCTGGTCGGCGGTGGAGGGGAAGCAGGAGGCGGCGGCCAGGCTGGAGCGGCGGCTGGGGGAGAGGGGCGGCGTGGGCAGCAATTCAAACTTCTTCCAGATGTCCTCGGACGGGGCGGGGGGCTGCAGCTCGCTGCCCCGCTGCTGCGCCGCCAGGTAGAAGTTCTCCTCCTCCTCCTCGAAGTAGAAGTAGGGCTGCACCGAGTCGTAGTCGTAGTCGTAGTTCTTGCTGGGGAAGCCGGCGCTGAGCGGCATCGCGGCGGCTGGTGCCTGCGGGCGGGAGGGGGGAGAGGGGCCGCCGGGTGAGCCGCGCTCCGCCGCGGGGATCGGCTCCCCCGGCCTCGGCGGGGCCGCCGGCCCCCCCGGCGCGCAGCGCTCCCTCCCGGCTCCCCGCGCCGTGCCGGCGGGGAAACGCGCAGCCGCGTTTAGGAAGTAAAACCCCATTATAGTAAGAAGAAAAAAAAAATAAAAAAAAAAATACACGCACGACCTCCCTTCGCCCCCCTCCAAGCTCGGCCGGACAACCGGGCGCCGCGACGTCATCTACCGAGGGGTCGGCTGCCGGGTCCCGGACCACCCTCCCCGCGGCCGGCGGTTCCCCCGGAGGGGCTCCCGCAGCTCGGCCGCCCTCCGTCGTTCGGCTCGGCTCCCCGCCCGCCGCCCCTCCGCAGCCGCCGCCGCGCTCACACGGGGGACGGCTCCGGCTCACACGGAGCCCCTTCCCTCCCGGCGCCGCAGCGCCAGCCCCATCCCGCCGCCCGCGTCCCGGGAGCCGGGCGGGAAGGGGCGGCGAGCGCCCGGCAGCTTCCAACCGAGAGCCAGGCTGCTCCCCAGCCACCCACCTGGGCGTGCTGGCAAGGCACGGGGACGGGCAGGGACCTTGGCAAACTTTGCCAAATCTTGTCATATACACATATATATACGCATATATATATGCATATAAGCAGTATGTGCGATAACCGTAACCTGCCCGCGCATACGCGGGAGAAGCAAATGCTTCCCCCCCCCAAAAAAAAAAAAAGAAAAAACAAGAAAAAACAAGAAAATTAAGATCCGAGCGCAAGAAAAAGGATGGGGAATGCCGGTGCCCCGGCAGAGGCGAGCGTCCCTCGGGAGGGACCGTCGGTATCCACGTCCGCGGAGCGCAGCCCCGCCAGCAGCCCGGGTGTCACCGGCCCGTGTCAGTCCAAACGCCACAACCGCGGGGGATCGAGTGATGGGAAAAGCAGAGCTCCGCAACTCACCGGCTTCTCCAACGCGCCAGCTGCGAAACGTAGCGAGGCAATTATTGCGGGCGGTGCGGGGAAACAACGAAACAAGGGGAAAAAAAAAACTATATATAATAAAAAATCATTAAAAAGAACCGCCGGAAAGGACGGGGGAGGGAAAAAAACAAAAAGAAGACAAAACGCCGGGAGAATGTAGATCTCGTCCTCCCACCACGGTGTAAAAAAACCACGGAGCAGCGGAGAGAAGCCGCCTTCCCGGCGTGCGGCAGATTGTAGGGTCCAAGGCGGCGCGGCGCGCTCTGTCCGGTACAATAGAAGTTTAGTTGCTTTCCTCCTTTAAAGCGCCGGCGAGGGGCGGGCGGGAGGTGCCGCGGGGGCGGGGGCAGCACCGCGGGGCCTTGTGCGCGCTCCCGCCGTGCGCGCCGCCGCTCCCCCGCCCGCCCCCGGCAGCCGCGCGGGCTCCGCGCTCCCGCCGCGGGGAGGGCGCGCCGCGAGGGGGCGGCCGCGCTGCTCCGCGCTGCTCCGCGCTGCGTGCCCCCTCCCTCCCCACTGCCCACCGCCGGGCTGCGGAGAGATCCGCGCCGGCGCTGCTCTCCCTGCCTCCGCCGGGCGGGAGGGAGAGCAGCGCCGGGGGGAGGCGGTGCAGCGCTCCGCGGCCCTTTTTTTTATTTATTTTACTTTTCTTTTTTTTTTTTTTTTTTTTTTTTTTTGCTTTTTACTACGAGCCGCGCAAGGAGAGGTCGGAAGTAAACATAGTAAAAAAAAAAAATACTAGTAGGGATTAGGAGGCAGCTCCTCGCCCTTCCCCTCCTCCCGCCGCCTTTCCAGCAGGCAGAGCGCGGTGCCCCCCGATGGCGGCGGCAGGGGAAGGGGCTTCACCCTCTCCTCTACCCCCTCAAAGAGGCTTCGGCGCGCACCCAGGGCGAGCCGGCCCCGCGGGGTGGCCGAGGGGCGGCGGGGGAGGCGCTGGCTGCCGGCACAAAGGAGCGTGTGTGGCTCGGGCACCCCCCGCCCCGGTCGCCCCTTGATTATCCCGCCTCTGCCGGCGCCTGCGAAGGATTAAAGCGGGAGAAGGAGGCTGCGGGGGGGCGGAGGCAGGGCCCCACGGGGGTCACCTTGCAGCCACTTTCCCTTTGACGTTTTCACGGGCGTGCCCCCGCCCCGGCTTGTGCCGCCCCCCCTTCTGACCCCCACCGGCGGCCCCTTCCCCGCCGCCCCGGGGTGCGCGCCCCCCCCCCCTCCTTGCGGCCCCCCCGGAGGGGGCGCGGAGCCGCCGCGGCTGCCGAGCCCCGACGGGGCCGGCCCCCCATCGCGGCGGCCAGGCGGGCCCCGCCGGCCCCGGCCCCGCCAAACCGTTAGCTGCCGGCGACGCGCACGGACACCCCCGACCCCCTCCCGCCGCCCGGGCGGGCGCAGCTCACGCACCTGCGGTTCCCCGCCGCCCCCGGGGCCGCCGCCAGCCCCCGCCGAGCTGCGCCCCGCGCATCCCACCTCCCCCGCCCCCGCCGCGCTGGGCTCCGCAGGAGATGGAGGGACACCCCGGGGTGCCACCCCCCAAACGCTTCCAGGCGGCTGTCCCGTCCGCACCGCGGGCACCCCCGCTGGGATTTTTTAATTCCTATATGTGTATTTATTTACACCCCCCCCCGCTTTTTTCTAAGCACAAGCCCTGAGGGGGTGATGCGGAGCGCAGGGCCGCCCCGCAAGGCGGCAGGACCCCGCTCCCCACCCCCGCTGAGGCGCCCGCCGGCGCTGGGGGCGGCCCGGGTTTCCCACGGCCGCCGCCGCTACCGTGGGGCCATCGCGCCCTCTCCCGGCCGGCCCACGCCCGCGGGAGGCAGCGCGCAGCCCCCGCCCCGGGCACCTGCGGCTCCCCGGCCCCCGCCGCGCCGTGGGCTGCACCCCTCACCCCCACCCCCGCCAAAATAATCCCCCCTCCCGTTTTTTTTTGGCAACCGTTTCTGCTGAGCAGCGTTTCGCCAAGCGGAGTGTTTGCAAACATCGAACTCCTCACGGAGCGGAGGGCTGCAAGCAAAATTTGGAGCGTTTTCTCCTGTCCCGTGTCCTGTCCGTAAAGGAGGGGCAGTTTTACGCAGAAAGGGTGATAAAACAACCAAAAGCCGTTGTATAGCCATGATGTAGATGCTTCACCTACTGACATTTTCAGAATCGGATTTACCCTTGCTCAGAGATGGCTTAAAATACATCGTGCTATTTTTAAAAAACATCAGCCCCTGCCTACAGTAGACCCTGCTGCTGTCAGTGGAAATAACGTGACCAAAGGCAGGCCTGAACTATGCCAGAAAGGTGCAAGATCCAAATTAATCTAGTCACAACTAGTGTAAAACGCGCTGTGGGCACTTTATTTAAGTAGAGCATCAGAATAGCCGCATACACAATAAATGTCCTCAAAATTGTAAAAGCTGTTGAAGTTCAGCCGGAGCTGGTAACAGTAGAAATATTTTGAAATTACTCCAGTGCAGATAGGGTTGAAAATCATAATCCCATTCGTGATGCAATATAATCATAGGCAGAGCAATTAACTGTAGTATCGCAAAGGATTATGACTTGAAGTGAGGAATAAGTAACATGAGCAGATGGACTCTTAAAATACCCTGTGTTCACATGAATGGAAAAACAGGAAAGGACGATTGGAAGAAATGTGCTATTGAAACAATACAGCCTTCAGAGGAAAGGGTCTTTAAAATATTCTGTAGGATTTCTTCACGTCTCATGCAGACGCTAAGTTCACTTTTTCTTGGGGAGCCAACTCTGAGGTGTACCAGCGCAGCTCTTACATGGCAGTTTTAGCATGGATGAAGAAAGACATTTTTCTCTGATTTCTTAAGTCCAGCCCCAGCTGTAAAAGAACACAGGCAAGGTATGAAATCAGTAAGTATAAATCTCCAGTAAAAAGGCCATTTTGACAAAATAGCTGTTATACGGAAAGAATAAATACACAAGTATGACATTAAAGAGACAGCAGAGTCAACGTGATTGTTTTGACACGGGGGGTTTAGTGATACATAGGAAATGGGACGGGGCTGAGTGGGGAGCCTGAGTGGAATTTATGTGTGATGGCAGAGTGGGAACCTGAGAGAAGCAGAAACGAAAGCAAAACCTGAGAGAGAAGTGGAGATGGTGGAAAAAGCTCTCACACCTCTCTGTGTCTGGAAACCCCTGAGACAAATCGTAATGTTATGCGTGCCTATGCCACCTACTGCATGTTTTATTTTCAGGAGACACCTGCAATTTCTTTTTCAGTGGATAGTAAGTCATCTAATAATTGTAAGGTCACCATGAGCTTGTAGCTATCTTCAGAAATTTCTGCTGAAATTCTCACTTGACCTCTCCACAGCTTTGTAGGTTGCTGGTCTTCCACCGGTGAGAAACAGGAAAGTACTAACTAGATATTAATTAGTCCTGGAAATTCCTAACTCCTTCTATGAGAAATTTACCCAAACATATGCGGTCCTTGCACTCAGAGCCATTAAAATAGGCTAGCACACCTTTGCACATCTGGCAGCACCTGTACAGGCAATCATGTCTCCACTGCTACCCCAAAAGACCCCAATCCAAAAAGCAGGCCCACACTACGGAGTCAAGAAGAATCAGATCTACCTTATTATCATCAAAGCCAGAAAAGAAACATGTTACTTTTTCATCTCTTTCAGCAGCTGTAATTTCTTTAACAATAGGAGGTGAGATGTGTGTAGGCAGAAGCTGACAGTGTTTCTGCAAGCTGCACAGCGTTGACTAAATTAATAACATCGTCCTACCCTCCTCTTCCAGGCTCAGAAAGACTCATCCGCTGCACTAACAAATGCCTTCTCAATGGACTTCCACAGCACGAAGGAGAAATGCAGACGTCTGGGAGGGCCACTGTCCTTGTCTGGGTACCGTGGTGAAAAACAGAGCCCGAAATAAACCTCCTGTCAAAGACATAGAGGGACCAGCACCCCTGCAGTGTCCACTGTTGCTAGCCCCGTATAGCAGCCCCAGCCATGGGCTACGAGTCTTTACAATGATAATAAAGTGTGCAGAAGAAAGCAGTGGGTTTTCTGGATGATCTCTCATCAGTAAATAGGAATGAGAGGATCACAACAGTATCGTAGAAAAGAAAAGAAAAGAAAAGAAAAGAAAAGAAAATAAAAGAAAAGAAAAGAAAAGAGAAAAAGAAAGGAGAAAAGAGAGGAGAGGGAAGGGAAGGGAAGGGAAGGGAAGGGAAGGGAAGGGAAGGGAAGGGAAGGGAAGGGAAGGGAAGGGAAGGGAAGGGAAGGGAAGGGAAGGGAAGGGAAGGGAAGGGAAGGGAAGGGAAGGGAAGGGAAGGGAAGGGAAGGGAAGGGAAGGGAAGGGAAGGGAAGGGAAGGGAAGGGAAGAGAAGAGAAGAGAAGGGAAGGGAAGAGAAGAGAAGAGAAGAGAAGAGAAGAGAAGAGAAGAGAAGAGAAGAGAAGAGAAGAGAAGAGAAGAGAAGAGAAGAGAAGAGAAGAGAAGAGAAGAGAAGAGAAGAGAAGAGAAGAGAAGAGAAGAGAAGAGAAGAGAAGAGAAGAGAAGAGAAAAAATAAAAGGAAAAGAAAATAAAAGAAAATGTGCTAGTTTTAAACCAGAGGTAGTGCATATCAAATACTAAGGTCTCATCTGCTGTTGGAAGCCAAGGCTGCTTTTGCCCTCACCTTGTGGATGTCCACCTTCAGACGGTGATGTCATGGGGTCAGTGAAAGTGGCATCTGGTGTAATTTATTTATTTGACTCTCCCTCATCCTCTCAGCTATGTGCCCAAGAGTGCTTCAGCAAACTTGGCACCTTCTTCCTCTGCACCATGCTTCTTGTAATCTGCCAGCCTGTGGTCCTCATGTATATGGAAAGATGGAAAAATTCAGACCGTTTATTCCCAACAGGAAAAGGGAAATGCGCAGAAGGAAATAGAAAACAACTAAATGGGGAGAGGGCTGGGGAAATAAAGTGTTATGTTGATATTAAATTACTCCCCCAGCACTGCAGTGAGTACCACAACTCTCACAGAAACCCACTGAAATACCAGAAAAGTAAGTTTTGTCATCAAGAGAATTAGGACAGAGCCTGAACTGCTCCTCTGGCTTGGGCAACACCACAAACACCAGTCTTCAACCCAAACCAAAGGAGATTTGAAATGATCCGGCCCAGGACCCAGTTAGGACTTTTTTTCATTTTTGGATTCTTCAAACAATTTAGATGTTAATTTTTCAATCTGACAGTGCATATGAAATCAAGTCTTCAGTGAAACAAAACCCTTAGCAGTTTTTAAAGGTGGCATTAGACACGTATGTATCGGTATATATTTGTCCTGCTTTATCCTATTCTATGTGATTGTAAAATTGAAGAGAACATCAGGAATGAAAGACAGGAAAATATCTTCATTGTAATGTAACTAACTTTTCTCACTACAGAGAATAAAATCCTTTTCACCAGCTTTGGTCTTTCCATCGTGTGCAGCCGTTACCTTTTTTGCTTCAGGGTGAAGTTACCACAGCTGTTAATTTAACTCTGTTTACAGACAGTTTCACTTTGCAGTTCTTTCAAACCATCACAGTTACTTGGGTATCAAATTTGAGTTTGTTTTCAAACAGGGCAGTCCTTGATTAGTTTGTCCTTAACTATATAAAATAAAACTATTCAGATGCATATATGACTATTTTAAAATCTCAGCACCAGCTACGTAATGCTAGCTGGTTTTGTTGTTTCGTTACACTACCTGTAAACTAACCTAAGTCCCACTGAAGCAACCCCAAAAATATGAGTGGAGTTTGAATCAGCCCTTCCTACACAAATTAACACCTTCTGACATGGATAACTGGGAGGGACTGAGCTAACACCAGTAGTTTTGGTATTCCTTGATAGAAGAGAGTTTTGTCCAGCTGTGGATTAAGGGTGAATTACAGGAAATCTGCACTGATTTAAGTGCATGATAAATGAGAACATCTTCAAGGCTCTTGTGAAAGATAAACAGTTTTTTTTGAAAGTCTGGGTAATTTAAATTTCTCTTCAAAAAGAAAAAGAAGAGCTGTTTTAGAACAATCAGCCCCAAAAGGCTGGTCATGCATCCCCACGGCCTCTGCATTCTCTGAATTTTATGCTGCAATTATCAGATTGTCAAGACATCCCAGCTCTGCTTGATTAAGTCCTCTTTAAAGTATTAAGGCTATTTGCAACTACTTAATGATCCTTTCAGGTACCAACACTGTCAAGACTTTCTTTAATTTTAAAAGCCTTGATCTTTAGAGCTAAGATGGGATCAGAGCCTCTCCTGTTGCGTTGCTCTAGCCGGTCAACGCTGGCGGGTGCGAGTTTTTGAATGATGCTCCCCGTTCTGTGCCCTGCACAGGACTGAACATCATATGCGAGGCAGCAGGAATGAGTCTTTCTGCCTACCCATGCATGTGGAGCCACTTTCAGATTGCACCTGCAAGTGCAGAAAGTCCCCTTCTACTTGACGTGACGCCGAGGAGATCTGCAGAGCCTGTGCACCCGGTGGGAAGGAGCTCCAGAGCACCAGTGCAGCTGGAAGGGAGGGAAGGATTGGAAGTTATTAGGCAGGTTTCCTATTAAAGTTCAAGAAAAATAAACAACCCCTCCTGTAGCAACTTCCTTGCAGGTTTGGTATGAAAGCAGAGGAGCGCGGAGCTCGCTGTAGTTCTTATGGCATGTCCTGTGGAGGCACAGCTTCAGAAATATCTGAGTGTATCAGATATTATCTGGAGGAAGGAATGTGTCAGCTGACAGCGAGGCTGGAAACTATTGAAACTATTGTCAGCTGGGCCATTATTATAATTATCTCTTGTCTCTTCAAGAATTAATATCCAACAATCCTGTCCCGTCTACAAACAGGTGAGAGTATACAACCCTTCCAGGAATAATGCAGCTGATTGCAAAATAGCTGCCTTAAAGATGAGGCATCTGATTGCTACCAAATTAACAGGTTCAGCCACAGGAAAACATTCTGGGAAAAAAAGTAGCCCCATAGAGGGAGAATGTCTAAAAAAGTAGGTATGTATGGGCTTTGGAAAACACTGGAGATTGGAGGTGTTACTGGTCTTGTTGCAGCTCTCTGGTTGTATTTGATTTTTTGGGGAGGTGGAAGGAGGTATGCCATCTACTCATCTGAACCAATGCAAAGTCCAGAGCTCTGGTTCAAGCTGCTGGTGAAGATTGTCCAAGCTCCCTTGTCTGACTCCGTGCTGAGCAAGCTCAAGAACGCTCATGGGTTTTGCTTGTCTCTTGCTCAGCAGGTGAAATGATGATGTTCTTGTCATCAATCCTTACATTAGTCTTGGAGCTCCTGTTTGATCATGTCTTTATGGGAGGGAGGAAGATGAGCTTGTAGCAGGGAGTTTGTAGGTATTTACGAGAAACATTTCTCTCTTAAGGTGTCTGTCCTCCATGAGTTTGTGCTATCAAGTCATGTCTTATCAGGGCTGGTTTATGGAAGAGAACAGTCACATTTAAAAATTACATTGGTGAGCTGGGAATGAGCACAGTTGGCCTCTGCAGTCAGGGACACATCCTTTTTAGTGCTATCCTAATGAAGTTAACTTTCCACCCACACAACCAAAATGATACTGATCCAGCACTGAGAAATACATACGAACACCTGAGAGCATTCATCCTCTGCTCAAGTTAGTGTGATGCTGACACCTTTCTCATGGGTAGTATTCTGTGCAAAGCCTTTCAGAGTAGCTGCTCATAGCACAGAACATGCCAGCGGGGAACACACCATCAAACTGAGTCTTAAGGCATCAGATGGTTTCTAACTCTTCACACCTAAAAACCTTTTCATGCATTCAGCTGTTACAGTCTCCTAATAATGCGACATGGCTGATAACCCTAACTTCTCTCTAGCTTTATTATGCTGTGCAGTTAATTCTGAATGGATTTGGACATACATAGCCAGGTATAGCAAAAGTGTTACCTGGGCTAGATCAGGGCTTGCACTTTCCAAGGTTTCTGGGTCCTGGTTGTCTCAGGTCAGGCACCCAAAAGTAGGAGATAGCACTGAGAAGTGTGGCC
Organism: Ciconia boyciana; assembly: GCF_034638445.1. Taxonomy (NCBI): domain Eukaryota; kingdom Metazoa; phylum Chordata; class Aves; order Ciconiiformes; family Ciconiidae; genus Ciconia; species Ciconia boyciana. The sequence continues at coordinate 11,441,117 of NC_132935.1, forward strand.
TAAGCCATCAGTGATGGTCATGTCAGCAGGCTTCGGTCGTGCAGTGTTACAGCCTCCGTGTTCCTCTAAGCTCTTTGTGTGACTGTTTTAGCATTGTTTTTGTTACTTTTGGTGTAGTTTAGTTTACCAGCAATCAGAGCAAATTCAGAACTGTTTAACAGCGCTTAGACCAGATGTCTTGGAGAGATGAAGTATTCTTATCTGTGGCTGCTGCTGCATTTTGAAATGAGCATAAGACAGAGAAATACATCCATGAACATTTGCTGCCGGTATGGATTTAAAAGCAAAACGCAGTCAGAAAGGCTACCGAAAAACTACTTCACTTGGCTGATAACTCAATTTGTTGATAAGAAAAAGGGAGTGTTTTGTCTCTCTGTATCAGATAAGGGACTTATCACTCCCTGCACTGTTGATGATGAACATGTTCATCTGGCAGATAGTGGCAATAAAGCCCCATCTCCCTTTGCACTGCAAGACATATGGTGCATCAAATGAAATTAAGGGAAATGGATTTAAAACACTTCTTGGTAAATGCTTTTTAAACCAATTTATAATTAACCTGTGGAACCTCCTGCTGCATTTTATTAGAAAGGGAAATACCATGCTTGAAAATGGATATTTCGTGTGAGTAATAATATAGGGAGGTAAAAAGTGTAAAAAGAGGGGAGAAAGGACATCATTGCTATGGACTAGGATTGCCTACTTTAAGACGCGGGCTGTAATTGAAAGTGTGAGGTTGTATTTTCTTCCTACATTATCCAAATGTAGGTTGTCGCTAGATATAAATGTATTTCTGATCTGGTTGGCATTTTTTTCACATTGTGCAACCAGCCCCATACAACATTGGGGCCAACCTTTGCCAGGAGAGCAAGCATGTCTGGCATGGAGGGACCTTCTGTCACAGCTGTTTTCTGAGACGTTTAAAGCACAGTTTGGTCCTGCAGTGCAGAAAGAGCCTAAACATGCATGTGCTTATATCTGTTTTGTTGCCCAGGCTGGGGAGGCCTTAGCAAGAAGATGTCAGGGTGCATTGCAGCGCTACCCAGACTAACCATCTCCAGTCTGGCTGCAGAGCCAGACTGTCAATACAGGATCCCAGCGTGGGTGCAAAGCCACATAAATGCCATTTACTTCCACTGCTGAGGGTGGTGAGGACAGAGAGAGCTTAGATCTGTTGGTACTCACCAATGCAAATCAATGCAGTGGGTTGTGCCCACACATCTGCATTGATCCACTCCTCAAGATTAAGTCTAAGCTTCAGGAAGCTTGTGTGCTAGTCCAGGCTTTGACCTTGCAGGAGCAATGCTGTTTCACTGGGCCTGTTTCTCCTGGCCTTGGTTAACTTTGTGCATGGCAGAAACTGGGCTAAATCTCCAGAGTCACCGTCCCTGGAGGTATTTAAAAGGCATGTAGATGTGGTGCTTAGGGACATGGTTTAGTGGTGGACTTGGCAGTGCTGTGTTAATGGTTGGACTTGACGATCTTAAAGGTTTTTTCCAACCTAAACGGTTCTATGATTCTAAGTGGCTGTGCACTGTGCACTGATGGGCAACTCCAGGGGACTGCTGAGACCCAGCGTATCAAACCCAACTACCAAGGAACCAGGGCTACAACCCCCAACGTGAAAACTCGAAAAATTGATTCAGCCTTGCCACTAATTGGTCCCTCTGCAGGGTGTTTTTGTTTTATTTGCTTACTTCAGAAGATTCTTGGTGTTGCTTAAGTCCAGTCCTTCCTCCTACTGACATTCAGACTATGTCCCTTTCTCAAACTGGGGAGGGTTACAGGGGGTTGCAATTATGACTGCAGTGGCAAGAAAAGCTTTGATCAGAAATCGGCCTGACAAGGAGTGTGCTGAGGGATTAATGCAGAACTGACTTCATCAGCAGCTGAGAGCTCTGTGGAGGAGGAATTAAGGTGGTTCTTACAGCCTCAACAATGCAAAGCAGCCATCATCAACAAGGTGTTCCCCAGAGGATGCTAATCACTCTCCTCCCTCTTGATCAGCAGTTAAGAGTGTCTCTCTTCTTTCTACTTATCGCCTAGTCAGAGATGCCAGAGGTATTTCTTAGAAGATAAGAACATTATTTACACCCAGCCTTAGAAAGGAAAGAAGAGGTCGTGAGTGAGCTACAACCATTCTTGTTACTGTTATCATTTGTATTGCAAAAGGCACTTAACCATGCTTAGACCCCATCTTGTAGGGCCAAGTATGTTGTACTGACCATACTGCCTGCCTTAGCTCTGAAAGGGCTTGTGAGATGTGCAACAGGGATGGGAAGGAAGGTTTAGAGCACCAAAGTACATGGTCCAACACTGCATACAGGAATAGAGCAAGGGAGTCTGGGAAGCCCCAGGTTTTCTCTAACCTATCACGGCTTGTGTGTTTGGGAAGCAGGGAACATCTCTGCTTCCTATTCACTTCCATTAGGACTTATCTGCAGATCCAAACCATAGCGCATAAAGGATCTAGGATAACCCTCCTGTACCAATATAGCTCCACTCTAGTTCTAGTGTAGATGTACCCTCCCGTGAGTGTCACGGGAAAGAGCGATGAGAGGTGGATCTCGCTTTTGGTGAGAACAGAAATAAAAAATAAGAATATATCGCTTTAGGACCGTCAAGCTCTGCTCCTTACTAAGGTCTGTGCGTTCTTTGCTTTTTCCCTTTGTTTTTAATGGGCCACCACAAAAATTATATGAGTTAAGAGTTGAGACTACTGAATGCTTCAAGTTCTACCTACACATGTGATGAGAAGTTTAGGTAGGTATGTATGCAGCCCCCCCGAACAATGTGCTAATATCTACAGCTATTATTAGTGCTCTGAAATTTAACCAGAAGGTATCTCTGCCTTCAGCTTATGTTTTTCTCAGCTTCCTTTGTTATTCTCCCCCCCCAAACAAACAGAGAATAATCCTTGATGATATTACGTCTATGAAGCCAAAGGCTGTGTGTATGAATGCTGTGGACTTTAGTTATGATATTTCTAATTGGAAGGTGCAAGGTCGTCCTTACATCCTTACATTTACATGCTTGGTCATTCTCTCCTGCACTGCTGGCAATGTGAGAATTGTTACACACCTCCCTCAGAGTCCCAGAAGCTGCTGTCTGCTAAACACTGAGTAGATGGTGTTCTTCAGGAGTCCAGAAATGGGAAATCTCCTGGATTATTTTGTGTGATGAAGATTCCCAACTGCCTGTAGTTTTTCTGTACTTGGGAAATTGGAGAACCCGTTTGTAGGTCACTCAATTAAAATGATACAGCATAAGGAGTGTAGGTGTGTTACATGCCTGCAATATTATGATCAAGACAGATACTGAACAGCTTTAAACCAGCAGACCTCAGTACCTGGAGTCCCATGGCAGCTCAGAGCTTGGACAAAATTCACTTACCTTGCTTTGCCCATACAGGTTTTACAGCCTCTTCTGAGATCAGCAATTGGTGGAGGAGGGCCTGTACCATAAGCTGGGTAGCTCAGATGCCTCAGATATGTCAGTGCATCACTGCATTACTGTTTTGTGCAAAAGGTGCAGCGTAGACCTACCCCTACTGCCAAACGGGTTGGTACTGCTGAAAACCTAAGGGAAAGATCTGGGGGAAGAAGAGGGGTGGTCATCTACAGATGTGTGCTGGTAAATTGTCTAAGTAACTTCTGTCCCTGGCACAGTGCTGTCTCTGGTAGTTATCCTTAGCAGGGTTGTTCACTTGGCAATGCTGACTATTGCTTACAGGTTTCCCTATGCCATCGGGGACGGGGGGGACATGACGACATGTTTTTTGGTTGCCACACAAAGACCCTGGGAGAGGGCAGTGGTGAGGATGGATTTCTCCGTGTCCCTTCCAACTGCCTCAGGAACCTCAGGACTCCTTTACACCTTCATAATCACAGATGTTAATGAACATATCTGTCTCCCAAGCATAGCAGTGTGTAGGAGAGACTGCACTGTGGAAGCAGACACACTGGAAGTTCAGACCTCAGCTTGCCTCCTAGCACCTTGCTGGTGAGATGGGCCACCTGAGGAAGAGCAGAGGAGGTCATCTTGTCTCCTCTGCCACCTCTCTTTGACCTTGCAGCTATTTCAGAGCCTGTGGTATCAGAGTAACTATCTTGCTGCAAACTTAGACGTATCTATCACACATACACATGAAACTCAGTAATAACTAGCTCATATATTCATTCCTAAAGTGGCTACAGAGAGATTTAATGCTGTTTAACTCATCCACTATCACTGCTCCCTTTTTGTTACATCATTGCCTGAAGGCAAAGACTTTGGTTAAGCTAGAAATGCTGGTAGTTTCTGAACAGCTTCAGTATCTGGACCAAATGACTGGTGGCTTAGAGTTGGGAAAGCAGGGGAAAAAAACATACTGACTGTATATTCAAGCAGAAAAGGGAATTCTGTGATGGGGAGTCGCTGCTGTACACTGGCTTTCAGGTGCTACGTGAGGAAGGGGTGGCTCTTCACCAGGCTCTGGTGCTAGCTCAGCTCCTCCAAACATGACAAAAGCCCAAATGCAAACTTTGTGGCTTAGCCCCATGTTAATACATTCCCAAACACTGATTAAGAACAGTGAATGAAGAGAGAAATGCAGGTTAATGTAGCACACTGGCATTTTCCAGACTGCCTGCCAAATGAAAGCTTTGGAGGTGACGTGTAAATAGTCAGCAGCCTGCGCACGAGCGACCTGGAGGGTTTGGACTGGTGTAAATGCTGCTTCCTCTGGAGGGAAGATAAAAATAGGTTGCAGGGTGAAAGACTGTGGGCTAGACCAGTGTGCAAAGGGGAGTGGGAAGGGAAAAGTTTGGGACATGGGAATGGTTCGATATTCTTCCTGAGGGCAAACTTTGGTGCCCCTCATTGCCTTAGGCAGAGTCTGCTGGGAATAAGATGGAAGTGTGGGTAGCTGGGAGCTCAGAGGCATGCCTGAGGGTGCTTGTAAGCTCTGCAAGGACAGTAATGTCATTGTGGGTCCCACCTGCTGATCCCACTCTTGATGGGGAGCTAAAGATGGGTTCTTAAGTTCCCAATCTCTGTGCTGGATTTCCACTCCCTGAGTAATCCCTTTTTTAGAGCAAGCCCTGTAGGCAAGGCTGCATTCCATTTTCACCTGCAATCTCCTGATATGGAGACCAAATAGGCAGTTGGAGAAGAGCTTTCACTCGGTAATGGGCCACTTGTGTGATTCCTGTAGCTGACGCAGGACTGACTTCAGCAAGTAGGTGAGGGATTTTTGCTCAGCAGTGAGTCAAGTACCCTGTGAGCTAAAAGCCAGCATTTTCCTCTTCAGTTCAGCAGGTCTGCCCTGTCGTTATGAAGGAATCATAGCATCAGCTTCATGACACCAAAATGTATTGCTGGGCAATTACACTCCATGGGGTCACCGGTCTCCTCCATTCCTGTTTCTCCTGGATGCAATATCCCTTGCTTTTTTTGGTGGTTTGACATCTTTGAGTGGAAGGTTGTAGGACAACAAAGCAGTGCAAAGAACAGATTTTTGGGAAAGGAGAGAAGATGGGGCAACGTTACTATAAAAGAGGGAAGGAAAGCAGATCGACTTCAGTGTAAAATATTTACAGTAAAGCTGTTGACTTAGAATTCTGTCACAAATTCCTGTTTCAAACCAGTCTTCTTGAGGGGTTTGCTAAAGCTCACCAGCCTTTGGGGCAGGCCTGTCATATTCAGTAAGTTTCTACAGGCTTCTTTTCAGCTGCTCTGGTGCAGTTTTCAGATTGTTGCAACACTTTCTGGTCCAAATGCAAAGGCCTTAATGTCCCGCCAAGAACCTGCTTGTCTCCTTGCTCTGTCTGTGGCTCCCACAACATTGGTACCTGAAATTGTGTTGCAGAGATTGGAGAAGGGATTGTATAGGTTGCAAGTGGACTGAACTGATTCTTTTAGCTCTCACCATGAAGGGTATTTTGGGATTTTTCCCCCCTGTCCTTCTTTTATGAGTTGAATCATAGAAAAGTTTAGGTCAGAAGGGACTGCCAGAAGTCAGCTAGCCCTCCCTGAACTTCTGCATATTGTCTTTCCACATAGGTACTCCCATCTTGGCTTTGGAGGGTGGGGGTTGAAATTTCTCAGTGCTTTTCAGCACTGGTTGTGTTACCTCTATTTTTTTTTCTACCTCCATATTTTCTCATGTCTGCCTCCAGGGGAACAGCATCAGATGGAGCTGGTCACCAGGTGATGGGTCAGAGTTATTTCCATGTGAGAGCTTGTACCAACATCAGTTTAAATTTGTTCTGAGGTCAGCATGTTCCCATACCAATTTTTCCTTTATATTCCCTACTACCTCTTCTTCCCTCCTCCCAGACCACATGGATCCTGAAGGCTCTTCTAAACATTTATGGCATCATAAATGCATGTAATCATTAATATGAATAAAGGTAATGTGCTGCTTGGAGTATATAGAGGTCAGGTGCTGAATGTTTCCTTGCCTGACCAGATCTGGAACAAATGCAGTTAGGGGAGCAATTTGAGTTCAGAAAGAGATGAAGCACCATTGAGTTTAGGAATAGTTTAGGCTCATCTCTGAGTGGCAAGCCCCAGCCTGGTGTTGGATCTTTGCAGGCAGACAAGGAAAACTAAGATTTGCATTGGTCCCAGTTTACCCCAAAAGGAATCAGGAATCGAAGCTATGGTAAAGATTTTTTTTGACTGATTGCGGCCAAGAAAACAGGCAAGGTCAGCAAGCTCTTGCTCATCGTTTTGAGGGGAGGAGAGCCCATCTGTCCATTTGCCTTGGGCTCTGCAGGCAGCCATCTGCCTTAATAACCGAGCTGTGAAAAGCACAATCTCTGCAGGATGAAAGCAGAAGCAAAGGAGGAGCTGGGACCCGCCTTTCCCACCCACAGCACTTCATACAGGGTGTCTGTCAATGCCAAGCTGGCGATGGGTGGCATCTGAGTGCCACCAGGGCACAGCTGTCCCAGCAGTGCAGCAATCAGGACCCCGTGGCACTGCTTTAGCCATCATGGAGGATTCAGTTTGGGTTGTATTTGGGCCTGGCCTCCACAGCAAACTGGCATTGGGCAAACAAGGGCCGCAGTACGATAATTTCTGGTTAGCTTTGGTGGTAAGGAAAGTGTTTGTTCCCAGCAGAGGACCTGTGTTGTGCTTGGCTTGCTGAGCAGAAATGTCCTTATGACTGTGTTGTCACTAAGCTGTGTCACAGGGAGCATAGTTTAGGTTTCACCAGTAGATATGACTACAGGAGATATGTTATAAACATGGTCTCTCACGGGGATATGGACCACACAGACCTGGTGAACTGTGGAGACACATGGGACTTATGTCTGACGCATACTTTCCATACCTGAGTGCAAATCTCAATAATTCCTGGAAAATGGTTCAGGATCATAATTAAACTCCATTCATTAGCAGGCCAGTCTTGAGGAAATCTTGTTAAAGGAAAACTTGCCTGTACTGATGTTTTTAACATAGTATGCTCACTACTTAGCACAGACCTGATATGTAATGAGCTGGTTTACAGTACAGTTGTGTTTGTATTAAAGTAATATTTGCAGTTTCCACAGTAAGAGCAGATGAGAATCTTTTAATCTAGAGTAAATCCTTAGGAAGTCCACTGCTATTAATAGCTTATTCCAATTTTGCATGAAATCAGGATATAAGCTGTAACGGAAGATATAGGAATTAGATTTTTTTATATGGTGCATTATACCATTACCATTAATACCAATGTATTAGGCTGTGTAGTATAACTATCATTTATCTTAACAATCTCACCTTTTTTTTCCAATAAAAATTGGAATGTTTTGGCTGAACTTAAATCCCTTCCCAAATGACATAAATGAAACCAAGACAGAATAGAAAGTTATGCCTATATAACTATATCAATTTGTGCGCTTGCCTTCAGTTACAGGGAAAACGCTTTCCCAAGTAGGTCGCTTAATTTTAGAAGAATTAGTAACAGCTACATCACTATTTATTTCTGGGTATTCACTGAGGCTCTGCGACACATCAAATACAGAAAAGAAGTATGTTTTAGTTGTGAAAAAATGAAAACATATAAAACCTTGTCTCTCGCACCCCAGTTGGGTGGTCTAAAAAGGTTATGCACTCTACATAAAACCAAAATTTTACATACATATATATATATGGTCTTCTAGTCCTTTTCAAACTGTGAAGAAATAAAGTAAAAATCTGAGAAATGAGGGAAGGGATGGTGAGGCTGTGTGAGGGATGACAAAAGGGGTTGGCAAGTCAGTGGTTTGTGAGCTGCTGCATTTGCACCATGCTGGATTTTTCGGAAACCTTTTTCCCAGGGCTGCAGAACCCACTGAACATCTGGAGGTCATGCTCACACCTGGCTGCCTAACCTGTGCTGCCCTGCTGTCCGGGAGCACCAGCCTTGTCTGCGGGGAAAACATGCTGCGTGACCTAAACTGCTGGAGCTCAGCACTGCAATCCCTTTCACAGATGATCGTAGCCTGGCAATGTACAGGAGTGGCGTCATCAGCACAGACACAGAGGATGCTACCTCAGCAAATTCCTCCTAGTCTCTGCTGTGGACTTCTGCAGGCACAACGGCATCTGCTGGGGCCTGCAGAAGGGGCACTCTCACTGTCACAGCTTTTCTGGCAGAAATCCTTTGCACTGATGCTATTTATAGAAAAAAATTACACTTTCAGTAGTATAACTTTTCCCATGGGGAGTGGTTTTCCTGCAGCAATGCAGTAGTTCCAAGAGTGCTTTATTTACTGCTGAAAAATACTGATATTCCTGAAGGCTGGAGCATGGTACACGCAGCCCTTGTGCAGCTCCTACCTTATTGAAAAAGAAGGTATTTGTGATACCGCTTATTTTACCGTTCCTGAACAAAATAAACCACCTAAGCAGAAGCCTGTAGAGCTTTCTCTGTGCTAGGGACATCTGCCAGTAGAGCTATCTCAGTCCTGGATCATGCCTCACCACACCTCCCTCCAGCATAGCTGTGGCTCAGAAGGTTTGCCGTGCAGGTTTCTAGCATACTGCTGTGTCACCAGTAAATGCCTGGGTAATTTTTAACCTCACACGGGATTGGTTTATCAACTGCAGGTGGCCAAAATAATTATACACACTGCTCTCTATGAAAACCGGGCCAACAGGATAGTACTTCTTTTTATGTCCTGTCAGGCTTCTCTGATTTACACCTAGGGTCAAACTTCAGGGAGAAAGATGTTTGAGCTAATGTGAGCAGCCATTGCATCTCTTCAGGTGATGCCACCTTTCTAATACATTTACTTCCCTCTAATTTTGCATCATAATGTTGACTATGATACAATCATTGCTCTTGACAAAACAAGAAAGGAGAGCCCAGAGGAAAAAATATTGATATTTATTTAAAATGAAGTATGATAGATAAATGCACACCCTCATTATGTCAGGGCATGAAGAAGCATGGACTTCCAGCACCGCAGCTTTCCAGGCAGAGATCCTAAGGGCCGATGTGGTTATGCTGGCAAAACTGTTTAGGAGCATATCTTTCTTTGCCCATGGGACGTGGTTTTCCCACACCAGTCCAGTATGCTCTGCGTATGGGTGTGCTACATCTAGGAAAGCTGTAAGGTGACAGAGCTAGTTAGCTGGTGGGATTGTGATCATTTCCACTGGGAGGTGGTGGCCATTTGCTTCAATTTTGGAGCACCAAAGCCTGAGAACCACAGTGTTAGCTCAACGGTTCACCAAACCTCGATATCGGTGACTTCTGAAGAGGAGTAGGAAAGTATGAGGAATAACATGTCCCTAGAGTATGTTTCTTTGTAATTTCCACCAACACGTGATTGGCTTCTGCCTTCATGTTTTCCTTCCCTGTTGAGTGCAATGCTGGGTCCTGATAAGGATCTTGCATCTTTTGGATTCTGGCTAATTTCTCCACCTGAGCGGCTGTGTCTGTGCTGGCACACAAAGCAGGCCAGGGCCTGCTCCAGCCCGGAGGGTGAGAGGCATGGCATGGCTTGTGCTCAGGGAATTAAGCCTTCCTTCTCCCCAGAGCAGGGTAGTCTTCTCTATAAGGCCAAGTGGGAGCCGTCCCCATGGCTGTACTTCATTTTCTGGTGTTGTTTTGGTGTCAACCGATGATGAGAATGGGATGTGCGAATGTTTTTCCCCTTAAAATATCTATCTGCTGAAGTCCAGTTGCCTCTGGTTTCCTAGGAGCTCCTGTGTGTTGGGAGACATGGTAGGGAGCCATAGCTTCTGTAGACTATTAATTATTTTACACGCTTCCACTATGTCACTCCTTGTTTGTAGAGTCTCCAAAGGAAACAGATGCAATCTCTTCCATCTCTCCCTGTGCTGACGTCTTTCTGCACCACTCATCACTCACATCAGCTGTTCCTGAACCGCCTCTTACCCACAGTTGGAAATTCAAAGCTGGGCCCCTCCCCACCTGTCTCTTTCATGTCCCTTTCTCCCCCTCCACATCACCGACATCTCTCCCTTTGAATGCGGGTATCGTGGTAAGGTTTACGAGATTACTTCCCATTAGGATGAGGGCACCCAAGCCCTTCATGTCTGAGGACCATATTCTGCCTCTGAAATGGGCACGGGGCAGTAGCTTCTAGCAGAAAGACAAAGTTAGGTTGCTTCAGCGTGGAGTTGCCACAGTTTGTGAATCAGAGCCCTCAAATACATGCATAAACACTAATTAAACCCAATTTAAAAGTGTCTGATATTTATCAAGCTTCATTTAGTTAGGGATCAAAATTAAATTATTGATTAGCTACTGAGTTAAGCTATATCTGTGTCATCCTCTAAAGCAAACAGAAGAATATCTACCTGAAGGGACTAATTCAATTCTCAGTCAACTTCAGAAAACATTTGATTTGGTGCCACTTAGGTGTATCGTAAGCCTGAAAGCCACAGGTTTGCATTTAAATTACATCTGAACTGAAGTTTCAGAGTTTGAACTTACTGCATAATTCAGTTCTCCTGAAAGTCAGAGCTTGGATATTTGTATCTGGAGCTTTTTTTTTTTGGCAGTTTAAGAAACAGGAGCCAGCAAAGCCTGCTTATTCAGCAGCCTGCAGAAAGTTTTCCAAATCTGGCCAGATGAGGGGGGTGCATCAGTGATATCAGTGGCAGATTACGTTATAACAGTTGTTGGAAAAGGCCTTCAGAGGAACAGAGTACAATAGAAATGCTGGAGCAGAGTGAGAATTGCAGACAGGGGTCTGGGATCTGGTCTTGGAAGATACCCAGTATTAGCAGCTTCACTGGAAGGCTACAGCAGTCCGTTAGGAGAAAATCAATCTCTGTGCAAATGTTGTCTTAATCCCCAAAGATGTAGGGATAATTTATACCCGCAAGCATAGAAGAGTTATCTGGGAATAGAAAGAATTTTCTGGAGAGGAATTAAAAATAATATTGGCATTTTTTTCCTCAATTACTCCATCTTGCTCTTCAGCACTATTTCCGTTTTAAATGGGAAAATATTAGCTGTGGATCTGCTGCTACTGCTAATTTTAAAACTAATAGCTCCTTTTTTTTTTCCAAGTAGGAACTTTTAACTTCTTAGTAGTTGGTGAGATATGTGGACCTCGGAGCCAACTGGAGTCTCACTATTTATGTTATGGTAGAGCCTGAAGATCATAATCAGTCTTCCAGGTGCTGTGCAGAGAGAGACAGCCTGCTCCAGATAGCCTCAAAATAAGTAAGGGGTGGAGGGGAGACAACAAAAAGATAGGAGAAAGCAGTGTGAGTTCATGCTGCCAAGCAGGTTTGAGCTGGGAGCAGCAGAACTGACTTCTCTCCTGCGTCCTCCATCGCCTTGTGCTCCAGGAGGGGTTTTCCACTGTTTTCCTGGGTGTTGTCTTTGTGTAGTTCAAGCTGATTTCTAACTCACGTCACTACCATACCCAAAACTCAGCCTATAGCCTTTTTTTCTTTTTTTTTTTTTTTTTTTTTTGAGGGGAGATGTATGTGTGTTGTTCCCCCTTGGAGATACTCACCCCATGAAATAGAAATGCTTCCAGAATTTTCACTCTAATGGTACAAAGGACGCCACTACAAAAAACCCCGCTGCTATTTTTATCCCTCATCCAGCTGCCCTCCATAGCTTTCTGTTTGTATTTTCCTCTTTTAGTAGACAGCCTTATCACCAGGCGGAGGGTGGGGGCTGGAGCTGGGAACAAACACCTAAATAAAGCTGACTGCAAACCAGAGGTGGGTTGGCTATGGAGGTGGCAATGGGGGATTCTTCCTCCAGAGCCTAACTTTGACCATAAACTCTAGTTCCACTTAGTAACCTAAATTGCCTCAATTTTGTCCAGCTTCCCCACTTCACTCATATAAAGAGCGATAAAGGAAGACAAGGGTGAAATAACCTCTAAATAAAAGATGAGGTAATTTTGAAGGCACATTAGACTTTTATGTGTATTATGGCTTTTTATATAAGCCCACTGAGGGCTGCAGCATCTCCAGCATGGAGCTGTCACCTGGTATTTTCCACTTTACGGCAGTTTGCATAAAATGTGAGTGCCTCTGGTGCATATTACTCAGAATTCCTTGCTAGCTTTCTGGGGTGAGGAGGGAGGTGTGTTGAGGGAGATAGTTTTGTTATTGTTGTCTCCTGTTTTCCGCTGGCCTTAACCATCGTTTTCAAAGGAAATAGAAAGGAACCATCTGTATACAAATCAAAGATCTCACTGAGCTGAAAGAAGGTGTTGTCCAAGCACTCTGCTGAACTGAAGGTACGGGATTGATGTGGGTGAAATTCTGGTTGAAATTTGGTGGTTTGTGTTATACTGACTGGATGATCCTAAACATCTGACCTTAAAATCTGTGAACCACACATAGTGAGATTAGTGCCGTATGGATGCTATAACAATTGCACAAGTATAAATGTCTATCGGTCCAATATCTTACAAGTTTTAGAGTTTCAGAGTATTTTACACTGGCTGAAAGAAAATAATTCTTGCAGGGATTGCTGGCTAGGAAATTTCTAATTTGCCTTTTTTCTCTTTCATTTTCTGTCTTGTTTGGAGGATGAGCTGATGTGCTTTTGACAGAGTGTGAAGCCCAGGCATAGGACAGAGAGGCCAAATCCAGTAGGAGTGTCCTGTTAGCCATGATATGAACTACTCTTTAGACCAGGTTCTGCTTCTGCTCCTCTCCTCTTCCCTGAAGGGCACAGGGGAGATGAGATTAGCTGTGTCACCTTTGATGGAAATCAACTTGCTTGAAGGGAATCCCTGGAAGGTCTAAAACCTACTTGGCTACATTCAGACTTGTCAAGTCTCATGTATTATCTGGGAGAGTCTCTCACTTGCTCACCTCATGCCTCATCCCAGACACTGGCAGCAAGGTGACCTGACCTCATTCTTGCGGTGGGACCTCGGGGGCCAGTGTAGCTTACTGGGGAAAGCTACCACCTGTGTCAGGATTAGGAGATGCAGTGCTTGGAAACCAGAGAGTACGTGCACTCAAGGGTGACCTCATGTCTATAGGAGACTTGGTGGAGGAGACACTCTTCCAATGCTGCTTGTCAAACTATCTGACTTGTGAAATCTCACATGTAGGGTTAGAAAAAAACAGAAATCCATAGGTCCTCCAGCACTCTCCTCACCTCATTTTTTTTTGAGGCAGAGTGTGCTGGAGGAAGGAGTAAATATTTCTGATCTTGTTGCACCACAACTGTCATTATTTATAGTATGTTCAGAGACAGACGGAGTCCAGGTGAAGAAGGAGGCAGTGATTAGCAAACTTCATCCCCCTCTCCCCTCTGGCTTACTTAGACTGTAGAACTTCTCCCCAGAAATGGGATTAAGTCATAGGTTTGATAAAGACATCTAATCTTGTTGTAAAGGATCTAAGCAAAGTGAATCCTCCTCTCACTTGGCAAACTGTTCCAGTGTTTAATCATCCTTACCCCCAGGAAACTGCATCTTGTTTCAAGGTCAAGTTTATCACATTTCCACTCCAGCTACTGGAACCCTTCGTGACTTTCTAGGAGGCAGGCTCCTCTGAGAGCTGATTTAACTCTGTCCTGAGCTGCACAGCAAAAAGTGATGGGTAGTTTTCCGTCCAGTTCACTGAAGTGACCTCTGGATTGGTCTAAGGAGCTCCCAGGCTGGCAGGAGGGGGACAGCTGGTAGGAGGGGGGCACCAGCCAGGGGGGAGAGGAGAGAGTCCCTCCACCTCTGGGAGTTAGTAGTCATGCTTATGGAGGGGTGGAGAGGTAGGTTTAAGCCCCCTAGTTAGCTCAGTGTGCTCTGTTCTGGTGTATCAGTCATCCTTGCTCATTGGTCTCCAAAGGGAAAATTGCATTGATTGAAGGGGCTGGATTTACATCGGGGTGCAACCAAGGGGGTCGGGGCTTCCCTGATAACGTGGTGTGACACTGACCCCACCGCTGCACAGCCCCTGCCTCGCTCTTTTCGGGTTGGCTGGTGGCCAGGTCCACCCCAGGGAGCTTCTGCTGGTGTACCAAACACCAGGTAGGGCTCTGGGATCTTAGGCAACGCTTCTAGACTGACCCAAGCTGTTGTGAGCATGCCCTTATCCCCTCACAGAAGTGCTCTGTTTATTCTGCTTGGGGACCTGGCAGAAACTCTCCTGGCAGAAATTTCTTTTATATGGGCTTGTTTTGGCCCATAAAAAGTGCATCTACATGAGGAGGTTTTGAATTGCCAGCTGTAGCCCTGGAGTCAAAACCTCAGACCTTTTCTAGCATGGCCGTGGTCCTGGAAGAGAGTCAAACCTGCTGCCTGCTGTTGGCCGAACAAATCCCTTATTATTCCAGCCAGAGCCCTCCAGGTCCTCTGGCCTGCCTTGACCCCACGCTCCTCAAATCATTATTGCAACAGTGACAAGGGAAGATTCAGGCCAGCCGTCCAAGAGGGGCCAAAGCAAACGAGGAGGAGGCAACGTGTTCTGGGGCCCCAGAGCCAAAACCTCTGTGTGCAGCCTGCAGGGAGCCAGAGACTGGGGTCCGGGGCTCTGGCCATCTCCTAGCGGACCTGGAGCCAGAAGCCAGCTTCACGTCGCTGGAATCCAGCCGCAAGAAAGAACTCAGCAGAGGTAAATCTCTGGAGTCCTCCGCTGAGTAGTTTATTGATATCTTGGTTAACCACTTGTGGGATGAGCCAAGTATGTCTGTGAAACTGACTGCTCCAGAGCTGCCAGACTAAGTACCTGACGTCTCGAGAGGAGAGAAAGATGGATGGGGGAGAAAGGAAGAGCATATATTCCTACTTCTAGTCCTGTTGGTTAGCATGAGGGAGTGAGAGACGTGTGTGTGGTGTAGCGAGGGCATTTTTGACTGTATATTCATTATTGCCGTGAAATTAATGTTTTTTTCCAAGTAAAGCATATAGTGCCACTAATGTCTTGCACAGCATCGGAGACATAGAAAAATGCAATGTCCTCAAATGCCTCAAGAAACTTTTCCTTAAGTGTGCAGGGTCTTGACTCAACTCCAGCTGAAGACACTTGGGCCAACCCCATCAACTTCTCTATTGAAATGCCAGCCTGTTGGTGGCAGCTCTTCACGTGGTCTTCTAACAAATTCTCCTCTGCGGTCTTTGCAACGTTGTCCTTGAACCATCTAAAAGAAATAGTTTTACAGAGGTAGCTGGCACATATTTGCTTGTGGCTCAGTCCTCTGGTTAAAAATTGCTAATGGGTGTGGACAGCCTTGTCATCCTGGATGTTCCTGTCTTCCCCTGGCTCACCTTCACTACTGAATAATCTGCAGCCTTTCATCTGTGCAGAAAGGAAGTGTTGTGAAACTCCCTGTGCCATCTCCAAGCTGGCTCCTGGGTTAATGAAAAGGGGAGTGTCTCCATGTCCCTGTGTGTTGACTAAGTAAATCTAGAAATGATCTTTCAGCTATTGCTGCATTCTTTAATGATTTTTTTTTTTGGGGGTGGGTAATGTGTTGAAGCATAGGAAAAGTTGATAATTAGTAGGGCTAAAAAGGACCATCTACTTGTGCTTGTTTTACTAAATGAAAGGATTTTGTGGACAGAAGAGTAAATACTGGTTAGAACACTAAAATGTTTTGCTCATAAGAAGCAAAAAAGTTGCATCGTTCAGTAGATGAACTAGGGTTGCAAGTTCAGCATTCAGCTAACTAAAATAATAGATAAATAAAGGTAAAACAATTACTCTCAAGCACCTGCTGTTCAACTAAAAATGTCATTGAAGGTATTTATGCTTGTCACTGAAAGGTGAAGGTCACTCATGAACACAGGCAGATTGAACTGAGATGATCAAGGCAGTTACTGCTTCTAGGGGCCCTCCCTGTTTCTCTCCTGGTGGTCACTGTCCTGTTGAAATGCTTGTGTGGCTAATCTTGAACTACCATGGCTGAAACCCCAAACCAAGGTTTACTTTCACATGCCTTGCTGTAAACTGTAGTGGTTTTGGAGCATTTTGTTGGGCTGCCTCAGTGGCAGAGGTGGCAACCTCTGTGAGCAGTAACTGCTCCAGCCATGTCTCTTGTGTTTGAGACTAACGTGGTAATTGACTGACTTTAATTTACAGCAGCTGAAGATGTGGTCTTGCCTTGTTTGATTTCTAAAGTCATGTGTGGCTCTGATGGGTAAATGCAATTTGGCCACTAGTGCAGGAGAACCAAATCATTAGATCTGATCTGTATGTAAATAAATATTGATCAATAACTTGGCCTCTGTTGTCTACTCCAACCTCGCTTCTTTGTATAGGGACCACTGACATTAATAACTAGGGTTCAACCTGTGGCTGTTTAATTAAGATTCTGAGCGAGTTTTTTTGTAATAGCTTCAGCTTCGGAGTCTTCCCTCTGGAACCATTCAGTTATTGTCATCATTCAGAAAATCATCATCGCTCTCAAGCATTAAGTGCGTATGAGAGAGACACACACACACACACACACACATGGAATGACAGCCACAAACCTGCTTCCGCTCCACTTGAGTTGCTGCTTGGTCCCTTTTGTTTGCCTGGCCAGTGCCCTATCCCGATGGCACATGGGGACATCTAATGGTTGAGTAACAGACCACAAGGAAACTCTCCATTGTATGTTTGCATTGGTGTTTTTATCAGAATTTGTTTTCTCTCACTTTTCATCTTAAAAGAATTGTCAGTTTTGGTAATTAACTTGTTTAATTTGCTCCTTTTTAGGGACAAACTGTAATCGTTAGCTGTAATTTCAATCTAGTTAGCAAACTCCTTTCTTCTAAGCAGAAGGAACAGAGAGAAACCTAGGGATACTCATCTGTCTAATTTAGAAAGAAAGATGCAGGGATGACTTGACTGTGAAACAGAAATGCTTCCAGGAAAGAAAATACTGGGTGTTGAACTCTGCTCAGTCTAGCAGAAAAAGGCATAACCAGAAACAAGGGCTGGAAGCTGAATTCAAGTTTTGTCACTAAAGCAGTTTGGTTTTTTGTTTTGTTTTGTTGTGGGTTTTTTTGGTTGGTTTTTATTTTTTTTTAATCTGGGATAGAGTCCTGAAGGAAAGGACTGGATCTTCCATTTCTTGACACTTTCAGATCAGGACTGTATGCATTTCTGAAAGATGAGCTTTAGTCAAACCTAAACTCCTACACTCAGCCCAGGAGTGTAGTATGCGGTTTGATGGAGCATGTAATACGAGAGCTAGGCTTAATCTTTTAATGAGCCTGTCTGGCTTTAAATTTATGAAGAAATAGTTGGTGTTCTTGGTGTGCTTATAAGACTCTCTCGACTGCACCCTTGGTTGGCATAACGCTTTGTAGTTCCTTTGACCACGCTTCCTTGTCTTCTTGCTTCGATGGAGCTCTTTATATTAGCTGGCAACCTGTCTCCTTGTGCTCACCTTTAGGTGCTTGCTCTGCCTTACTCTGACACTTCAACCTCAACTGTTTAATTGCCCAGAAGGGATGAAGGCTACTGATGTTAAAATGTGCTCAGGATATATAGTCCTACTTCTGCTTTCGTTCTTGTACATCCTACATTTAAAACTGGACATGGTGTCCAGATGTTGGCCTACAGATGACTGTAGCTATTGAAGAAATTCCTATATAGTTCATCAAGTTTTCTATCTGGATCTTTATACTGTGAGGAATCCTTCAGGTTAGCACGGTTGCAGGTTACACAATATGTGGGGATATTCTGCTATGGCTTGGATAGGTAATCACATTGCTGAATTGCTCACTGGAAAGCAGAATAATTAATAATGTTAAATCAAATCTAACCTAATCTAAAGGTGTAGCTGATTATGTGCTTATCAACATACTTTGCTGATTTTTATCAGGTGGAAAGTTGTATCTTTGAAGATTAAAGGAAAGAAAAAGAAATCTTAATACCCAGTGATGAAAGTATTGGTGGCATCAGTGCAATCTGCAGATCTGACACGATATTATTTTGGAAAACGATTTTGCTGGTGGGTCCTTGCAGTTTCAGAGTATTAGTGAATTTGCTTGGCTCTGTGCACATGCCTGAGGTTTTACTGTTGAACAGGATACCTTGCGGAGATCATCCACATCAGCCCTAATCTGGTTTTTGCATGACTGTAAACAAATCTTCACACCAGCAAGGAGCCAAACTGAGGTCCCAGGCTCCAGAGAGGCGCAGGAATCCATCTGAGCAGATGAGGTTTTATGGTCGGGCCCTGCATTTAGCTGTGATATGGCAATGGGTAGCAAACACAGGGAACGAGGCAGGATTATGGGATACTGATAGCAAGAAATCAGAACACAGGCTCAAACTTAGGTATCCACCTGTCTGTCTTCCTAAAGCACTCATTACCATTGCACGAGCTGGGATTGGAAATGAACGTGTGCATGCAGTGTATTACATCATATCAGAGGGTGGTGTCTCGAATAAAGGCTAAAGCAGAAGTTGTTGATGGAAAAATGTATTTACTGAAGGTATTTTAATGGAAGAAGAAGGTTTTTCTGAGATATTTAAGGTTAAGATAAATAAATACATATATTTTGGCTTCCTGATTTGACAGTGCAAGGACAAATAAACAGTAGATTACTAAAACAAATCAAGATTAAGACAATGAAACACCACTTATTACATTTTTAAAAAAATCCCATTCTTGCATCTTGTGGAAAGGAGGAAATCTGTTCAGTCACTGGGTGAAGGTGGAAACCATGACCAGGCTGAGCTGGGCTTGTTGATGATGTTTGTTTTTCTGATTTTTAACTGTGTGATTAACAAAGCTTGAGGTGGGAGCAAAGCGTTCATTTTTACAATTACATTCAGAAATTAAAAGCCTTAAATGACTGAAAGTTAAGGGCAATTTGACATGCACTTTGTGCAGTGTCAGATAATGATACTTTTTCTGGAGGGATAGTTCTTTTATGACTAACATTTCAAACCTCTCATTCATACTGGAACATACGACTAAAAGCACAAAGGACTTTAAGTGTGTCAGGAGGGGGTTTTTGTAGCTAACATCTACGTAACACCGATTTGAGGAAGCAAAAAAGATAGGTAGATTAGCTGAAACCAAGTCACAGATTTCTAGCTAGAGAAGGTTACAGGCATATGTAGTCAAGCATGACATTTGTTGTATTAATGTATAGCTGTGAAATGTAAAGGTGGCAAAGTTGATTCAGTAGGCTTTGATGGTACAGAGTTACATAGATATTTGGATATGCACCAGATCTTTGCTTTGAGACTTAAACTTCAAATCTGGCAGACTTGAAGTCTGACAATGCACCTTAGATTTTTTTTTCTCTCACTTAATACCATTGCATTCATTTTCTCCAAGAAACTGTTCTCACTGAAGAAAACATCATCCACCTTCTCCCATTAGATAATGGCTAGCCCCCAAAATGTTTTTAAGACAAGGTACTAATTCAGAGACTGGTGCAAAATATTTGTAACAGGATCTGAAACTTGAAATAATTCAGTTTTTTATTCATCCTCAATACGACAACTGAGTTGGTTTTGCACTTGGTTTTGAAATTCACTTTGTTTAATCCATCACTTTGTCCAGTGCCTGCTTTTACTCTAGAATGGGAACACCTCAAAATATATGTGGAAAGCAAAGGTAAGGCAAAGAAAGGCAATGTAATTTAAGGTCATATAGGAAGCTTGTATTCAGCTCCCTGTTCTGCAACAGGTTTTGTAAATTCTGTGCTAATACTCTAACTACAGGATTAACCTTCCTCTTTGAGACAACCCTTGATTTCTTTGACCAAGTGCTGCTCAAAAATGTTGCTTTTATTTGAAATATCTAAGAGTGGGCACCCATTTGAAATGAAATGGGAAAAGAAATTCAAGCATTCTCTCACATTTCATCTTTAAAGTGATTCTCCATTTCCTGAGGCCAAAGGAAGTAGAAAAAACATTAGACTTTCCTGACTAAAATTTGTTTCTCAAATTCTGTGCTTTTACAGATAAAAGACCCTTTGGTTCTCTTGTCTCTGCCACATAATGAAAAATTTCCTTAAGAAATCCCATGCATTTTTTTCCACCAGCCCCACATTCTTTTTGCCTTACACACCCTGGATTTAATGTGAAAGGACAGAGAACACTTATAAAACCTTGCTTTGGTACAGTAAAAATGTCAAATTACTGAAAAGTGGGCAATAAATGTTTTCCTTATGCCAGAGCTATAAAAGAGGCAAGCTGGTACCATCAGCATAAATGATATAGTTGCCACCCATATTTAAAGTTCCTGAAACACAAACCTTTTCACCATCCCCCTTTGTTTCAGAGAGCCAGTGTGCTCTGCAGGGATTATGGGCTCTGGATCAAGTTTTTGCTCAGAGGCTTTTGCAGCTCTTCCAGAACAATTTGTGCCAGCAGAAATGTCGTGGTGGGATGAACAGGGTGCTCCAGCCAGAGTCAGCACTTGAAGTTACAAGGACCATAATCACTCTGGGCTTTCTCTGTCACCAACATAGAGAGGAAAACATCATGGGGAGGCAATTCTGATTTTTTCTGTCTGGACTGAGTATAGAGGGAGACTTCAGCCTGCATGAGATGGGATGAATCCAAACCTTGCTGCTTCTATGAGTGCAGGAATTGCTCCTGTGTCCATCAGCTAGCTGAGGAGTCCACAGAGTGGTAGGAAGGCTCTTTGTATCCCAAGTCTTGAAAATAAAAATAAATACTCTCGTGTGTTTTAACTTATTTTCTAGATTTTAGGACAGGATTTTTAACCTTGTTTTCAAACAAAAAGAGGCTTATGTTATGATGCATTGTTTAAGTATGACCATATGTCTTATGCTGGTACATTTTGAACCTGTTTGCTGAATCTGGCCCTATTTGGTGGAAGAGAACAAAACTGCAAACATAACTAGGTTCTTCTAAGTTTAGTGAAAATTATCAGTTGGATAAGAAAAGTGATCCTGCACATGCCCTCAGCTATGGGAGAGGAAGTAGAGAACCCACCCTGGAGAGTGCTCCTGTAGACACCTCAGATATGGGAAGAGCTTCACCCACAGTTTGTGTCATGGGCAGCAATGAGAGCCAGCCACAAGGTGCAGATGCCTCAGAAATCAGCTCTCAGGAGTGCTGGTATTCATGCTGATACAGTTGGAAGCAAAGGAAGCTATATAACATCTCTGTCCCTGTCCTTAGATATGCCCATAGACATCAGTGCCTGCAGGTTAGGTCTTCTGAGAAGATCTGGGTTTAACAAAATAGCAAGTGAAGGTGGGTTGGAGGGGTCCAATCCAAATGTGAATTTCCCCACTTCCTGTGAATGTCTGCTCACGTTGACTTTAAATCCACTGGAATAGTCTCTAGTACCACCCCATTGACACAAGGTCAAGGCAAGCCCCACACATGGGTGAGCACCCAAGCTGTGTGTATCATCCTGGCTAGCACAGTTTCAGCAATTTAGTTCCAATTCATTGATGCATATCGGCTAAAGAGAAAATCTGACATGTGCCTTGCAGAATAACTGTCTCTGTCCTTCCTACTCTGTTTTAGCTTTCTTTCTGCAGAAATGTTTTTCAGAGCACACTTTTCTAAGGGTTGTCCCTTTAAATTGGGCAGGAAAAGCCTACATAAGCACTAAACTAGTCGTTTTCTGCAGCAAGATCTAGCACTTTCCTTCAGCCAGAGTGGGTATTAATTTTTCTTGTTGTATTTTCCCTAAGCTTTTCTCAGTTTGTGTTCCCAGATGTAAAAATGCTGTCTAGCTGAGGGAGCCCGCAAAACCCTGCTCTATGGCGAGGAAAGAACTAAATGCTGGCAGTGATGTCTAAGATGGGTTTGAGGCAGATGCTTTTAATCTGGTGTTTGGAAGATCCCACAAACACAGGAAAAAATGTATCTCTAAGCTACATATAAAAACCTAAGAGCCAAAGAGATGTGTGATATACAAGTTATGTGCCATGGGTGAACTTCAAAATTTTAAAACTATTTAAAACTCCTGTAAATGTTCAAACTGTAGCCTCAAGGATATTTAAAATTTGAGTTTTGCTTTTTGTACAAAGGGTGAATTTTGTTTTAGACATAGAGTGGGAAGTGATCTCCTGGTTCACTAACTATGTTCTCATTTTGTTGGAGGCAAATATGTCATAAAAATGTCTTTAGTAAATTTATCAAGTTCCACCATAACTCTATTTATGCTTTGGGGTTTTCCTATGGAAACTTCTAGAGATTAATTACTCTGATAGTTAGAATTTTTCTTCCAATTTCCAAGCTGACTGTATTCATGGCTGGTGTGTACTCAACTCCCTCTGGAGTCAACAAACTCCTTCAGCTTAAATATCTTTTTTCACTCCCTAGTTCAGACCCTACAGTTATATGGGAAAAAAAAAAGTTGTATTCCTGACAATCTGTTTCGCTGGATTGAGCAAGAAAAATATTTCGCATTTGACAATATGGATTATTCTAGTAAATTTTCTTCCTACCCATTCCCATTTTAAGTTGCTTTGAAAACGTGTTGTCAGAATTATACACATAATTATCACAGTTTTGTGTGGTGGCTTTAATCCCACTTCATTTTTTCTTGAAGTATCACATCCCGTAACAGTTTAGGATTGCATTCTCCTTTTTCACGTTTGTAACATAGTGGTGGCATATAGTTCTCTTTGACTGTACACACAATTTCTTCTGCCTCTCTTTCCTAAGCCCCTATTCATGATAAATATTAGTGGTTTTAATTCCCAGACGTGGGACCTTGCATTTAGTACTTTTGCATTCCAGTCCATCTCTATTATTCAAGGTTCTCCTGTTCTCTGTGTATGATGGTCTTGTGCAAGGCAGTGTAAACAGTGCCTCCCATCTCTGCGTCATCAATTTCTCAGTTAAAATATTCTGTCTTGAGGTTGATGATCTCCACCTTAATTTCTTTGTGTTTCTCAAATTTCCTATTTACCACAGTCTCTTGTTTTTTCCCCAAAGAACTATGAAGGTGTACAAAAAACTTGTTTTTCATTTCCCATTTTGTTCAGTTTAAATAATTTTCAAGGCAGCAAGACCCCAAATTACAGCTACATGCTAAATGCTGCCTATTGCACTGGAGAGTATCACAGCACAATTGCACCTCCTTGTTGAACATACCTGTTTGAATAAATAGCTAGAGAACATCTGTTTAGCTAGACAAGGAAAGAGGAAAGACAAGGACTTTGGACCACCAGCGCTTGTAGTCTCTGCATGCAGAATGAAGCCTTTTGCTTTTACAAATGTGACATGGCTCTTGCTCCAGGCCTTTATCCTGAGATTGTGGTGGGTACTTCTACTGGGAGTTGTAAGAAGGTATTCTTCATGAGTCCTGATCTAAAGATTAGGACTGCTTTGGGCTCCCGTTGTGCTGGGTGGGCACTGCAGCATCAATTTCCCATGAAGTTAGCTCTTTTTCTTTCCCTCCCTTAAATTCTGTTCTTGTCATGGCACAGATGTGTGTAAACATATGATATAACTGATATCGTTTGGTGACTGTAGCACCTACCAATGTGTTCCTTCCACATAAACTACATAAACATAACTCTGTCACTCTATCATGACGGTGTGTCACCACTGACTTATTGTAGATCCAGTTATCCGTCATCATATTTGTATGTGATGTTCATTTGGTTTCCTTCCCTTTCTTCTTCCCAGATTTTGCCCCTTCCCAAGCATATTGCGTGTATATACATTATCACTCCTTTGCTGCGGTTTTGTGATACCAACCTGATTAGAACCTGAGACTGCCATGTAGCTGTACAATGCTGAGCACTGGTGAACCCCTTGGTACGCTGCCAAAGCTTCTAGGTGTTACTGAGCTACAAAGGAAAAGAGATAATGACAGTGTGGGAGGGAAGAAAAATGTAGTGTGTGGACAAAACTTCCCTCTCTTTTATATTAGCCCGAATCTGTGTTAGGAGTAGGGAAACACAGTGGGGGTTTTCGATGTTTGTGTAGGAAACATGAGAAAAACAGAGAAATAGATGAGTTTGGGTTAGATGGGAAAGTGCTGAATGGCTGTGAATATATCTGGTGTTTAAATGAAGATGCTCCTGACTAACACTCCAGAGTATCAGCTGTATCGAGTGCATTAACCTCATTACCAGGGGGGATGTTGCAAACATACTGAACCTCTTCTAAAAGCACTTTCACTTAATAGATAAACCATGTTATTGAAGGAAAAGATCACTTTTATCATGGATGAAATCCAGCTTCCTGCTGCACCTGGCAGCTTTCTTAAGATAAATGACATGATCTGAAGGGATGGGAACCAGGTTGCGTGTTCGGGGTAGGAATGAGAGCGCCCTTGTCTGCGAGGACCTGCAGACCCAAACCACACAAGGAGTGACAGTGTGGGACCATCTCTCCTATTGACATGGGCTTGTGATTTACATGCGCTCTATATCTCTGTTGTCTCGCATACTGCTCTACCTGGGGATAATGTTCTTACCCTTCTTTCTGCTGTGATTTGGTCATTGTTTCTCCAGTTCTGTACCGACTTTCATGCCTGCAACTCCATAGGACACAGATGGCCAGTACCGCTATAAAACTGATAGCAGGGAGATCAGGATCTAACTCCTGCAGACCTTTTCTGAGGTTAATATAGGTGTGAACCACAATTTCTGGGAAGTCCTTGAAATAAAGTACACTGTGAGGTTTTTAACTCGGCTTCCCGCCTTTTTTTCAAAGAGTTTTGCGGCTGGCAGCCTCCTGTTAATCTCTTCTGTTTGAACTCCAGCAACATACAAGCCAACAAAAGCAATTAAAGTCTGCAGTAATGATCAACTCTGGGAAATGATCGGCATGGATTAAAGCAAATTCACGGGGTAATTGCTTGGCAACAAGTTCCATAACCCTGAGTGTTAAGTACGGGAGGAGACTTTGAAACCCTGGTAATTAAATCAGAAAACCTGTTTGTATAATGCATATTGTTCTTTTGCTTGATTGAACTGAAAAAAATATTCTTTTAAAATAATCCAGTATTTTGTTTGCAGGAGATTTTATCTATCTGAGATAATGCTACAACTTTATTGCCAAAATATGTGGGTACATCACAATCTTTGATGTATTCAGCCTTAGACAGGGAAGTGCTGCTCTCCTTGCTTTGCTGGTGAGGAGAGGAGGATAAGGCACAAAGAGGCTTGGCCACACACCCAAACGGGCATAGGAAGTCTGTGGAAAGCAGTGATTTGACCCAGGCAGCAAGTCCTGAAGATCCAGCTTCTGAATCTCAGTTTTATTTATGTCTCTGAACTTCCTACACCTTTGCTTCTGGTAGGTATGGGTAAAAACGTGTGGTCACCGTTCAACAGCACTGTGATTTATTGCTCTCTTATGCAACGCTTAGTGTGCACTGTCGAGGGAGTTGTTCACGAGGGCCACTAACATCATGCTGATAAAGAAAGGCACGGCTTGTGCCTTGAGAAGGGTGTCAAAGTTCATATTCGAACAAAAAGTGAGAGGCATTGCAAAAGTGAGGAGGTTAATCCCTGTACAGATAGATCAGCACCCTGGTCATTCCCAGTTCGGGCTCTCTGTGGACTTCAGGGCTCGTTCACGGGCAGATCTAGGTGGAGTGACCATTGCCTCTGTAACCTGCAGCTGCCCTTTTGCTTGGGGCGGTTGGACATGTCGTGTACCTGTTTGTTTGTCTGTCATATAGATTAGGGCAACAAGAAGGTTTCTGGCCAATCATCTCTATGATATACACACGGCATCAGAAGGGTGGTTTGTTGGGGTTTTTTGTTTTGTTTTTGTTTTCTTCAGCTGTCTTATTCCTAAACTATGGGATAGAGGCAAATAATTTCATCTCTTAAACATATTCATACTCTGCCAGCGTGGAGTTTGTATATGCTGGGCCATTGGGTATTTGCAAGTAAATTCTTCCTGTGCTCTTCTGGTTCATTTCTGAAGAGGTGATTTATGAGCAGTTAAGCTGGTAGTGGACAAGCTGGCATGCCGGTATGTGTCATGTACCCCTACATCACACTTTTAATAAGGAATTTTCAGGCACATGAATCTTATTTAGGCATTGTACCTGATGTGGCCTCTGAAGTGGATAGTGTCTATAGATTTGTACACACTGGCTCTCAAATGGTTACACATGGATTAGAAGGGCCTCAACTGAGGATTTCAATATAGGTTTCCAATGGGGGAAAGATTCAGATTAAATATAGATGTGAAATTGGACTTTATTATATATGGACCACAGTGAAGGTCCTCTGGTGTTGGAGAGCTGAGAACACCTGGCAGATTAGGGTGAGGTCCATAATTTTTAGATGTCTGCATCATGAACTTCTATTGTAGCCAAGGGACATCATGGCCAAAGCAGTTAATAGAACTGGTAAGATGCAATTAAGAATGTAGGAAACTAATGAGATTAATTGTGTCACCATCTTCATTAATTTGTTTGTCTAATTCTCTGCTGACTATAAAGACATCTTCAGGTGACCTGCCCACATACAGACACATACTTTGGTAGATACTCATCAGGTTAAGTGAATTCTACCTCCAGAGTAATTTTTTTTTTTTTTCTGTCTGTGGATTTTTAAAATCTTTTTGCCTGTTCTGTACGTATTTAAATATCTGGGGTGATATTTAGAGATTTGGTCGCTCAGTGAATAACAATTTGTGTGGGTTTTTTTTTTTTTTTTTAAATACAAGGTTTTCCAAGCACTGTGTTCAGCTACCTCAGGAGAAGCTGTTCTAGGAAACAAACTACAGTCTACTCATTTACATAATCACAAAATTAATAGCTTGTTTGATGTTTTAAGTATCCCTGCAGTTTTCCACAGCTGATAATGTACTAAACCCAAGAGATAATGGTGGGGTGTGTGTGGGTAAGCCTCCAATACATGCTAGTTAGAAACATTTTAAAGACACAAGGCTACTTGTAAACAATAATCTCTTTAACAATATTACAAATAAATCTCCACAATATGAAAATAATTCCTCAGAGGTGTTTGGATGTCGTTTTGCATCCCTTTATGATTTCTTAATTTGTAGCTCCAAAAGTGAATTGTTCATTGGCCTGGATGATCTGTTATGAAGGTTGTGATTGAGCCACCCATGCCCAAAGCTGAACAGGATTCTTGTGATAGCAGGAGCAGCAATTGTTTCTTGATGTTGTTATGGGTTGCATTTTCACTGGTTGCATGCCAGCAGCGGGCTGTGTGCTGGGGAACAGCTAAAGGGTGATACACTTTTGCATGGGTGAGTTTAAAGTGTGGAGAGAGAGAGAGATCAGACAAAAAAAGAAACCTGATCTTTGCTGAGGGCATGTGCAGATGAGAATTTTTCTTCCAAAATTAACTGATTGCCAGATCATTTGAGTTAATTCATATATTAGATGAAGGCAACACAGACACTCCTATAACATTTATTCCAGGACTGAGGGGGGTCTATGTTACCCTGTGGGAAGGGCAGCTCTAGCTCCTTTTGCTCTGTAAATGCTCTATTGAAATTAATATAGAAGGAAAATCTTCAGTTAGATGATACTCTACAAAGCATTTCTGAGATGTGCTGTCCCCCAGGAAATATTTTGCAGAGGACACATTACCTACAGTGTAATTTCATGTTACACATTACCAACATAACTAAGTTCTCCTGCAAAGAGCAGTCCTGCTCCTTGTGCCTCGACCTGCACGTTGTCCTTCTGCCCACCCTGTGTCTGACGTCGGGTGCTTGTGGCTCCTGGATGAGCAAGCTCAGATCACAGTTCAGACAACCAGGGGATTGTTTTTCATCTGATCAGCAAGGCAAACTGTCTCACCTTGCAGCCTCAGGTTCTCTACATCTGCTGCAGAAGGATGGTGGGAGGACATCGTCACTGTGGGAGGGGAGAGGTGGCAGCCTGCGGTCAGAGAGGATTTGGTCTGATGTGCAACGTTGACCTCAGAGGTTCAATTCCATGTCTGTGTCTCAGCCAGGGGCTGAGGGCAG
Organism: Ciconia boyciana; assembly: GCF_034638445.1. Taxonomy (NCBI): domain Eukaryota; kingdom Metazoa; phylum Chordata; class Aves; order Ciconiiformes; family Ciconiidae; genus Ciconia; species Ciconia boyciana. The sequence continues at coordinate 11,469,392 of NC_132935.1, forward strand.
TGACTTGTGAGGACCCTGTAGAAGTAAATCCCTTCTCATGGCGGGGGAAAAACCTGTGAAACCCAAACCTACCTACCTCATTTGGGAGAAGAAAGGAAGGAGAGAGAGAAAGGCAATGAATTATGGGTGTGGACCCAAGCTCTGGAGGTGCTCATCCTTGGTCTAAAATGCAGAACAGCTAAGGTCCTTTGTGCAGCCCTCTGGGAGCAGGGCGAGTCAATGGAACCCAGACACACATAGGCAGGAAGTCCGTAAGCAGAATTTGTGATTTCGAGGTGCTGAATCCCTCCTAAAAACACTGACTTCTGGGAAGATAAGATTGCTCAGCAAATTCTGGCCCAAGGGAAATTTCATAGAAGCACCATGGGCAAAACAGCACAAAAATCCAAAGGCAGATGGTGCTTACTGCTTTGTAGTGAAGCTAAATAGGAAAGAGGGGGAGAAACTGAGAAGGAATAAGTAGCTTTATCTCAAGTCTTTCATCCAAATAGCTCTTTTAAATATATAGTTTAGAAATGTTTTCTTTTTATGCAGTATATTTCCTTTGGTTTTATTTGATACTTTAAATTTTTTCCCCCCATCTTGGTTTTATTCTAGTATCTATTTTGTTAGTAGAAAAGAGGGAGAGACATTCAGTCCAGGATTATTTTTGTTGCTTTAGGTAGAATAGGCTAATTTTATAATTTTTATCCCTGGAATTATTACAGCAACTTTTTCAAACTTAATCTAGGAATATTTTTCCCCTGGACATGTATATATGACAGACATAGGTGGCTGATTTTGCACATTAGTAAGAATTTCCTACTAATGTATCCCCCCCCTTAATATTTTGTTTATTTCTTGAATCAATTGGCTGTTTTATAAGATTTATAAGTATTATAATTAAGCATATAAAAAAGACAAATACTTTCAACTGCATCTCACTTGAAAGCTTGGCAGCTTTTCTTTCCTTGCTCTCATTAAACAGCCAGTGAGTTACAAAGCCAAAATTACACCTCAGCCTCTCACTTCAGCAATTAAAAAAATCCATGTAAGATTAGAACCTCATATCTTAAGAGAAATACAAATATTCTCTGCTGTCTGATCTTGCTTCAATATTTTAGTTAACATTTGTCCAGTACTTTTATCTTTTGTGGGAAAGGCTATTTATATCAATATTTTGATATTTTAAGGAATATCGGAATGCCTTTGTGTAGACTTCTACTGCACATTCAAAGACACAGCATGAGGAATGAAAAATAGAGATGGTACCAGGTTTTTCTGTTTGAAAATTTTGGTGAAATAAAAATTGTAAAATTTCTGTTGAAATGTTACGTTTTCACTGAAAGTCTTCCTCTCTTCTCAAAACCAAAACCAAGTCTTCCTCTCAAAACCAAACCAAACCAAACCAAACCAAACCAAACCAAACCAAACCAAACCAAACCAAACCGAAACAAAACAAAACAAAACAAAACAAAACAAAACAAAACAAAAAAAAGGAATTATTTTCTTTTACAGTTTTATGTTTAAAGAAATCAACATTTATTAAAGAAATTAGAAGCTGAAATTAATTATTTTAAAGCACAATTTTGTACTCAAGACTGTTTTCAAGAGAATTGTTTGACCTCTTCTACCAAAGCAGTTTAGCTTCACCACAGTGAAAACACTTCTAGGCTGAATGAAATTCCATTGCATCTAGAAATGGCTGCATTTTTTCCTTCATTGGAGATAACAGCATCAAAAATGATCTGGTGATTTCAATTTTTGTTTGGTAAGTAGCCATTAGTCTTTTCAGAAACACCGTTGGATAAATCAGATAAAATCCACACTTCCAGTTCTTCACTTGTGTAAGCATGAGCAACAGGTCACAACCTCTTGCCTTAACTTGGTCAAATGAGTGCAGCCAAAGCAAGAGTGACCCAGAAATTCACATCATCAGCTGTTTTTTTCAGTGGCTTGTGTAAAATATATTGATGACTTTAGCGGAGTTGCTGAGACATCCCGGAACTGGTAAGTTTTAATCAACTTGGAAGTAAATTAAAGGAAGATTTCCCCTCTACTGACTTAGCAATAAGAGGCATAAAAATGTCATTGAAATAATCCTGGGAGAGCTTACTAGTAATATTGATGTGGAATTCTGTATTTACGGAGGTGTAATATGTAGACATTTCTTGAAGACTGGGAAGATTTTGAACCACTGGCATATATCATGTTCGAATTTCCCAACCGCAACAAAATAATGATAGAGATATCTGAAAGTGGTCGTCAGCAAAGCCAAGATAGCATCAGAGCTGTGATCTCAACTTTTCCATTTTACTATATTTCTCTGAGGAATGGCAGCAACATTAAAGAAGTTAGTGGAGTTGCCCCAGTGATGGATTTGCCACACAGCGCAACCATAACTAAATGGTTGTCACTTACTAGCCCAACTTATGTCTCAGTTTTAGGAAGACAGGCATAAAGAATGTGCATTCACTCCCCTCTTTCTCAATTTAAATCATGGAGATAAATTTTAAAGAGCTGTTAAAAATCTATTGTTTTCATACTACACACTTTCTGTTATTGTAATTTGTAATCAGTAAGAAATTAAAAAAAAATTTATTCTCCTCAGGTTGATGCAAAGCTGTCCCTTGCAATTCAAGGAGATATGATTAGTTGATTTGTTTACAGATGTACAACCAGTTAATTAAGATTTATCTTATCTCCATTTTAATAACAGCTGTGGTTCTACAGTCTGTGTTTATGATTAAGTGTGAACATTCAGCAATCCTAAAATCAGGGAACAATTGGAATGGATGTCTTTGGGTTGGGCTGCTGATTTGAAATATCTTGAAAATGAGTTGCAATATAATTACCTTCAAAAGCTTTGCCTTGGCATATGCTTGTGCAGTGTTAAAAAGAGAGTGCTAAAATCTATCTAATTAGAGTGAGAGCTCACATTTTCTAGAAAAAGATTTCCTGCCAAGTTAGAATTCTTAAAATGTTATTTTCCAGGAAAATGCTCATTTTGATTATGTTTTCTATATTAAATAGAGAATATTCAAAGAAATACATTTATTTATAAACTAACAAAATAGCAAAATTTAAAAGTGATTTTTCACATTTCAGATTACAGCACTCACATTTAGTGTCCAGAAATCCAAAATAAGATTTTGGAGAGATGGGCTTGAAAAATCCCCTTCCTTCTTGTAAGACTAGTCTTGTGCTATTAATTATGGAGAAATGATCTGTTAGCATATTGTTAATCATCTAATGGAATAGTACATCAAAGAACAATTCCCTGTTGTCACCTCTCACTGTAGAGAGTTTGAGACCCTTTTGTCTTTTTACAGCCTTATTCTCTAGGTATTTTCCGAAAGCATGAAGTTAACCAGAGGGGAAGTCTGCGTATGAAGTGTTCCTTCGCAATACCAGATTGTCCTGTGTGTAGCACTCCCTGGACAGTACTGCTTGGACACTCAAAGAATCAAAAGAGCAAGGATCCTGTGAATGGGTCAGCAAACTCTTTGAGAATGACTGGAAACGTCCTACCATGTTAGATGAAACTGGCTTAAGGTTTGGTTTCAGGTGACTTGCCCTTTCCATGGACAGTGGATGTCACTCCCCTTGTCTTGGTTATAGAGTCTCATTCCTCCCTCTCACTGAATTTGGTCCTTGAGTCTCCTTCCTGTGAGCTCTTCCAGCTCACTAAGCCTGCAGAACTACTATCTGATCTCTACCTCCCAGCCTACAGCGTAATTTGTGCTGGGTTAGTGAGGTGAATTGGTGAAAAGGAGTGGCTCAAGGGACATCAGAGCCAGCCCAAGATAAGAGTAGGGGGCAGGTGAGTGGTGTGGGGAGGAGAGGGAAGATGGGGAGAACCACAGTGTCAACACCAAGGTGTGGACAATAAGTTGTTAGGTCGGCTCACTCCATTTCATGGGACTGCACCCTAAAACCTGCTCCTTTGAACATTTGCCCTCAAGTCTTTTCCATGCTCTTTTGCAGTGCTGATATCAGGGTATAGAAAAGTTCTTCTGTATGGTCCTTGGCAGTGTCATAAACCCATGTACTAACTACCAGAAAAAGCCATCAGGAAATGTCATGCATAGTTTCAGTGGTAAAGCACTAAAATGCTAGAGGATAAAATTGAGGTCTTACAAGAATTGAAGAGAATAGTGGAGTTAAAACGTTAATTGTCACTGTCTAGGCATGTCATATTGTATTATAAAACCAGAGAAATCATCTGACAGCAGCGAGGACTTTAGCAGCTCATATCTTACCTGCACTGGAGGAAACCTGGGGGAGAAGGGGGTTGTTAAATTGCGTTAAGGGGAAGCTGTCATTAATGAACTCTTTTGAATCCTCCTGGGCAGCTGAGAAGATAACACCTGCACTGGAGAGATGAAAAAGTGGAGTGAGTGTTGGCACGTTGGCTGCTGAAATTCACAACTTAATCTGTCTTTGTATTTGGTTAAACTGAAATGGTAGGTTGCAAACTGTGGTGTCTGCTGAGGGAATGCCTGTGTGGTTCTGTGTCTTTGTTGGAGATGGTATTTGCTGCTGGCAGGCAAGGTGGGCAGCCGAGGGGATCATCTCCACAGCTGGCGAGGCAGGATTTGAGGCAGGATTTTTCACCTGTCTGCTGAAGCCCTAAAACAAACAAGACCCTCTAGACAATCAGTGTTATGTAGTTTCCAAAGATTTATTTATCATTTTGATGGAAAAAACATAGGACAGGAGGTCAAGATAACTTGCATGAAAGCTGTAAGCAGGTTTTTCTTCAGTAGGCTTTGACTTCATTAATTCAAGGTGTTTACTCAATATTTTTCCATAGAGCATGCACTCCCCCAACAGAACACGCATAAACTACTTCACACAAGAAGCTTGCAATGGATCAAGGCATGGAGGTGTAAGAGGTCATCCTTCAAACAAAGATGGTTTTAAAGTCAGCTATTTACATTTTTCAAAATGGTCTATGAACCGGCATCTGGTTATTTACTGCATTTCAGCTGAGGGTCAGTGACTTCTATAACTGCATTGACTGATCGACCATATGTTTAGACATAACTGATTTTAGGATTAAATGGATTTACATGTTAGGTAAACATGTGGAAATATCTTGTGTGGACACTTTAAAATTAATTTACCCTCTATTTGCATTTGAAGTCAATTTTAGGGCATTGGTGTGAAGCGGAATTGGTTCAGCTAAAAAGGTTTAAAATAACATCTTTAGTTAAATCAGTGCAGGTTCAGGTTTAAGCCAGGTCTTAGATGAAATGAGTACAGCAGCAATGCATTGTACTCACAGAAAAAAATATTATGGCGATTGTTTTATTATTTATCGTTAGCTCAAACCTGATCTTACAGTGATAAATGCAACAAATAACCCTTTCTCCCATATAGTTCTCCCACTATAAAAAAGAAGCAAGCAGATTTAGTGTTTCACTGGCAATAAGTCAAATGTTGCTTAAGACATAAGTCACTGCCATTTGACACAATTGATAGTTTCCACTTGAGTAAAATTCATAAATGTTACCAGCATGAGATCTGAACGGATTTTTAATCTCTGGAGTCATTGGCAGGGCAGTCTGGGGAAAACTAGGGTTATTTTGATAGTCTTATATTTGGCCGATGAATAAGAAGGACCTTTTTGAATTCCCTGCCTGAGAGCTAGCCTGATATTTATCCATCTATCATTGTCTGTTTTTTCCTGTGCATTCCTGTTTTATTCAATTGTGAGTTGCTCTGTGTTTTTTTAAAAGGGTTCGTGTGTATGTGTGAGTAGCCACACTTAATATTGTAGCTCTCTTCCTTCTGAGATGGAGATTGTAATTGGTTATTGATGGCCTATTTGTATGCTAATGTTGCTCAATAAAAAAAGCTAAACCATAATTAACGCTCTTGCTTCACCAAAAAAGAAAGGGAAAAAGGAAAGCTTGGAAAGGTCAATGGATTTCATATAATAAATTACTAAATAATGGAAGACATAGGATCCTACATGCTAGAATGTAATGCTTTCACTATTTATTAGCTATTATTTATTACAAATGCTGACTATACTTACTTTTCAGTAACTATTTTCTATATACGATGTGTTTAGACATTATGACCCTGTGGTTGGTGGTATAATGTACTGCAGCCTGCCAAATTCAGATGTAGTGGCTTTCAAGAGAACAGCATCTCTGTTTATTCTCCTATATTTCATTAACCCACAATTCAGTAAAACTGCAGGCGAGGCTGGCCAGCTCTTGGTGTGGAGGCACGAGTCAGAAAACCCAGCATCAAGTCTCCCAAACACTTATTCACGGGGTGGTAAGCTGCAGCCCCGAAGGCAACACATGCAACACATTTACTGCTGGAGTCAATAAGTGTTGGCAGAACAGGCTCCTTGCATACTTAGACAGCAAGGAAAATTTAAAGCCCAAGCCCTTGTTCATGCAAGTGATATAGTTGGCTTTGGTGGATTTTTGGGTTGTGTTGTTGGACAGCATGAGAGAGAAATATTTGGGTGTATGGGCAAGTGTGGAGCTGAAGCTGGTTGAACAAGTGACCGTGCCCTGTTTTTATGCTGCCTCAGCTGTGAGACGAAGTAAATTGAGCTGCCTTACCTGAGATGAATTAATGTGTATAGACTCGTGACTGGGGTTGTGTGGACCAACTGTGATGTATAGGTGGTTATCTCTGCTTGGGCAGGAGGGCAGTCACAGTTAACTTGCTAAACAGCCACAACGTGATTGCATTCAGTCATATGACTGAACCTTCAGATGCTGTTTGGGTTTTAATGTTAAAATGACACCAAACTTCTAGTTGGAAGAGAAAAAAAATCCAGATTGTGATTGGAATGGTTGCACATAACTTTTAAACCCAATGACTAGTAATGGAGGCGACAGTGCTAGAACACTGCCATCCATGGCTTCCTATTAGCATAAAACACATCTTCACAATTAACACTCACAAGTTATTGAATCTTAAGACTGCTTCTTCCAGGCAATTTCTTTCTGTTTTGTTTTATTTGCAGATGACAGAGCATAGGAAACAGGGCCTCCCCGACTGTGTAACTTTGCCTCTTTGGGCATATTAAAAATTACACTTTTTGCATCTACTGTTGTTCATGTTGCTCATGTTAAGCAGTCGTTGCACATTCATGGACTAGTTATACAGTTTAAAACCAAATAAAAGACTGTTCCAGGAAAAATATTTCCTTCCTTAAGAAAATCAAGGATAACAATAAAAAAATTAGAACATATGTTCATACACTCAAAACTAGCAAATCCAAAGTCTGTATACTCAAAAAAATCAGCAAAGTTAAAGATTCTTTTAAATTTATTTTCCCTTTTTGCTAGACCTCAGTCATAGAAATCGTATTTTGCTATGCTTCAGAGTCATTGCTGGGTGATAACTACATGTGGAAATTCATTTATATGCCACATTCTCTGCTAGTGTTAATCAAAATATTTCTTTTGTAGTTAATGGAGCTATTTAGTAAGCACAGGTGGGGATTTGTTCTACACCATAGCATGTGACCTTTGTTTCTGGGAAAATATATGTGATAAAGTTTGTGTGTTACTGTACATAATTATCCTCAGTTAGTGGCACTTCATACTGTTTCTTCTTGTCATTCTCTGATGAAAGGTAAATGATGAAGTTTAGGATTTTAGTCTAGGCATAAGGAACAGCTTATGTTGAGTCAAAGAACACTTGCATGAAATAATTGACTTTGTTTATATCCATCTGCAATTTATCTGCAACAACAACATTGAAAGGTGACATTTATCTTACGAGTTTCTCATTCATTTCTGTACTCTGATCTCATCGTTCATGCAGCTCAAGTGCATGATACACGTAGATGAATATTTATTATAGATGATGAAGTGTCCTTTTGGCAGTCTAATATACTTCACTATAAAAATAAACAGATTGTACACGAGGCTGTCTGATTTGAGTGTTGGCATAGATAGTACCTCACTCTTATCTAGTGCTTTTCATCAGCAGATCTCAATGCAGTTTGCTGAAGAGAGCATTACCATTATCCTTCCCTGGTAGTTCCACACCCTTTCCTAGATTGTGCAGGGCTTGAAGATCCTGGGACCTCAAAAGCCGCTCTCACAATGCCCATACTATTCTTACTCAAGATTATGTTTTAAATGATTGGAAACACTGTGGTCCTGTAGAGACTGAAGAAGGTCTGTATTTTGATATTCCCAGGGGTAAATACAAGTTTCTACTGAGATTGTGTCTGGTTCTTCAATAAATATAGTAATCCCTAGTCTAAATTAAATTTGTGCAATCTGCTCTTTTATTCAAAGTTATATCTGGGATGTTAGTGGAGTGAATTTGCTAAGTTCAGTCTTTAGTTTAACTCTGCTGTAACCCATGAGTGGAAAGGAAGGCCAAGACTCCCAGACTCATATCACATCCAAGACAATGAGAGTTTATAGAATGACAACATTTTGCTAGAAAAAAATAATTAAAAATGCAGCCAGACTTCACCCTAAAGGAGAGGAAGAAATAGAAATTTAGTTTTAAAGATGCATGTTTGTGACTAGCTAGCTAAAAAAGTTTGCAAAGAGATTTATCTGTGATTTATGTGCCTTTGTTATTTACTGAGGACTAGATCTTATCTGGGATATCTACTCCGTGAATAGTATCCTGCAAAAATATAACCTGCTGATGGGAAATTGGTGCTCAGAAAGCCCGAGAATCAACCCATCTATTCAGATGTCTAATGTGAGATACCTGGCTTTAAAATACAATGCTACTAATGCTAAGCCTGCTCGTTTTCTGAAACAAATTGGTGCAGAAGGTGCATGGTGAGTCACTTGCCTTTTACCACACCATCTGTCATGAAGGGCCTTTTCTGATGTCTGGAAATGGGATGTGTGGGCAAGTGAAATGCTGGACTTTGGGGATCTAAGTATCCTTGCTTGCTGGTGTTGGCTGCTGAGAAGGTTGTGGAGCTGAGGTTACCCTTGTGGAGTGAACTTGGCAAAGCAGGTGAGGATTTCCATGGGAGGGGAGAATTGACTCCAGGAAACTGTACTGCACCAGTTGTGTTTGTTGGTGAAAGAGAAAAGAACCATATTCAGAGCCATTGGATGTGTTTTAGCTTTTAGACAAAGGAGGATGAGCAATGAAAACTTCATCAATACCTCATTTAAAATCTGAGCTGTTGGCTCTCAGCATGTCAACGACACATTACAAATCTTAAAAAAAAAGCTGGTTTTGGTTCTGGTAGATGCAGTCTGGCTGGAGTCTCTTACTACCATGGTATGTTTTTGTTGACTCTTGTAATCTTGATGGCATGGCTGCCACAAGTCAGGGATCACTCAGGTGAGGAAATTGTAGAGAAAAAGAGGAATTACAATTAATCCATCTCTATTTTAGCTGGATCAAATAATATTTCAGGATAAAATACCGCACACTACATCTTTAAATGTGTTCCTTAAACCTCTCTGAATTTTCAGTAGAGATGCTACATTTTCTCAAGCAGCTGAACTGCTTGATCCCCCGGAATTGCAGCATGATTAGACGATGCTATTCCCTGTCCCCCTTTGCCCAGAGGACAGAGTTAACCTTTCAGTTTGTCCATGCCTGAGCTTTAATAAAAACATTGGGGAAGTTAATGCGTTTGAATAGATTTTATCCAGTGAGTACTAAGGAGCCTGTACTAGTGGCATGCATGAAATATCACACTGGACATGAACCTCTCTCGAGCTTCAGGATAGATATAGACATGTACTTCTCAGGTCAGCATCTTCTCAGGCTTAAAAATCCCAGTCCTTTTCTATGCTTTCCTTTCTGCAGACATACAAAATGATGCCTTGTTGGCCCAGTTACATCTGGTATGAAATCAAATTACAATATCTTCATCATTCATGGCCAATTTAACTCCAAAAAATGAATCTAAACCAGCACAATGAAATGAAAAATGCTGCTAATTTAAGTGATTGTATTAGTGCAGATTACAGCCTTTAGGTGCTAACCTATTTGTTTTTACAGTGGACTCCTGTTTTTAGTGGTTGCTGGAAGACTCACATCTGAGGATAGCTGACACACAAACATTTAATTATGTAATAAATTATGTATAGTATAACTCAGAGCATGTTTTTTGGTTTTTTTTGTTTTGTTTTTTTTCCAATTCTGTCCTACTCATAGTCAAGTGATTTGATGACATGAAGAAATGAAATAGCACTGGAATTTCGATTTGGGTTATCACTACTGCTAGTACTTTCTGTTTAAAGTGTCAGCTCTTCGGGGACAGATTTTCTCTCTCTGCTATGCCAAACACAATGAGGTCCTTGACCTGGAAAGGGAGGCCTTTGGGAAGCTACCCCCATACAAATAAGTGTTAGTAATAACATAATGACATTCCATGGTGCAGAATGTGCTACGAGGTCCAGTTTTACCAACAAGAACCCCTGCGAGAGGGGTCTAGGCAGACTTGTGCACTGAGGTTGAGGCACTGTGGCTTGTCTCATCATAGCCAGCCTGCTCAGAGAGAGAAGCTGTCTCCTGTGTGTGATATTTTTTTCTCACATGGTCAGTTTTCTGAAGAGGTAGGAATGTATGGGTGAGCGTCCTTTTCTATTTTGCTTTCCGGTATTTCTTTTTAATTCCAGTGCTTGTCAACTGAAAAGATGGAATTCATTTGCAGATGTATATATTTTTCCTTTAAGTTCCTTTATCTTTCTGGCAGTTTTGACACCACTAAAAATTACATCCCAGAGAACTCATATACGTGCCCCTCACTTAAGCTGTATCCTGAAATACACTGATCTGCCTCCTGTTCTCCTTCTGCAGATGAAAATAGTGATTTCAAAGGCTGAGGTCTTAGCTGATACTATTAAGCAAACTTTCCTCAATGGCAGCAAGGAAACTGACTCTAACAGAGATACAAAGAGTGCTCTCTGCTGTATGCTGAAACATTATGCAATGACTATCACTGCCATATGTTTATGTTTCCCATGATTTCCAGAGTTTTGTCTCATATGATGCTGTGTAATGCTATCAAATGCAATTTAAATATTATTATTATAATTTTTTTTGTTTGTTTTTTTACATTGGGGTCTATATAACGTTCTAGAAAAGAAAAAAAAAAGTGAGAGATGAAAACAGCAGAAGTTGCACTGACCATTGCATTTCTAATCTTTGTAACCATAAGATGCCTGGAAAAATCTGCCATGTCCTTCAGGAAAAAGAACTGGAAAAGAGAAGGAAATGGAAGAACTGCAAAACAACTGGTCAGAGAAGGTACTTTCTGATTTCCAGTTGTAACGTATAGCTCTCAAACTCTCAAAGTCAATATCTCATTTGAAAGCCTAGCCACGTTTGAAATCAGGGTGCTGTTTGATCAGACTTGCCAAGGAACACCACCATGGCATGATGCACAGTTTCCGAACCCATCAGAGAGGGAAAGTGGCTGGAAGAACCATGGTGTGAACATCAAGCTGTGATATGGCCAAAAATGCAAGAGTTTAAGCTGTCGTCACTGTTCTGATTTCGGACACACACATATACAACCCTGAATAGGTGTACATCATGGAATGAGGTATTTGGAGGGCTTCAGGTACTTATATCATCTGCTGTCCCCTGTTTGCTGCAGCACTGGGAGTTTTGGTGTTCATACAAGAGAGCTGCAACTTATCTCTGGGTCTTTCCTCTCTTGTGACAGATGTGGAGTTTTCCTCTTCTCTTTCTATCCCCATAAAGCAATGAAAGTTAGGTGTGGAGAAATCAATCTCTTGTAGCAAAGCTGGGCTCCATCTCTTCCTGCACTCAGCTAGCAGAAGGGGAAATTTCATCAATGTCGATAACGCTTTGCCTAGTTTTCAGTGGAATCTAGGTACAAGGAATAAGCACTGCTCACTGAATGTTAGTAAAGATTTATTGTGTTTGTCTTGAAGGTGTCAAGTAGCAGAGAGACTTGAGAAGAGAAAATGAGGGGAAGCACATGTTGGCTGACCAGCTTCTGCAAAAGCACAGAGAGAATGAGGGCACTGGGCAGGACTGTGCTGTCACGGGACTGGGAGTCAGGAGATGTGGTTCTCCTCCCAGGTTTCCCAGTGATCCTGGCTGCCTTCTCATCGCTAATCTCTTGTCTAGCTAGACGGTCAGTTTTCTATTGTCTGTCATATGTGTGTACAGGACTGAGCAGAGATAGCCCAGAGCATGGCAGGGCAGTATGATCATAATGAAGATGTGAAGAGCAGAAGTACTGAAGCAGGCCAGTTCTGAACAGTATACAATAATTTTCAGTCTGGAAATTTCTGAGATAAAAATCTCCAGGCTGCAGGGCTATCTATCTGGGAAGGTATCCCCATGTGCTCACCTTGTTCTTCGCTCTTTTTCTTTCTGCCTGTTCTTAGCCCCTGCCAGGAACAGGATCCAGGACTAGGTGGACTTTTGGTCTGACCTAGTGTGGCTGCTCTTATGTCCTTGCGTTTTGTTATGCTACCCCCCTCTATTTTCAAAATATACTGGAGAGGAGGACATACTTTAAAGTCCAGTCACTCTTCATAGGATAGAGAATGAGACCCAGGGGAGGGTCAGAGGTTTAACAAGTAGAGATTGGCTTAACACAGACAATGAAGTCAGCAATATTCCTTACAAGATTGACTTATTAGCTGCATAAACCTTATTATCTTTCAACTAAATGGCTTTATATCTAATTTACTATCTGTTAAAGGGATAGCCTGAAAACTAATACTCTTGTAGTTATTCAGTATGCTGCTTATGATTCCCTGCTTTTATTTATACTGTAGTTTATCATTCAAGCTGGTTGTTTGTCATAAACAAAAATGGGAAGATCATGTTCTTGCCTTGGTTTTGCTGTACTTTAAAAAGAAAGTAGACGATGACATATTCTTCATTATTGAGTTGATTGAGAAGAAGGGCAATTAGACAACACATGCACTGAAGGAGGGAAGCCTTGTGGAAACAGGCCTTATCCTGAGTTACTGTGGTGTCATCTTGACAGTATAATTGAGAGAAGAGTCTGTTCCACAGAGAGGAACTTTGTTTTCTGATGTTACAGACCTTCTTCTGAGGTCAGTTCAGGGTCTATATGCTCCCTTTTGAGCATGGATCAAATTCCACACTCAAGTCTGAAGCCCCTGCCCTCCTACAGCGCCGACCCTGGGAGCCTTGCCTGCAGGGGTAATAGCTGGGGTGGTGCTGGCTCATCTGAGGTACCACCACGCACCACAGAATGCTGTCCTGTGATATCAGGAAGCTGGGGTCAAGTGGGGAAGTGGGATGAGTTTCTTTCATCAACTGCTCTATGCATGCAGCCAATCATTTTGGGTTTTGTAGGCAACTAATTACTGATGTCCTTTAGCTGACAATATTAATGGAGAGTGTAGGTCAAGGAACACGTTGTACATTAGCTTGGTCACTAGTCCACACTCCCCTGCCTGAGGTTCCTGTCTGAAAAGATCAGGTTTCCTCATGCCTGCTATTTTACTCACTTGGGGCACTCACAGACAAGTGCACATATCCCAGAGTCCCTTATCCTACTGCCTGCTACCAGACATCTCTACACCTTCCCACCTTAGCGAGAGTCAGCAGAAGCAAATGAGTGGTCATGTCCTGCCATTTTTCTGCAAGGCTTAGCATTTTGACTTAGAGCAACTCCCACCAAGGACACTATATTTTGCATGAAAACAGGCATTCTCCAGTGGTTTTACTCTGGGAGCAGCAAATTTGATCAGAAGGGAGGAGAAGACAGTTGAAGGTTTGTTATTTCTTGCATTGCCATGACAGGATTCCTCAGATCTCATTTTGGAGATTAAACTTCCTGGAAAAGGAGTGTCCCTTACATGTATATATGTGGATGGTATGAGGAGGCATTTCTATGACTTCAGTTCTTCCATTATATGTCTTTCAAATTACTAGCTTTTTAATCTTATTATCTGTAGGTCCTGTGTTATTTTATTTCCTTATGAAAAGGGAACATAAAGAGAAAGGTGCTAATATCTCATTACCTAATTTAGCTGGAGCCATGCTCTTCTTCAGCATCACAATGGCTACGTCAGGGGGGAATTCCCAGGCCTAGTGGTCACTCTAGGTGGTCACTTTAGATTCCCAGTCATACCTATGTACATTGCACATAACCAGTCCCACACCAGCTTTCATAGCAGTCTGGGTGGAATTACTCTCTATTCTGCTCAAGTCTTTTATCCTTGGAGCAAAGGAAAAGCCAGAAAACACTGAACCTCCCATCATTTTGGGTTGTTATTGAATTCACCTTTCTGACAGTGACAGGTTGTACACACCTCTATCACCTTTTCTCTTCTCCAAAATGAAAAACAGCTGGCTTTTGACATTCCTGATCAGGTTTAGGAGTGAGCTAGATGCCAAGTTTCACTCTTCTTGGTATTGTGCAACACTTCTACAGAGCCCTCAAGCAGAACATTAAGAGCCTACACCACCTTAAGCTGAAAACTAGAGATGTTTCTACAAGGAGGCAACGATTTTGAAGATTATGCCCTTGAATATCAGTGTTTCTTTGTGGATGGGTCAGAAAGTTTTCATGTCTTTTTTTCCCAGTACTGCAAGCCAGCTGGGTGCAAGCCAGATCCTGTCTAGAAGCTGTGCATTGTGGTATTAGCCTGGGCCAATAATTCCTGTCTAGTGACAAGGCATTTTAACTCAGGCTCAGTGCAAATGGGCTAAAACATGTATGTTTTCATGGAACATGCAGAAAGCAGAAGTGAGATGGTGGGAATCTGCCCTGACAGCCTGTGTCTTCTTCATGTTCATCTGAGGATGTTGCTCTGCATTGATTTTGCTTGCACTGGGACAGAGAATTGAGCCCAAATAAACTAAATTGAAGGATTCTGGCAGCAGGACTGTCCTTTCTCATAATCAGATAAACGTAATGGTCCTATCTTCTGTATTTCTGCTCTGTTGATAGCTCAGACTGCAGAGTATCTAAAAATATAGAGGCTTTAGAGTATCTGAAGATACAGGTTGCATCAATTTATTCCCAAGCTATCATGACTATGTCTTCCTCAAAATAAGTCTTTCTTTTAGGGGGCTCTTCTGGCCTTCCATCAATACTCCATCTAAAGAAGAAACCATAGTGATTTTTTTTTCCTCCTCCACTGCTGGGCTTTTAGTCTTGGAGACCCCGAGTATGCAGGTGGAAAATGTGTTGGAATTTTGGCTTATATTCTAGTTAGAAATAGATAAATCTGTTTATACTAGGTAGTGATTCAACTGGAATACTCACCACACCCAAAAGAAATGAAATGAGTAGTTATAAATATTCTCTTTAATCATGGAAAAGAGCCTTGTATCCAAATTTATGCAGACTCCCTTAAAGACATGGCCAAGTTGTCCTTTCATCATCAACAGATTTGCTTTGTGTCTCTCAGTTAGCTTCCTTTAAGTTGCACCACTGGTTTATGCTAGAGTTACGGAGAGATCTTGCTCCCAGGCAGCTGAGGAAATGCCTTCTTTTTCCTCATTTTTTGGTGTCTTTTGTTATTTCTCGTATGAACTGCTATCATAAATATTTAGATGGAAACGGCTAATAGGAAAATTGTATGGTTTCTAAGTTCAATGAGCCATTAAATAGGTTCTAATAATCTCAATAAAAGTTTGGAATATTTAATAATGAGAAGCAGACATATAGGTTACTTGATTGCTACCAGACTCTCTCAGTAAATATTGTCAGAGGCTCATACACTGTGTGCTCCTCAAACACCCTCAAAGAAGAGCCTCTGGGGATGGGGGAGGGAATCAACCAAATCGTGTATAAACAAAGTGCTGTTCAAGAGAACATAGTCCATTTTTTTTTAAATGCTGTTTGCCACGTGCTTTTTATTATCACTGTGGAAGGTTTAGAGGTTTTCCAGTAAGCAATCAGAGACCTAATCAGACTTTGCATTTATAATAATTTACACTTGTATTGCATGTAACAACATCATGGGTTTCAGTGGCCTTTTCTAGAATTGACATTCTCAGAAACTGGAAATTTGAGATGTACAGAGTCACTTTCTCCAAGGCAAAGCACCCTCCCCTCTAAGAGACCAGGGAAGATGTTAGTTTATTCAAATGACATCAGGGCACAGAGCCAGGTGGGAAACTTTGATTAGCAGCATCTCCCTCTAGAGCCCTTCCCTTCATTGACTATATAGTTTTGGAATTGCTTAATTAGGGGATTGAAAATTAGGTAAAGTTAGGGTCCTAATGTACATTGCAGACCTCTATTTGCTCTATGCCGTGCAAACAATGAAATAATTGTTGGACCAGGTGAAGCTAGTTAGAGGCCTGGGACGTGTTTCTGCAAAATGTTCCTTGAATAAATGTGAACGCGTTCCATACCTTGGTCTGTGAGATAAGGGATAAACTAACCAAAATGTTTTTGTAACAGACAGTCTGCTAACATCCTCGTTGGATGTTGGATCTTCTGGCTTCTGAAAGGTGGCAGCAAAATGCCTCTGACTACAGAGACCCCCGTGCTGGTTGCATGTTCTTTAGAGGTCCCTTTCTGCAAGGCAGGACCACGTCTGTCCATCTTTACAGCCATTTACGATATTTGATGAGATAGATCAGAGCTTCAGGTGGTACAGCTGCAGGAAGCAATAAACTAATTACACATTCTCCTACCTTGTGTTAAGTAGATAAGAGGTGCTCACATGAGCTGCGTTGTGCAGCTTTTAAGTTTGTACTGGAGGAAGTGAGAAGGCGGGGAAAGGAGAGATGCTTTATCTGTCCTACACCTTCCTTGCCCTTATCTCCTTGTGAAAATGATAGATGAAGTTACTACACCTGTAATCCCTGCTGAGTGAACAGAAAAAAGAATGAATGCTGTTTCCAAAACATTTGCAGCAGGGTTGCATTATCTTCCTGCGATTTGTAGAGATCTTGCAGGCTCCACCTGGCCAACTGTTTGTGCAGCTGTAGTTCTTCTTGGAGCTCTGGCCATGCCCACCTAGATTTTCTCTGACTTAGCAGGTGGCACCTGCCATTAAGCAACATTGCTCCTATGTTGTTTGGTTTACTGCATATGGATGCACACACCTTGTGTAGGGTGGGACAGTTATCCCTCTGAAGACATTAATTTTTTAGGTTCGTGTGCCATGTTAGCATTAAGCAGCTGACGAACTAGGTCTCCTGTCCCTCAGATCACTATTGTTTAATTGTCTCTTGGTGTTTTCTCTTATCTGATTAATCTGTCCTCTATCCATTTGAAACTTATATTACATTAGCTATTCCGTATGGGAACTGATTCTTGGTTGTGCCTTGCATAGCTTAAGAGGACTCTGGGGCACAAAACCTGTAGATGTTGCCTTGATAATAACTAAGCCTGCATTTCATGGCATGTGTTCCTTTTGCATATTTTAGAAGCATAAGCACTGCCATTAAGGTCAGTGATGAACATCCAAACCTGTTGATCAGCTCCAGCTACGTAAAAACAAATAGCAAGCATATTCTGACCTTATTTTCAGTGATTTAACTCCAGTGACGTTGGTGAAAAGTATGGTGCTGGAGAGAACAACCAGAATTAGACTAACTAGTGTGATGCATTGCCCTTTCAGACAGCTTGGGGTTCTTTACAAATGGTGAGTCCTATATCTGCACAGAGTTTATGCTATATTTAGGCCCTTGTCAAGGAATCCGATCTGTGTGGGAAGTCTTTCACGCTTGCACGGAAATCCATTAACAACAGTAGGGACCCATCCAGGCAGCAGGACCCACATGCATCCAGCTAAAGGGCAGTGAGTGACGTATATATTAAAAACTATACATAAAAATAAATATAGAAATAAACCCCAGGCATTAGTCACAAAAATGTTTTGTTTCCAGGTTGGAAGGAAGCTGCTTTCACACATTGTGCTGTGGCACTTCAAGATAACTTGGAGTCTCTTATCAGGCCGATGGCACTAGGATAGTGGGGGGGCAGATGGAAATTATGTGCCTGGAGTTTTGCCGGAGCCACTGAATCACATGCTTGGTTCTTTCTAAACGCGCTTGGGATCTTTGGTACCCTGTACCACTAAAGCTGTAATTGCCGTTAGGATGGTGCTTGCTTTTCAGAGCCAACTATGTAATAGGTGGAAGGTTCCTTTTTTTTTTTTTTTTCTTCTTTAATATCCACGTAACTGGAAATTCAAGCGAGGCAGAGTTTGCCCTTCTATTCCTCAGTCCCATTCAAACAGCTGCTCTGTGACAGAGGGCACTAGCAGCTGTACTTTCTTATTTCCTTCAGGATAAGACATGTGTCTTCAAGACCTTCTTTTCAGAGCCTAGTCAAAGGGAAGAAACTGAAGAAAAACCTTTATCAACAGCACTGAACTGTGTGCTAATTAACTGATAGGCAAATGAGGTGGGGACTGTCCTCTGTACCCTCCTTTAATCAGTTGGTGGTAGAGATCTGAGATTCTTCTGCATCATGCCAACAAGTGGAAAAAATGTAGTGGAAAGAGGAGCATATTTTCTGTGCCAACTTGCAAACGTGGCAGGCTCACAAAGGTCTGACTCGCTTGCAAAGCCTCTGCCACTCCAGCGGCAGTTCAGTGAAGCTGGGCTGTCAGTAGTAAGTGCAATTATTTGCAGCATGTGTATACCCATGTATGTCTCTGTAGTCCTCCACCTGGGCTGCCAAGGTCTTTTCCTTGCAACGCCTCTTGTTCTCTAGCTATAATAATAGCCTCATTGCGTAGCTTTAGCTGGCACCTTGCTCATGACTGTTAGGCATGGCACGGCTTGAAATTAGATGCAACAGGCCGGCTTTCAGAGAGTGAATGCTGAGCCTGCAATTATGAATTCAAGTCTGCAAAACCACAGATGCAACATGGTTAGAATGGTTTCTCAGAGGTGTGCTGCATCAGAGTGTGGCCGGGTGTGATGACTGATGTGTGGGATAGGTAAACTCGTACCTCTAGCTCTTCATTTGTGGTCTCAGGCTGTGATCAGACATGTTATTCCAGACAGAATTGAGCCAGGGTAAGAGGTTATTGTCCCCACCTGCTTGTCATGATCATCCTCACTGCTCTGGATAGTCCCATCCTTACCTTCTGAAATAACTGCTTATGTAGTCCCTTCCTGCCCTGAGCTTCCCCCCCTAGATGATGCAGGTTTAAACTTAATAATGTAAACAATATTTATTTATGTATTTATCTATTGATTGATTGATTTTCTGAACTGGGTGTTTTTGGAAGAGGGAGGTTAAGGCTACACCAGTGGGTTGGTGAGATGCATTACACTGATTACTGTCACCAAGTGAAGACAGACCCACTTTTGCCCTCATGGGCCAGACACTCCTGTTGTTTCTCTTGTACTAGGCTCAGGTGTTTGTCACATCCATGCATGAACTTTTTGCTAAGTGAATGAGCTGAATCAGCTCTCCAGAAGGGTTAGGTGAGCGCCAGAACTGGTGGAGGAAAGGACTGGACTGTGCAGTTGGGGCAGAGAGAAAAAGAAAGGAGCAAAATCATTTGCTGACAGTATGTGGCTACAGATGTGAGAAGATGAGGCAATCCTGGGAGCTGAAGGGAGCAACTCTTGTACAGTTGCACTGCTGGATCTGGAGGGTTGGTAACTTCAGGACATGGGAAGAGACTGATGATGAGTTGATGACCCCCCCACTAAGGCTGGCGGATGCCCAGATCCTTATTACAAGTGTTCAGTGAGATAGAGTTCTCTAAATGCAGCCTTTTGAGAAACTAGTCAGGAGTTTGTGGCTTCTCCAGGCTGCAGCTAGAAACACCATCTGCATTTTGAAGCACATGAGGGACACGTTTGGTGAAAGCTCTTGAGCATGCTTGGTTGGAGGGATGCTTCAACAGTGCCTGTTTCTTTGAGGGTCTGGTGGGATCCTAGTGGGATGAGGAAATGCAGTTACTGCTGATCCCTGCCTGGGTCCTCTCCCCAAGCTAGGTCAGAGTGGTTTGGCAGGCAGCTGATCCACTGAATTGCAAATATGAACTGCCCTGCAAGTGGTGATGAGCATGAAAGGGAGGAACAGTAACCATGGGATTTAATTGCAGTATTTGGATTTGTTTGCCTACCTATGCCCTGCATCTTCAGGCTCCCCAGGCTCCTGTAGGAAAGTGGAGAGCTGGTCTGTGACCGGTGCAACACACCTCTTAGGGCAGACGTACATCCATGTGCCACTGAGGGGCAGATAAAGACCTTTGCTGTTCTAGTTCATAAGTGTGGGTAAATGAGAAGACTAAGCTCTGATTTCCCTTGATTTTCAACTCAGCCATGTCTTTGTAACCCAGCCTGCTCCTATTTATACAGATAAATGCTAGCTCAGCAGGATCAACAGTATGATTTCCCACTCTCCCTGGTGCTTAAGCTGGCCCATTTTGTTACAAGTGATTAGGCCATTAACTCACCAACTCCAAACAGGACTAAGCAGGAATTAAATGCTGTGGGGAAGATTTGTTCAGTGGCATTTTAACTCGCTCTGTTCTTCAGGGCAAGATCCATAAGCCTCTTTGTTGTAGCCAGTGACCTGTTCAAATAAACCCTGACCATGGGCACTTCATTGACAAATGTGTTGTGCAATTTCACCCCCTCTTTCCATCAGACTTTTCAGTCATCTCCTATGTAGTCGCACCCTTCATAGGAGCTAAGAGCTACAGTAGCTATAAAACATGAGGAGTAATGGAGCTCATCCCTAATTGAAATGAACACCTCAGATTATATGTTGGAGCTTCCTGTTTTGTTAGAGGCTGTTCCCTCCCCCTGTGTTGTCACTGGAGAGGTTACACCACAGATTTGCAACTTCCCCAAATGATATGGGCCTTCTGGTAGAGAGACCTGGGCTGGAGGAGCGAGAAGCCTGAGAAACTCGACATCCTGAATACCCCATCTCCCACACAGCCAGGGTGTGTGCGAGACTGGAGGACCTCTGCAGCAGGAAGCGGTGATAAGGCGGTCCTGTTTCACAGCCCAGGAGGTGTGGAGCTGTCTGTATCTGTACGATCCCTTCAGCCCTGTTATGGAGGAGCTGGGGCTTTGCTGATCCCTGCCTGAGACCATCGCCTATGAGCCAGCCTGGTAGGGAACACGCTTGGCCCTGCCAACCCCGCTGCAGGACAAAGCTGCCAATGCAGCCATAACTCCAAACCCAACAGTCCAGAGAGGGACATGGCTCAAGCTCGTGGCTCTGCTCTGTGCCTACTGTGCTGTTTTGGGAGAGGGGGAGCCGCAAGAGCCCAGCAGCAGAGCAGTCCCCATCCAAGATTTTCTGCTTCCTCCGTTTTCCAGCTTTTCTCTCCCTTGCAGACCACTGCTCAGCCAGATTTCCTAAAAAGGTCCTGACACCCCTCTCCCAGCTGCTCTGGCCATCCCTCACCCTCTGCACTTGCGTGGGCTCCGTGGCTCTGCAGGGGACCTGTGTGCACAGCCCCTGGCAGGCAGCCCCCGAGCACGCCAGGGAAGGAGAGCCAGCTCCCCACCTCTGCCAGCTGCACATAGCCCTGTCAGGATTTATTTTGCACCACCTTTGTAATTAAAACCTATTAAAAAGGATGTGCAAGCTCCTCGCTTTTTGTGGAGAGTTGGCTTTTTTCATGGGTTCACGCTGGGGGCTGTGGGTAGGAAAGCAGAGGAGAGTCTGTTCTGATCTTATGTTTGGCTTTCACCAGCTTCTCTCCAGAGACACACAAAATCTTGGCTTGCAGGGGCTTTACGAATGCTTGAAGATCTGAGAAAATGCTCTACAGAACAGGGAGTGTGGAGAGATGGTGCAGGGGCTCTCAACTTCTAATCTAAATTTTGTAGCTGAACTTAATTTTTGGCCTTAGATTCATTGTGACCATCTGTGAAGTGGGTCTAGGGAGGCTACAGGTGGGTGCCACCAGCTCAGCGGGTTGCCACTCCCACAGCTCAGCTTGTAGGAGGTGTTGGGAGAGCCCTTCATCAAGCAAAAGGCCAGGCTGTCTGTCTCTGTAGGTTAAGATGCTCACTGACTCATTGCAGCAGAGGTGGGAAGGTGACCTCCAGCACGGACAGTCTTCATCTGGCAACAGGCCTCTGCAAAACAAACGTCTCTCCATGGCATAACATTTTGCTGTTTCTTTGCAGTGACGTAGGCATGGCTAGTGTGATGCTTGCAAATTAATTTCAGTCCCTGACTGAAAAACACCAGGGAAACATTAGATAATGAAGGCTACACAGCCTCCACGCCTCCTCTGGGTGGGTGAAAAAGAGACCCTTGTGTTTCCTCACACTGTGATCAGTGCCATTCAGAGGATTTTAATGAGTTACACAGAAAGAGTGAGGAGCAAAACAAGGCAAAAAGGCAATCCTTGCCCTCTGGTGAAAGCAGAGCCATAACATCCCCCTGTATCTAGATAGTCAGGACTGGAAAAGAAAATAGCCTCACCCATAATTTATGGCTCACTGTATAGCCACAGAAGCTTTGCCACTTGCAAATACGACCCTTAGTGGGTTATTAACCTGAGTCTCAAGAAGCTCGCATTAACACATCCATCCTCCTGTTAATTAATTAGCTGAAATATGCATGCTTTCCTCTGATGCTAGCTTGCAAAGGGTAACATGAATTTTGATTATACTTAATCCCATGCGAAATACAACAGACGCTCACACTACGTAAGTACTGATGGGCAGCTTAGAAACCTCTGTGATCCAACAGGATCTGAGCACAAGCGCTGGTGTCTGGCAATCTGCAAAAATATTTCGACACAGAGCTGCTGTGGTATTAAAAATAAAGTGGTGTTTGTTTCATCGTAGGCTTGTTTTTGGCAGGAATGGAAGCAGTTTTAATACTAATGCCAGTCAGGTAGTCATTTTACCAAGGCATTATCAATACGCTTTTCGAACTTTCTTTGTGAAAGAGATATAAATGTATTTGCACCCAGAAGCCTGCCATCTACAAAGCTGCTATAAAGCTTTGGCGGTGAATAGCTGACTTCGAATGTCCTGCTACACACCTTTCCCAAACATTTGATACGCAGCAGGTGAATGCGAAAAGCTTATCAGTCCAACCCAGCGTTATTTCCTGTCATAACTTTGCACAACAAAGGAAGTTTCTGTCCTTGCCGAGCTTTGGTGTTGCGATATGTACTGAGGTTCCTTCAGAGAAACCACTTTAATCCTTGGGAAGCTGGAATCACAGAGAAGGGGACAGGGATATTGCTCCTGCTAACTGCAATTTTATCAGCACCCAGCCGTATCAAAGCACACGGGTGTGACACAGGGGACAACGGCGGGGGATGGAGGGATGCTCGCCCAGGCTTCTGCTTCAGCAGAATAAAAAGAGAGCCAGGGCCATGTTTCCAGTGTTATATTTCAGTAACCCAGTGCAATAAAACAGGAAACAAAAAGAAAGGCTGGGATTTATATTTAAACTTATTTGATTAGAACTTCTTTTATGACATCTTAGGGAGAGATCTCATGGACAGTGTTGAGATAAGTTTGTTTTTTTGAGGAGGAGGAAGGGATGATGCATTGACCACTGTGCCACCAGAGTAATTTTCTGCCTTATAAAACTGCTGGGGCTTCACACTGTAGGCAGTTGGCCTCCGTGATGCCCTGTGTATTTGGCATCGGAAGGAACGAACTCATCCATCTGAAGGGGACTTGAGATCTGCTGCTTTTGCATGAATGGCCAATGCAGAAAGAGATTTGGACTTCATGTGTTTTCATGCCAATGGAAATGCTCTTGCTGAACTTGTCAGCCTTCAGATCTTCCCTCTTACCTGCTTGAAATGCTACTAGGGGTGACAGAAGGAGGTCTGCTCCTCCTCTTCCCCACCAGCCCCATCTGATGAAGGGGGAGCACAATGTTGTGCCCAACCCCACCTCTGACCAGAGCCTGGGAGGAGACGGTGAGTAGGTCCTGACCCAACCTCAAATGGACGAGCAGCAGTGTCAGCCAGTGCGGCAAGGACTAATCTAAGCATGTTCGCCCTTGGCTGTTCCTTGTCTGAAGTGCTGTGGCTCCTGACTCGGGGAGCTGAGAGTGCTGAGGCCCCGATCCTGCCCTGTGCGTGCTGGGGCATCCTCCATCAGAGAGGAGAGCAGCCAGGGGAGCGTCCACAGGCCCGGTATGGTCTGCACATTGCTTCAGTTGTGCTGGAGGAGAAGAGATGGAAAGAGAAAGGAAAACAGATCCTCTGCAGACGCCTTACAGGTGAAGTGTGAACCAAAATAACTCAGCATTCATGAGCATAAACATGAATTTAGACAAATATATTTAAAATGGCAAGGGCTTGAGGTGAGTCAACTTTGCTGGGTATTAGGCAAAATTTGGAAAATTTTGACTGAAGGAAGGCTCTGTAAGAAATAGCATGTGTGAGTGTGTGTGCACATATACGTCCACATGTGCACACACACCTGCCCACTCCAACTGACTTCAAGATGCGGTGCCTTATGCGAGTGTAGAAGGAAGCGTGATCTGCAAGGGAGTTTATTCTTTCAAATGAAGTCAGTGAGAGAGTGTGTGCTAAATGGAGGTTTGTCTACATACACAAATTGTTCCAATTTAACTAAATTGGTTTCTAAATTAATTTAGTTAAATCAGTGCAACCCCTTTAGTAGCTAACATTGATTCAGCTTAATTGAGTTTGTTTCCAAATTAAGCTAAATCAGCATAAAGCGCTCATCAACCAATTTGAGCATTCACATTAAGGACTGGCAATTTCTATATGTAAGCCAGGCCTGGGTGAGTTGGGGGAATATCCCGATATCCCCAGTGTCCCCATACGCTCCAATGGTGCCGTGACCAGGGAGTGCTGCTCTGTCCTCTGCTTGGTAGAGGTGAATGGGGATGGCCATCTTGAGGAAGATGGCATCAGCAGCTTCACTTGCTCTTGGTCCTAAACAAGGCTCTTGATGGGCAACGTAGTAATTTCATTAGAGGCCACTTTCACTTGGGAGTTTCTTCCACAATGATTATGTGTCAAGTGAATGACAAAAGTTTTTATTGCAAGCCATTGATAGTGGATTTCAATCAGACCAACAGGGTCACAGCTTAAAATACTCCAAACCCATTTGTTTTGAGGAGAAAGCAGCACAAATTCCTTTCTTTTTCTTCTGATCTGGAAAGTCAATCTCTTAAAATTGTGGCCCGACAATATCTCCTTTATGTTCAAGGAAACAAAGCATTGCTTAAAAAAAGAGATGCAAACTGCAGACAGAGTTGGCTTTTCACTGTGTTATTTCCTCCAGAAGTTTTTCTTGGATATTGCCTTAGTAAATATTAATAATGGGACAATATTTCTTTAGGGGGTGTATAATTCAATTAAACATATTAATGAGACAGTCACTTTAAAACAAATGTATTCTTCACATCCACTGTCAGAAAAGAAAATGTTTTGCTTTGCAGATGAATCTGATACGTTAGCCAGAAGTTGACTGTTAACCAAGGTAACACAAAAGCTACTTTAAACGGTACTGAAAAACCAAGAAAAAAAGATCCCTCCATATTCCCTTGGAAATATTGATTCATTATTTTGGCTTTAAGACAGAGCACTACAATTCAGCAGATAGGGTAAGTAAGTGGAGGAGTCTGTAACAGGTTCTGCTTCAAACGAGTATTCCCACTTCCATCTTTTTTTTTTAAAGTAAAGTAGGATTTCCGTCTGACAGGTCAGACTGGAAGTGAAAGAAGAGATCAGCGAAGGGGGACTCAGGTCTGCTTTTACAGCAAAGGCTTCCTGATCTTTTATAGCAGGAAAGTCTTTAAGACTTTGAGGACTTCAAGAGATCATGACGGCAGGACAGCAGCAAAACTGCCTCTTCAAGGGCCCCCTAAAAGGTTTCACGTCAGGCACGTGTTGTGGACAACAGAAGGTCCTTGTTTAGTAATGAATAAAAGGCCAGCAGTTTTGCTTCTCTGCAGCCAGATTTTTAGCCATAATTGGATCTTGTAACACTGCCAAGGTAAAGGCAGAGGGCCACGACAGGGAAGCCTGACACTGCAAGTGAACTGAAACTAAATATAGTTCTCATGCAGTTTAAAAAAACACACATCAAAGCCCAGAGCACCCGGCCCCATCTGAGACTCTTGCAATGGAACAAAATGAGAAAACGACGATGATAACATATGTATCTTACTGCGGAGCTAACAGGCAGGCAAATGAAATAATCTGAGAGCGGCTTTGGCTGGTTGTGATTAAAGATCATTACGCGCCAAGCAATCTGAGACAGAATCCAAAACCCGGCTGCCGAGGGAGCTGCTGGGCAGAGGGAGCTGGGCTGAGCCCCGCGAGGGCGCGGGGGCAGCGGGGTGCTCAGCGCGGCTGTGCTCCGCAAGAAGCTGGCGTGTGTGCCTCTGCCGGCACATCAAAATTATTCGGCGCTGTACAGTGAGATTGTATCAGTGCAACCCCCCGCCCCGCAGTAACAGACCTGTTTGAAATGCCGGATATTACTTTGAAAAGCAGTCGCTCCTTTTCAAATGACAGTGATGTCTGCTGTGATGCGCGAGTCTCATTGAGGGCTGCAGTGCCAGCCCTGAGACAGTGCGGGTCTCGCTGTGCTACGAATGATTTGTCTGGGTATGGTGAGTATTTGGTAAGTCATCCCAAAGCGCCAAATGTCTGTAGCAAACTCAAGCAGTATTTGCAAAAGGCATAGTGCTGTGAATATGGACTTGGTTTACTTTAGGATTTTTTTTTTAAGGGAGCATCTACTAATGATCTAAGATCCCAGATAAAGACCACTATGTGTAAGAGCAAACGGGAGCAACAGTCAGAGAGAGGGTTATTTTTTGCCTTAGGGTAAGGGGCCGGACTAGATAACTTGCTGATATTCCTTCTAGCCCTACACGCTACAAAGTATGGATGCCAATTGTCGTGCCTTCTAAGGCCAGATTTATTCGGAACTGGGAATTTGGTTGGCACCATTATTCAGACAAAGAGTTATCTGGCAAATTAGAGTCTGGGCTGAGGCTCAGATAGCCCTTCCCCTCACTCGGATGACATACATTCCTCAGTTTGTTATGCACCACAAAAGTGGAAACAAAAGAAAAATGGAAATGAACATCC
This sequence comes from Ciconia boyciana, assembly GCF_034638445.1. Classification (NCBI taxonomy): domain Eukaryota; kingdom Metazoa; phylum Chordata; class Aves; order Ciconiiformes; family Ciconiidae; genus Ciconia; species Ciconia boyciana. The sequence continues at coordinate 11,496,328 of NC_132935.1, forward strand.
TAGATATTTTCCAGCGTGGGAAAGCAAAAACATTAGAAGTGGGAAGCTTTCACAGTGTTTTGCATTCAAATTGCACCTTTTATCCTAAGACATCAAGTACTTCACACATAACTACAATCAGCATCCCGCTCAATGCAGCCATTTCTGGGGTGGAGCACAGGAGAGGAAGATTAAACACATCTAAAGACACAGGGGCAAAAACGCTCACAGGAAAAGTGAGCATCCATAAAAGTCCATGAAAACAATTGCATCTAGAAAACCTGTAGAAGGTACAGGCTGTGTGGATCACCTTAATCTACTGAAGCAGAGAACAGGAGTGAATTTAATCCAGCAGGAACTGCTGTAGATAGTTTCCTTGCTATTAAGGCTTCCAAACCCTCTTCCAAGAGATGCAGTAGATTTATACTGCACGTGAAATGTCTGTCTGGCCAGAAGGAATTGCACGCTTGACTTCTGAAGAGAAACACTAAGGAAATAGAGTTTTCATGAAGAAAGCATCTGTTGGCTTTCATTCTTCCCTTTCATGGGAAAAAATGTGTTATGAAAAAATGAGGTTTTCCTCATATGGTCAATGAGGAGCTACTGCCCTTTACCTCACTACTTCCCTCTAATATACAAGGGGATTCCACAGTCATGCTGCTGTTAAGTCAATTGGTGTTTAACCCAAGCCGAAGCCTGTATGTGGGGATCTGTCCAAGAAAGTATATAGCAGCTTTGTCTATCTGTTGCAATACAGGATTTCCAGCTTTTCAGCAACCTGCATGCCAAACATAAGCTTTTTTAGCTTTTTTTTTTTTTTTTTAAAAATGTCTGTATATGTGTGTGTCTTCCATTTATCCCACATGCAGCTTTTTGGAGAGCAAGCAAGCCCTTCCTACATCTCTTCATGTCTTACCAAATACAGTTTGTATCATTTAGGTCTATCAAACTTTTATCCATTTTAATCCTAAAAGAAAATAATAAAAGCAATAACACATAGTGGCAGACCTGTAAGCCTTAATGGCAGTCTGGTGGGGCACATCATGGGACTTGAGGAATGGTATGGAAGGTGTGGAAGGTTGTCATTTGTCCAGGAGGTAGAAGGGAGGAGAAGGGAGGCACTGAGTACCAAGCACTGGTGTTCAGGAAGGAACAAGAGAGAGACTAGTTGAACATGTCTGGTAAAGGAAGAAAAACAGTGGCAATTATCATGAGCTTTGAACCTGATATTGATCAACTCATTGGGACAGGTAGTGGATAGTTTTTTCTGAGCAACAGGAAGACACAGCAGTAGGACAACTCTTTTTAGTAGTAAGACATGATAATTGATTTGATACCTCCACCAAAAGCAACACAGCTAGATATAGATGGGCTGTTATGTTCCTGGATGAGATGAAGATGATACTGTTTCAGAAAGTGGGATAAAATGGGCAGGGGAGCAGCTACTTTAAACTCTTTTCTGACTAACAGAGAAGAACAGCCTGAGAATCTAAAGGCTGGGTGGTAATTTGGATGAAAGCGAGCATGAAACGATAAAGTTCATTATTCTAAGGGAAAAAGCTAGACCAGCTGAATATGGATAATGTCTCCAAAAAAGTAGACTTCAGCAGACTTGGGGAACTGGTAAGTAAGGTCTCTGAGGAAAATAATCTCAGGGATAAAGGAATGCAGGAAAGCTGGCAGTTACTAAGCCTATTTTAAAGGCAAATTCCTCTGCTGCAGAAGACAGATTGGAAACAGAGTGAGACACCTGTATAATTGCCTCGGGAGCTCTTCAAAAACCTGAAAATGAATAAGACTTGACAAATGGAGAATGCAGAGACCCCAAGCAGAGTTTCCACTGGATTTCTTTCCCTAACATAAGGTGAAGTTAAAAAGGGAGCAGGTCAGAGACCAGCTTGGAAGAGTCCCAGCTGAGTGCTGCAGCAGAAGGGGCTGCCGTGGGATGTTGTGTGCTGTATGGGAGAGTGTACTGCATGAGCGAGAAGTTGGTGAGCTTATACATGAGTGTGGCATGGAGTGAAAGAAGGTACGAACGACCTGAAGGTGTGGTGATACTGCAGCATCCAGAGACCATAATGAGCACCTTGTGAGACTGGCAGAGCACTGCAGCTTTTGCTGGTCTAGTGAGACAATGAGCTTTGGTTTCCCCTTTGTCTTTTGTGCCCCAGCTTTTGCACTTCAAGTAGCCAATATGCTAAAATAAGTGTTAATGCAAATGGCAGATAGAAAGGTGATTTCCCATGTTTGCTGCAGTTATGAGAACCGGGTCAGCAGAAGAAACTGATTTGCAGACTCTACCCGTTAGAAATCTCTGGCTTTTGGAGGAAGAACTGACTGTGCAGCACTGCACACTGGGACAAGCCAAGGACATTTATCTCTGCAGCCCATCCCTGCGGTGACACAGAAACTGCAGTAGCTCTGCAGCTGCCTCTTCCCGGGAAGTACCATGGGATCACTGCAGGCGACTGAGGGATTTCCACAGGAGAAGATGGTATGGCCACCCACGCACTGGGCATGGCCCATGCGGGATGAGGAGTTGAGGCCGTAGCTGGTGGACAGGAAGGTGAGGTTTCCTGCCAGGGAGTCACTGCAGCATGGGGCAGGAGCTCTGGGATGCAGGGCTGAGCAGCAAGACCCTGCAGAGGGACTGTGGGAGGCCAGGGGATGGGGAGCAGAGGGTGTTCCGGGAGTGGGTGAGGGACACTCTCTGACACTTGAGGTAGGGGGCCAGAGCAGTTGTACCTGCTGTCCCTTCTCTGTCTGACCCTACGCTGAGTGAGGGGGCTTTCTGCCCCACTCTGCTCACCTTCCCCAGGCATGAAGAGGTAGAGGAGCCCTATCAGTCTAGGAGAAGGCAGTCTCTTTCCTCTTTGCCCCATCCTAGCATCCCTCTGAGGGCTTCCTGCCCCAGCAGCATGGTGGGGAACGCTGCTGTGGCAGACCCACTGCATGGCACTCAGTGGGTCCATCTGTGCTTTAATTAAAGCTATTATTAGTGCTGTTATGCTCAAAGCTGTCCTCAAACTGTAGGGTGATCACAGCTCCCTAAGGAGCAGCTGGAGCCTCCTAGTTGGGATGGCAGCCCACCAACCTTCACAGGTCTGCAGGGTTATCCTGCACTGAGCCCTCCCTGTGGGGACAGGGACCTGCCGGTGCTTCCAGGGCTGTAGCGATAGAGGAGATACTGCAGGGATCAAAGAAGTCCAAACTCACCCTTTCATTAGTGTCAGGCTTTTGTTTAAAGCTGGTGTTTTACATTCCAGGATCAACTGCTTAATTGCTAATGAATTTGCCTGATGGAGCAGGGGCAGGGAAGGGAAGACAAGTCACGGCCATGTGCCTGTACATGGGGAGTCAGGACTGTCAGATGAGGTGCAAAAGTGAAAAGGAGGTGAAGGGAAGGATGAGTAAGAAAGGCCAAGTCAACGCTGGCCGTTGGAGGGAGGGTGGGGTAGGTCACACTGCAAACTGGGGCGAGCCCTGCATCCAAGATTTACAGCCAGCCATGCTATCTTTCCACACATTAAATCTCTGCGTCTGGCAGAGCAGAACCCTTTTTCCAGGCCACAGCCCTCAGGAATCTGTTGAGAAATCCTTAGGTCTTTCTGAATAAGGATTTACACCAGGAGGTAAATCCATAGAGGCATGAGCATCATAGAGGCATAAGTATAGTCATGCTGCTAGTATGATTTTCCTTCTGGATATCTTATGGAGGAGTAGAATTGCCTTCATTTCTGATGCTTTGCAAGTTGCATATGACATTATGCCATTGAATAAACAAGTGTTAAATGATAATGAGCTGTTTATTAATTACCTGCATCCCTTGATTCTTGGCTGATTTCCACCTGGCCTTCAGGAGAGCTCTATATTGATCAGGGGGTGTATGCTCTGCAAACTTTATACCACAGGTCACTCATTTTAAGGACAGCAGACCTCAGTGCTCTTTGAAACTGAGACTAATATGCTTGACTTCAGGGTGTTAATGATATGATATTAGGAACATGTTTTCTGTACACAAACACCCTATTATTTTCCTCTCAATTATATTCCTTACTTGGCAAGCAAGCTGAGGGCCTAAGAGTGTACCTTTTAAATAATCTTTGGAAACTTTAAATGGCTATGGTCAGTCATTGTGTGAATAGTAATTTCCTAAATATATTAGCTGCTGAGAAATAAGTTTCCAGCAATAGTTGTAGGGGTGAAAGACTTGAAAGTCTAAATCCAGAAGGCCCTGACCTCAATAGACAAACGCAGAAAGTCCCTGTAAGCAAGTAAAATGCCACCTGTGTGTGCAAGAACAAATGGATATCAGAAATTCCTGCGGGACATCTCCCAGCTTGCCATTCTCCAGTACGCAGGTGAAGGCAGCAAGCAGAAGTGCAAGAGCAGTCCCAAGTCCCATTAGGGTCTGAGAGTTCAAGAGGGCAGGTGGCACTTCCAGCAGTGGCAGGCAGAACCACTGCCACTACCACCACTTCAGGCAAGACTTTTGGTCGTCATTTATTAATAAGCAGGTAATAAGTTTGAACAAAATCCTGACTAAATAACTTTGAAACCTTATGAATAAAATTCCCGGGGAGGTTCAGGGTAGGAGCTCTGACAAACTTTGCAGGACCTAGTTATACTGTAAAATGCATTGTTTGGCTTGATCGCAGCAAAACTGTTTGTTTGGTTTTTTTTTTGTGATAAAACTGAACCCCAAACTCAACATTAATTTGCATTGCTGTTTTCTCTACCTAGGGGTATGCTTGATGTATCCCATTTGTTTTCACTCGATCAGCTAGTATTAATGGCAATAGCATTCAAATGCACAAAGACTTCTGTTATTGAATTTCAATTGAAATCTTTTAGGCAGACATAATAAGAACTTGTCAGTGTGTGTTAAACAGTTTTGCTTGTTATGGTTTCAAATGGAATAAAGGACTGATGCAGATCCCTCAAGCTGACAAAATTTGTGACTTCCACATCAAGAAAAGACAAGGATTTTGCAATGTTCTTGGTGAATGCAAAACTCCTCCTTGAGCCAAAGGCCATCTAAACAGAGGAACCTGAAGTATGGTGATGGCAGCATGTTGGCAGTGAATGCACAGATGAAACATTTGCTAGAAGCAAAAAACCCAGCAAGTGATAATTTGCTGCACGCTTTGAATAATGAATGCTTGAAGTCTGAAATGCTCTGTATATTTTCTTTGTGTTTCGAGGGTTGGGGTCAGGGAATATCCAGTTGTCCTCTCCTTGAGTCTTGAAAAAGACTGCAACTCAAGACCCTTTCTTTTTTTAGACCATGAGTGCTTACAGCACAAATTACAGGATGACCTGCTTTAGTGCATAGATATTAAAGATTCTTAGTGTTTTGTGGACTATGCTGTTAAGAGAAGCAAAGTGTCTCACACTTTTTGCTACATCTGTACCCTTTGCTTTGCATAGCTGTTGATGTAAAAGATTATTATAAGACGTAGGACTTCCCAGCTGTCCAGAGAACATCTCCAAGACCTTTGCTTAGCTAAAAGTGAGAGCAGAAGCTTTTAGACTAAAAATAAAGACCTGGAACAGGACACCTGGGGTCATTAAGTTCAAACTTCTGCAAGTGGAGGCAATGCTGAATTGTTTGTGTTTAATTCAAAAGTCAGGAGCTGTTCAAGTTCAAAACACTTCCCGAGTCTATGATAAACTAAAAGCAGTGAGTACAAAAGGCCAAAGTCTGAAATTAGCTCTTTTATTGTATATCTGTGAACCTGTGCAAGCCTCTTAATAAACAATGCATGTGTTACTTCTTTATTGCTACACTTGGGCAATTCACATTTCTGAGGAATGCTTCATTCCTTAGAAAGAGGATGTGATAGTGAAAAGGAAAACACTTCTTGTACGGTACAAAGAATAATGGCAAATGAGATGCTTCATACTTTGAAAGTGTCGTTATGAGTACTTATACCAAGGAATAAAATGCTGCACTTTATCCTGACTGTTTAAGACATCCCAGAGCGTTTAAGGCAGATTTGATTTTCAAACAGAGACTGGCAGAATGACATATTGTATAGGACACACACAGAAAAATAAAACAACCACTAAAACTTCTACTTCTTTTTAGATTGACTTCTATTTTTCTCCTAACTATGATGCTAGAAGAGTCTGAATGCTCCAAGTCCATGCCAATGCCAATGAATAGCCACTTGTGCAGGAGAAGTTTCAGAACATCTAGCCGTGAGCCAAGATGTCCTCTGGCTGGAGTGTTTTGTGAACCTTGGGATTAATTTCTGATGCAGAAGGTACAAATCACTTCTCAATGTCAGTGCTTCCTCCATCTGACTCTGGCAGTTTGGTGCTGACCTTCTTCAGTGGTGGCTCAGCAAATGGTTGCAGAATGTTCATTTGGTCCTTGCAGTAACCTACATTTCTCTCTTCCCTGGATTTCCTCTCATTGACAGGTCTCCGTGCCCTGCCAGTAATGATACCAAGTAATATGACAGAGAAGAGGGGCATTCAGGACTCCCACTACTGAGCTGGTCAGCTATTACAAGAAGACAATTTCCTGCCAGATGAGAGTTTTGCTGAATCTTAGCCTGCTATGCAACAGCACCAACTAAATTATTATAACCTCACTAATGTAATAGCCATTTCTTGGCATTGTAAGCCAGTGGTTCCAGCACTTACCAACTAACACAGCTAAACACACTAGACCTCTCTTCTCCGAGTGCTAATTTGTTGTTTAACCTCAGGCTGGCTTTTCAGAGCTCTTCAAGGTCATGCTTTGTTCACACCTCTGAGTCTCTCCTTTGCTCTGGCAGCTATGAAACATTTGATGGTGGAAAAGCCTTCCCCATGCTGCAATAATGCTGTTCATCTTACTGTCTAGCATAGTTCTCTGGTTTCCTTTTATTAGCCTGCTAGTCCTAGACTCTAGCCTCTCTGAAGCAGGGACCATTATTTTGTAAAAGTTCTGACTTTCACAATTGGTCCATCCTGTTGTAAAAGACCTGGTTTGAAAGCTCCTATGGCATCAGCCACTTGGATACAATAATATTCAAATTAATATAAAATTCCAGTTTTTTTTAAAGTGAATGTAGGTGCTAGACTTCTGCTTGGAATGATTCAGCTGTTTGACCATGTAGAGCAGCTGTAAATAGCTGTCACTTTCTAAGGTGTAGTATACAGTGGAGCAATCTCGCTCTATTTTGACTTACATTTCTTCATTTGAAATTTACATTTACTCTAGCTATTGTTCTGGCTTTGGTGAAACGTATGAACCTGAGTCTCTGTCTTGTCTAGCTAACAGGACTAGAGCTAAGCAATTCTGACATAAAGAAAAAGAGATTCTGAGCATCCAATGGTGGACACACAGCCTTCTAACTCTGGTCTTCCCCAAGCCACTGGACCTTATACTTGCAATCTCCAGAGACAAACCAGTAAAGATCATATTTAGAATTTGTTTGACTTTTTCTTGTCCTCTGATCACCAGGCAACTAAATAAATATCACTTAGCTTTGCACTTCTCAGCCAAGGGAAATTCTGCAGGGATCTGATCCTGCTTGTGCCTGTGGGAGTGTGAGTCAGGAGCAATTCTGTTGAAGTTTGTGGAGTTCCACCAGTATTAAAATTGTGTTACTGAAAGGAAAACTAGACCCAGAGACTGGAGAGTTTTGCTCATGATAACTAAAGCTTTGTCTAGACTGGGGATTTGTCCTGATTACTGCCACTGGCTGCCAGCCATTGGTGTTGCTGCACCAATGTGACCCCTTGCATTGGCAGGTCATGGTGCTAGTGGTGGTGGTAGAGTTTTGTCAGTTTTAGGCATGGATAATATTCTCTGCTGGATGTGTTGGCTTTCTCCATTTGTACCATGTGAGATCTGTTAGTGTTTAGTTGTCTGGGACTGGAACCTGGCAAACCCCTCTTATACATGGGGCCCATGGATTCAGAGACAGGGGAAATGTTAAATTCCCCCAAACTTTTCCAGAAATTCTCAAAGCCTTTCTAAATAAGCTTTGCTGTTGCATACGGGTCAAATGGAGAACACATGAAGGTGTTGGTGGGGACAAAAAGTAAATATTAGCATAAGAAATGGTTAGTTCTGTTATTTGAGAGTGCTGTAGGACAAGAAATTTAGAAATGCCAAGTTTATCAGCCCATCTAGCCCCTATCCCAATAATATATTAAGTCATCTTGCCATACAGTTTGCATTGCGTTGTCTAGTCTAGTTCTTAATGACTCAACTTATGGAGTCTGCACCACTTCCCCAGGGAGAGAGTTTTCCACAGTCTGAACTGTTACGATATTTTTCCTGATATCCAGCCTACAATTTCATTTCATCCCATTATTCTTTGCCTCCTCCTTCCTCTCAGGCCCACCTAAATGATTCTCTTTTTTGGCCTTTACACCTTACAAAGCCTCATAGACATTTCTTCTCCTCTTATCTGTCCCCCATCCATATGTTCTCATATTTAGCCCATTGATGCTTTTCAATGAAATATTCTGGATTGTATAAATAAGGAGTACGTCATGTGTAAAACAAGCAGGGTTGCTTTTCTGCTTCACTTGGCACTGGTGAAAGCCTCAGCTGGCGTAGTGAATTCCATTTTGGACGCTGCTCTTTAAGAAAAGACACTGAAAAACTGGAGAAAGCTCAAAGGAGAATAACAAAAATGATAAAAGATTTAGAAAATCAGACTTATGAGAAGCAGCTGAGAGAGACAGGCATGTTCAGTCTGCACAGAAGACTGAAGGAAGACATAATAGCTGTCTGCAAATACATGAAATGATGTGATAAAGGGAACAGGGGCCAGTTATTCTCATTAGTCAGAGAGGAAAGAAGCAGCAGAAACTGATTTAAGCTGCAGAAAGGAAAATTCCAGCTATATATGTGGGAGATGTGTTTCAGCTACTCAAACAATTAGGCAATGGAACACGCTGCTGTGAAAGGTTATGGAGTTAAAATGGCTACAGAGATTCCAGGCTAGACTCAACTGCTGGGACTAATGAAAAAAAAATCCCGCCCTGGTTTTGGAAAGGTAACCAGATGGGCTGCTGACGCTCAAGCAAATATCTTTCATATTAGGGATACCATGTACTTTAATATTAGGGCCCCAAAAAGAAAGGTATGTGCTAAAAAATTGTTCATCTCCCCAGCTGTCCATCTTACGGCAAAGCAGAGAAAGGAAAGGTGAATGGTAGTCTTGTGGAGACATTGAGAAGACATGGAGATGGAGGTTGTGACTAACCACCTGAGTGTAGACAGGTGCAAGAAAGTTTTTCTTCATGCACGGACGTGTGGCAGCTTCATTTCAAAGGTGGAGTGGCTGAATGGGCACCACACATCAGCTGAGTAAATAAGCCCAGCTGAGAGGCGTAAGAAGAGTCCAGGCCAGGGCATGGGCACAGCAAGCGTGGGTATGCATTTTTATGGGTCAGCTTATCCCACTGGACTTGCCTGGAGTCACTGAGGAAATCTATGGACGAGCTGGGAGCTGGATCCAGGTGTCTGTATTCTCAGGCCAGCACTTTAACCACAAGCCCATCCTCCTCTTTGTAGCACTGCTTTCTTACCACCTCCTTATGAACTCAACAGCCAGCCGTCTGATCCTGCCTGGCTCATGCATCTTGAATTCCTGCAAACTTCTGTGAGGAATTTTCTGTGCATTAAAAAAAAAAAAAAAAAAAAAAAAAGGAGAGAGGAATAGAGACTAAGCTGATGCTTTGTCCTGATGTTCTCCACCAGGCAAGGTATACCACTAGGAGCTGGCATGGCTGTGGGCTGCATATAAAAAGATCAACATCTCATGACATGATAGCTGATGATTGGCAACACTAAAAACGAAAAACTTAGCCTGCTGTTTTAATCAGTCTTCACTGCAAGTCTGCTCCCCTGGAGCTGTACCAGTGCCATGAGCCTCCTGCCAGCTGAGCAGCACTGATGCCAGCAGTGGAGAATAAGTAAGGCTCTTTGCTTGCTATTGTAGACTGATTCTTGTAATTGATGGCTGTGGCTTTGATCCTCAGAAGTCTGTGGGGCTCAGCCCTCCTTGAAGTGAGAGCAGTATTTTTACATTGCTTGTGGCATGTTTAACATATTACGGGGCGTTACTTTCTGGCACTGAGTATTGAACTTAAAACAGCATTGCATAATTCCCCAAGATTGCATTACTATGAGTTGGCTGGACATTCCACCAAGTCAGGATAATGCACAATCTGAAGATGGTTTTAGCACTGGAATTGCAAAAGTGTAAGCTGGGCAGTATCCAGCCTTGATGTTCTGCATGAATTATTGTCACTTGTCAGCTGGTATGTCTTTATTCTTGTGAGCTACCACAGAGGAATTACAATTCTTCCTTCCCATTAGTCGTCACCACTACGCAAACTTTATTTGGAGGAAAAAGGTCATGGCAAGGACTCTGAGCTGTCCTGGCTGTAGCTCAGGATAAAGAGCAAAAGTACCCAGGCAATTCCCTGGAATAAATTAAGAGACTGAACACAGCTCTGCTTTTTAGCTGTCTGCCTGTGGGCGACAGGGTCTGTTTGAGTGGGTTCTGAAGCCCCTTCTCCTGGCTGATGAGAAAGCTGTAGCTTCCAGCACTACCTGGCACCATGCCACCCAGGAGGGGAAGGGGAATTCCTAAGCAAGCATCCCAGGGAGGTTTTCTTAGATGCTTTGGGCTGTTGGAATCAGTTTTGCAATCTGTGCTTTCGTCTTCCTTGAGATTTTCCACTCAACAAACTAGGAATTATTGTCCTGGGTGTATCCTACTAGGGGGAAATGGAAGGGAGAAAACTTTGTGGGAAGGGTGGTGTGAAAGCTGCTGAAACCTAAGTTGGATGCAGACTTTTACTTTTTGTTTCTTGGTCTCTTAAAGTGACTCTGCAATCCTGGTAAGAAGCTGTCTTGGCAGCAGGGTAGGAATGAGGTGTGACAGTAGCCCTTTCTTGTGATTTATTTTCCTCTAAGCACTGTACATGTGTCAGACAACATTACCTATGAGCAACTGGTGCTTTTCCAGAGAGCCTGATTTCTCCCCCGCTAGGAGCATCCAGTGTATGGTACTTCTGTTGGCTACCTTGCTTTGAAAATCTATAATTGTCATAATGGTTGCCTCTGAGCTTAAGACTTGAATTTGGCAGCTTTCAGATGTCACCAGCCTCTTCTTGTAGCCTGCTGCTATAAAGAAGGGAGCTGATGAGTAGCATGAGTCCTTGGGGCTTGGTGCAGCTATGGAAAGACATGACAAGGCATGATATGAATTAACTTCCCAACATATGTGATGAGGAACCTCTGTTTTTCCTGTTGTACAGAACAACCTGTCTCAGGGGTTTTGTAGAACTGGGGTCCAGATCTGAGACTGGGGTTTGAAGGTCTCAAGCCAATCCAGAGATCTTGCAGAGAGTCTCTCGCATGCAACATTGAGTTGTGCTACCATGCGTAGTGCCATGCTAGGAAAGTTTTGTTTCTACTTTTGGCCCTTGTGGTTTGGGAAAAAACATCAGTGAGTTAACTCAAACATATTTAGATGTATATGCTCTCCTTCCTGACTTTGTCTGCAGAAGAGCACAAGATGGTCCATAGCCTCTCCTTTCCACATTGCAGGCCAGGCCACTTTAAAGTCTATCAGTATTAGTAAGTGTTTCCCACTGATATCTGTGGGGTTTGAATTAAATCACAATTAACGGTGTAATTTGGCCTTTAACAAGACCACCTTCAGTGGTTTATGGTGGATTATGGTTGGCAGAGTTCGTCCCTTAGACTTGATGTCTCCTTCAGATTAAGACAGTGATTTCTAGATACGCGATGCCTTCATATGGGTAACTAAAGCAGTGCACCAGAGCTCTTGTCACTCAAGGAACTGGGAGCAGAGCAAATGAAATTGTCTCTTCCAGTACTTCATTGGAAAAGAATTTCTAGGCAAGTTGCCTGGCAGGCACACTGCACTATATTCTTAGAAAGCAATAGATCTATTTAGGACTGCTGTATCTCTTTGGAATTTACTGTATGAAAAAAAACCCTTTTGGCAGGAACTGATCTTTAGTGCTGACTGAGATTTGCAGCTTCTGACTGACGAACTAATCTGAGCATTTCATTAGAAACTGCTTCCCATTAAGTCCTGTTTGCATTGCGTCTGAATTCAGGAGGATCATGTCAGAATGAGAAACGAAGCAGATCTCTTGCTGAATTGTTAGCCCCCCTTCATTCACATGTGCATACACATATATGTATATGCACCTGGGTGGATGTGCAGGTTTTTTGTGTTATACATGATAAATGTATTCCAACTTGCTCCTAATCCCTTCCTAGTGAGAGTGCAGATAAGCTAAGTGACTGGTGACTTGTAATTATTTAAAAGGGCAGAAATGCCTTCTTTTTTTTTTTTTTTAAATGTACAGGTGGCACAATCTCCATTATAAACATCTGTTCTTGCTCCAGTCTTTTCATAAAGCTTGTGAACTTTAGTGAGTCACCTCACAGAGCCCAGTTCCAGCTTTGCATATTCTTGAAATCCACAGCTCCAAGAGCAGACTCTTGAGGGAGGGCACTGTGCTCAGCATCCACCCAGCTTGGATGCAGAACTGCAATCTGAGGCACTCTGTGGGCACAGTATGAGGGTAAATCTAACGTCAGTGCTTCCGACTAAGGACCAAGGCAGGTGTGGGACCTTTCCAGGTGATTCTTAAGTGGGGAATACACTCTGTACAGGCTTCCTGGCACAGGAGCAAAGTATGGTCTCCTGAAAACCTGCAACTGGAGTTCTACAGACCTTGCTGGAGTGACACAATTTAGTCCTCTGTTCATGGCACTGTCACTTATAGGCATAGTTTGGCCTTAGACTGAAAGTGAACTCTAGTAATATATATTCAAGGATGGACTGGACCATAAAGAACAACTTACTACATAGGTGTGGATGATAATATTTCATCTTAAGGCACATTTTCCAGTCTTGGTTGGAGGACTCCAAGGTAAGAAGATACTGAACTTCATGTAGAAAATTCTCAGACAGTCCTTGGGGAACTGAGCTATATCAAGTCCTTGAGAACAAGTAATCACATGGAAAATAGTAAACAGTTTTCTGGAAGAAGTGGCAGATGGTACAGCAGATCTGCATAGACTTCTCAGCCATTAGCCTGAAAGCTCTTTAGAGCAACAGAGCTATCACTCACAACGTGCTTGTAAAGCCTCCAGCACTGCGAAGCCTGTACCTTCTTGTGACCTTTACATGCTGCATGACGGACTGGCTAACCAGCATAGTGCAAAAAAGAAAAATCACAAATGGAAATAATTTTCTGAAATTTGAGTTAGCTGTAGTCTGGCAAAAGAATTTTGCTTTAAGTCCAGCCTTGTAAAACATACAAACTTTCTTGTCCTGTTGGTCAATGAGAGAGTATGAGCAATCAACGTCCCACAGAGAAAGTGGCTTACACATACAGTGGCTTAAAAGGAAAATGAGAATCATCCAAATCTCTGGTTCTGTAGCTCTTGCCACTGCTAGTTTGGAAATGTAATGGAATTATTGTCTATGAAAAACATATGTATATATTTCCCCTTCAAATATAGCCACAACATATACTTTTGAAGTTGTGCAGGAGTATTGTCAAAGTTGTGGTGTTCTTGTGGTGCAACCTATAATTGTGAGATGCAATTCATTGTTAAGATTTGAAATACTTTTCTATGCTGGTGTTTGAGCCAATGAAGAGCAATGTGTTCCCTTTAATAAATACACTTTAGAAGCACTTCTGTTTAAATTTTAATTGCAAAGGAAGATATTGTTCCTGGCTGCTGAAAGTCATTTCACTGTTTTGTTTATTTTTCCTTTTAATTTTTAAACATAATTCTTAAGGTACACCTTCCCAGCAGAAAAGCTTGTCATTTAGCTGTGCAAATCGCAGGTTTAGCTGCAGCAAGAAGAAACAAGCGAAAAAGATGTAAATGGATCTCATATATCATCTAATTTTTGGTGAGCAGCATTTAAGTGTATCAAGTTTGCTCTGATCTCTTAGCTATGCTGACAACATCATTTCAACTAATACATGCATGAATCCAGAAGGACCACCAATGGGCACATGAAGAGTTCAGATTTTGTATGAGATTCTGGAGTAGGACAGGAGGGGCAAGGTCATATTCAGCATTGGCTGCTTGCAGAGGAAAAGTAGATGGTGGCATTCAGATGTTGTGTTAGTCTGAGAATGGAGCAGAGACACTTGTCTTTTATCGTAAGTGTGAAGTGGAGAAAGAGTTGGAACTTTTCACGTCCCACTTCCTTGTAATGCACAGAAGCGTTACCCTACACCTCCCTTTCCCTGGCCAGGATGCTCCGGCGGCTCAGTGCTGCTGGGGAAAGTGACTCAACAAAGAAGGTCTCTGCCCAGATCTGTGTCTTTACACTGGCCGTGGCTGGACCTTCTGTTTGGAAAACAGAGCTAAGCCATTTTTCTCAAGGGAAATGAAGGAAGCGGAGAACTCATTGTGGCTGACCCTGGTGACCTCTTTCTCTGGAATAAATGTCATAGCAAGATCTCTCAGTCTGAGCACCTCTTCAGTTCAAATGCTTCAAAGGGTCAATTTTCCGCTGCGTGATTGTAAAAGCTAAGTGCTTTCCAGATCCTTCGCAAACTGCGTTCTGGGCTAGTGCCATTTGAAGCATGGTTTTTAGTAGCTTGATGGCAGGATTTAGAAAACTTGTCAGGTGGCCTTTCTTGTGATGGAGTAGCTCAGCAGTGGGCAACTCTTATCACCAAGATACAAAGTGCCTCCCAGAAGGCTAATTGGGAAACTAGATTTTAGTGCTGAACATCGTCAGTAGCGTCATTTACTCTGGGATTTGAGCTGCTGGAGTGGAACCATCTTAAAGAAGCTGTGCAGAACTGCAGTGTTTGGCTGGAGAGAGACCCTTTCCCCCTGCTGTTTGATAAGCTTGTGAACCTATATTTTCCCAGCAGCATCTCTTTCTGAGTGAACACCTCATTTCAGTGCTGACGTGGCACAGCTTCAGATCTGGTCACAGCTGGAAGCTCAGCTGCAGTGAGATAAAGACTTGGGATGCTTGTTTAAATGCACAACCTCTCAAGGGCGTCATCAGGGTTATGGCAGCAGACAACTGCCAGGGCACCAAGATTTCCTTGTCCCCCCATCTTAAGGCTTTCTCATCTTGCGTCTTGCTGCCTTTGTTTCCTCATACATGAACTAAGTTTAGCAAGAAGACATTATCTCCCTTCCCAGACTGATGTGAGGCTGATTTAGGAGTGTTTATACAGCACTTTGCAAATGTAGATAGCTTATGGTGTAGGTTACTACAGGCTGAGGGGGATGATGGAGTTAATGAGATTTCTGTTCAGGAAACTGTACCTTTTGAACTATCAAGAGATGTGCTCCAGGACTCAGTGTAATGAGAAGTGAATCCTACAAGGTGTTGAACACCTCCTGTGAGATGCTGACAGCTCTCAGTGCCTGATGGAAGATTGTCACAGGAATCTGGCTTTATAATCATAAATTTGAAATTTGAAATGTAATCTCACAGAGGATCTGTGTGGAGGATAACAAAGACAAAGCAACCTTTCTGGTACTTAAAACCTCATGAGCGAAAAAAAAATCCACTCCTTTTGCTGAACCTTTAAAAAGAAAAAAAGAAGGAGGAGGGGACAGATGAAATATGTTTTATCTATTTTACCTACTTTGGCAATTAAGATTGTAATCTAGATGATTACCAGAGCTTGTAATGAGATTATACCCTCCATTAAAAAGAATGCTCCAGTGTTGCAGTGAAGAACGCTTTGGATCTGTTTACTATGCTATCCGTCTTAGCAGAAAGCGGCAAAATGCATTAAACACACTAGGAGACTAACTTGTAGACATACATTCCCAGTCTGATTTTCAATAGGGTGAGCTGGCATTGGATTTGTAGTTCTCTTCTCATCAGTACCTCTAAGCAGATCCACTTAGAAAATAGTTTCCATAATTCTCAATTGTTCCATAAGTCCCATTTGGAAATAACACCTCACCCCCTTTTTTTGAAGAACAGAAATTTCCTGAAAATTTACAGTCTGCTATTTCATCACAAAGAAAACCAACAAAGACATTGTTACGAAAAAAATAGTTTACATTTCTGTTGATCTATTTGTTCTACAGGTCTCAGCTTGTAGAGTTATAAAAACAATTCTGTTTCTGCAATGTAAAGAGAGACTGAAAATCAAGTGTAAAAATACCTGGTTTATGCTGGGCTTTGTTATGCTGGGCTTTGTTGGTTTATAAAGGATGCTGAAATGCTGCTAGAAGGCAAAGCTGTTTCTGTAACTGCTTCTTTCCCTGGGTATCCATCAGTGGAGTTTTTAGTAAAAGTAAATAGCAACAGCACAGTGAATAGTACATAGAAATCACCTCAGAGTAGATGTGGAGTGAAATGGCTTTTCTGCCTTTAC
This sequence comes from Ciconia boyciana, assembly GCF_034638445.1. Taxonomy (NCBI): domain Eukaryota; kingdom Metazoa; phylum Chordata; class Aves; order Ciconiiformes; family Ciconiidae; genus Ciconia; species Ciconia boyciana. Next base: position 11,512,699 of record NC_132935.1, read on the forward strand.
TGTGTGGGTAGAGCAGTGTCATCCCTTTCAAATCCAGGGGCAAGCACAGGGTATGGAGTTCATCATGTAGGTGTTTCTTTCTCCTGCTTCTCCCAAACGTGCCAGCCTTTACTCTCCCGCAGGTGCTGTTACCTTCCTAGGAAGTGTAGCACATGCAATACTATGATGACCTTTCCCTGGTCCTACTGTGCAGTTTATGCACCGTTAGGACAGGCACCAGGATCTTTATTTCAGTAGCAAAGCCAAGGACTGCTTTTTCAGCACTGAGGCCATCTGCAAGATGACTTCTGGAGAAGCTTGCTGTAGTTGTTTTAAGAAGCCATTACCCTCCGCACAACATCTGCACCTTCTCTGGATGTCATTGCCCCCATGATAGCAACAGAAAGCCTGCCATGCTCCAGCTGCTCCAGCTCATGGTCTCTTGTATGAGCTTAGCACACTGAAAAAGTGGGTTTGCATTAAACTGCTGGGTGTTGGGCAACAGTGGCAGAGGTGCATGGGCATGTGTTCCCATAGCACTGTACAGGCAGTGACAAACAGCTGAGGAGCAAGAATATCCTAAACCGCTGCAGCTGTTTAGGCAGAGAACGTGAGGCAGAGCTGCAAGTGTCGTTGGTTACTGATCTCAAGAGAGAGACACTTTTATTTAGGTTGAAAGCAGGCACTGACTTCAGGAACTAAATTTGGCCTGTACGTGTAGGAAGGTGCACAGCCTCTCGATTCAGGGGCACCTTCTGCAGCGAGTGTTTCTGTGTGCCAGCATTTAGGTGCTGATTCTTCACCAGTGTAATTGCTGGTGATTTCTCTGTTGGTTTCACTAGGAATAACATCAGAATCAATGAGAGAAAAAAGGATGTTTGCTTCCTTGCTGTTTTGTTTTGGTTCCTACATATTTAAAAAACTTAATGATTTTCTTCAAAAAAATGTCTTGGTATTTGTCTTACTGAGATTGATGAAATAAAAAGAGTTGAACCTGATAAATAACTTTATTCATTAGCTACTCCTTAGTTTCAATAGAATTTTGAGTTTTTAGAAAATTTTCAAACCTAAGATCAAATTTGGTACCTGAAATAAGTGGCCCAGCTGTATCTGCTCTGCTCTAAGTTCTGTGAGGAGCAGGGAGTTGGACTCGATGATCCTTATGGGTCCCTTCCAACTTGAGATATTCTATGATTCTATGATTCTGCCTGACACCTTGAGACTTAGTGGTTATTAGTTGAACCTTGGCCATAAAACTATTTTGGTGTGAGTGGAATGGAAAGTGGAAGATGTGAGGGAAAACCCACAGAACTACAGACCAGTAAATCAAACATCCACACTAGGCAAGATGATAGAAACTATAATAAATTGTAACATTAGCAGGCATGTGGGTAAATATGATATATTGGGGAAGAGTCCCTGTGGCATTTATAGAGTTGTACATCATAAATCTATCCTTTGAAGGAGTCAATAACCAAGTAGACAAGGGAGCTCCAGGTGATACTTGGGTTTCCAGAAGGCCCTTGACAAAGTTTCTCATCAAAGACTTTTAAAGAAACTGAGCTGCAACAGGATAAAAGGAAAGGTCCTTGCATAGATGAAAGAGTGGTTAAAAGGCACAAGAAAAAAGAGTAGGATTAAGCTGTCAGTTTTGTCAATGGAGGAAAGCCCCACTGATGTCCTATAGACATTCATGGTCGGCATGCACAGTTCAGTATTTTCATAGCTGGTTTAGGAAAGGATGTAAATAGTAAGATGACAAAGTTTGCTCATGATACTAAACTATTAAAAGTTGTAAAATGAAAGCTCATTGTAAAGAATTTAGAAAACTCTCATGATACTGGACAAGAAAGAACAAATATAAAATAACACACAAAGAGAAAAACTTATGAAGAACAGACTATGGAGTAGACATTGATCATCAGGAATGAGATCTTGGGGTTATAATGAAGAACTTGGGAGAAAAAGCTCCAAAAACTATGAAAAAATCAACTCAATGTTCATTAGAAACCAAAGCTGTATGTTACAAATTTTTAGGAGGAGAATAGAGAATAAAATATTCTGTGTGGTGTATGCAGCCTCATGAGAACAAAGTGCGTTTTTCATATTCCTATCACTAAAAAGATACAATAGAACTGGAAAGCAAGTAGAGACTGGACAATGGGTGTGATAAAAACTACGAAGTGGCTTCTGTTTTAGCAGCACCTAAAAAGCCTAATGTCAGAATAGGTTGCGGGAGCCAAATGTTTACACAGGTTTAAAAAAAAGATCAGATAAATTTATGAAAGAAAGAGGCACTGAAGGTTATTACATGCAACGATACTTCCATTGCTGAGCAAGTTCATGAACCATAGACTGCTAGAGACTGAGCTATATAGAGCAAAATATAATTTACATCCTTGCTTGGTTCTTACACCCTTCACTTAGGCATCTGACCACAGTTGGAAGTACAATACTGGATTAGATGGACCATTAGTCTGACTTTACAAGAACACTCCGACTGACTTGATGCCTCCAAACGTGAAACTTAGATGGAGTTTAAGCTGGTTTGTTGCCTGAGGCCAGTGAGGAATCAGGAGCAAAGCTGGGTGTGGAACACTAAAAATCCTTTCTTCACCTCTAAGCCTTGTAATTATTTCATTTTTAAATTATATTGCAGATCCACGTTTGTAATCAGCCTTGGAGAGAAGCCAGAGTACATACTTTAGTTTGGTCTAGTGACACAATTTTAGGAAAAAACTTCTTTCTTTTTTTTATTTGCAATAAAATAATAAAGACAAAATTTCCAGTGGGTCTGACCTGCAATTTTCATAGCAACCTGAGATTCTTCTCATATTGCAATCCTAGGAGCTCACAGTTTAAGACAGCTAGTAGTCAGCCCCTCTCCGACCCCTGCACTCCCCGAAGACAATGATGTAACAGTACACTTTCTGTAGAAATGAGGCGGAGGGAAATAAAATGACTGTCACTAGGTTATACAGAGATCCCATGGCAAAGAAATAATGACCAAAGGTCCTCTGGAGTAATGCTGTGGTCCTGGATCAGCCCTCTTCCCTCCTGTAACACTCTACTCTCTCTGAAGAGTGTGTAGCCTTCTGCCTCTGCTCCATCTCTACTAGGCTGGGGTTGAGACCCAGCAGCACAGAGCCTCAGACGCCTCAGCTTTCATCTTTTCTCTGCCCTGCTATGGAAGCACCATGGAAGGACACCCCATGGCTGTCTTCTGAGCCCTCTCTATGGAACCTGGTGCAGGGAGGACAGTCAGGGAAGCAGTGTGATGAGGCAAGACTAAAGCACCCCTTGCAGTGCTATGCTTCTGAAGTGGTCTGGGGATGTTGTCCTGACTGGGATACATTCCCTGAGGACCTGTCTCAGCCCTCTGAAGCAGCCCTAATTGGAGTCCCTGACTGTGGCTCAAAGTCACCTTGGTCTTGGCTGTTGGGCTGCAGGTCCTGTACTGTGGCTCTCAGAGAACTTCCCCTGGGGAAGGCTTTTTGTTCCACCACTGATTTTAGTGAGACCTGGTTCAGGCCCTCTGTGATCTCTTTTACACTGTATTGATTCTTGCTTCACTGCAGCAAGTGATTAAGAGGCAAGGGATAGTGCAGTAGCCATGAACTGCCCCAAGCAAAAGTAATTTTTCTCTCCTTTCTTTTTGCAGTGATTGTGAATTTCTTACTAAACCTGGGAATAAATCTGTCTAGATCAATTCTGTCTCACTGTCACCTGTGGCAATATGCTCCCTTTGTGTTGTTCCCCTCAACTCAGGGGATATTGTTTATTGGAGATTTTTAATAGAGAAAGAATAAATGAATGTACATGATATGGGGGAAATCCATCAAACACATACGAATCTGTAAGGTCTTTTGTAGAGGGGCACAAGTCTGCATTCCTGTAAGTGGTACTCATCTACTCTGTTAGTATTTACTCACTAAAAATATATGCAAAAGATTTATCCATCACATGTCCACTTTTGGTTTTGTGACTTTGCCATTATGATAGTTTTTCTTTAATTCTCCATACATTGTTGTGGTCTGTGGTCTGATCTCTGCATGTTCAACTCCTGCGTTACTCTGCTGGCTTGATTTGAGTTACTTCTGAATTATACATTTGTAAATAAGAGAAGAATTAAGCCCTGGAAGTTTATTTTCGGTTTATTAACTTCTGCTCAAGAAGTTTCATCTACAGGGCTTTACAGCTTGCTGCTGTCTGTTTAGTTTCATGTTGGTGGGATTAATCCTGTTAATCATTGCCCTGACTCCTTTTTTGAAGTTTAAGCTTTATTGTACTGCTTTTAAAGTTGTTATCAACTTGCAGATTGAAACTCCCAATTTCAGGTACAAAGGTGACTAGAACTTGGTATGAAGGTTTTAAGAAACCTTCAAATTAAGAAAATAAAAACATAATTACCCTAAGCATGGTTGTAGCGTGTAGACACTGAGCGGATTCTCACTACCCTTTTAGCATCCAGCCTCCCAGCTCAATCTCCTTAGGATGCCTCTGTAGTTAATAGAGAACCTCCTTCAGTGAGCATTTCAAAGCTCTGGAGTTAGGCTTCTGCGCTGCATTGCCCTCTGAGGAACTTCTCCTTTCTGCCTAATCAAAAGGGAAACTTATGGAGGCTTTCCCCAGCTGGGAGGTGTGGGGTTTTTTTTTGAACCATAAAGTCAGTTCCTGGAGAGGTGAACTCAGGCTCACCTGTGTGACTGAATACCCAGCTCTGGGGAAGGATGCTCTTGAGCAAGGAAGGAATCCACACACACCTCAGCGGCCACAGAGCTGCACCTTGCAGTTCTGTGCTTTGGCAGGATAGTGGAGAAAGGAGCGATGCTCATACACGATATCTACTAAGGGTACAGGTCACAGAGTAATCTTCCATCATTTCATTCTTGATCCTGATGCCTTGCAAGTAGAAGTTAGCTTGAAGCTTGGAGCAGAGGTTCTTATATACTCCCAGATTAAGTCTGTGCTGTTTTTTATAATTTTGAGTGTTCTTTTTCATTAAAGAATATCTTCTGTCTTTGATTTTTCTTTTGTTTCTGAGGTAGATGGATATATACCCATGTTCCTATAGGCCAATAGCGTATGAACTAGAGGGCCATAGCTCATTTCAGGGCTGGAGCAGATATTGGGCCACCTTTCTGAACTGTTCTAGCAAAAAGGTAACCCTGGGAAAAAAATGAAACTCTTGGTCTACTTTTTCTAGACTATTCATTACTCTATACTTTTCTCATGTCCCCCTCTGATTTACCCTCCAAAAGATAAGCAAACCTTGTCTTTATCAAATCTGTATTTTGTTATCCTCCTTTGATCCCTACAATTCCAGAGTTCCCTTTTGAAGTGCTGTAACAAACACTGCATACCCTGTTCCAGGAACAGCTATGCAATTGGTTTATTATGCATTGTGTGTCTTGCACTACTCTTTATGCTGTTCCACATGCTTGCAATCTCTAGTCAACATTTTTCTTTTAATCTTTTTTTTTCTTTCCTGTAGCTGCATATTGAGCTGAAGTCTTCAGCAACTGGGCTATCTTGAAAGAAAGGGATCTTTATTTCATTGAAACAAATAATTTGAAACCTTTGAGGTGTATGACTAGTTTATATTTTTTAATGCAATGTGCTTTATTTTGTATGTAGGTCCATTGTTCCCAGGCACCAGTATTGTTCTTGGTGTTTAAATGACATAGTGATGGGAACTTTCAGAAGAGTAAAATGCTGACAGTTCTGCCTGAAGGCTAAGGGATGCTGTGGGGACGCAATCCTAGCCCATGTAGTAAAACTGACTTGTTTTACTGACATAAGATGATGGCTACACACCCTGCTTTTTGGGCAGAGTTCTTTTTCTGCAGCTTCCATGATAAATTACTGTGTGCCAGCTGTCAGAGTGTGGCGCTGAAAATTTCTCATTTCATCAGAGAAGCAATGTATGTCGCTAGGCTACTGATTCATAAAATGAGGAACCATTTGTATTTTAAATAATGCAATGATACGATAGGTACTGAGAGAAATGTGAGTTGAATTGTTGAGAGCATCTGAAAAATGGCAATAATTTTATGGTTAGGATTTAAATGTCACTGGAAAAGTTCAGATTCTGACCTGTCTTAGAGTGTCCTGCCTTAAACTGTCTTTGAATAGCAAGCAGCTGATAGGAAGAATGAATTTGTTTAAAATGAAAGAACACAAATTTGAAAGGGTTCCAAAGAAAAGTGTGACTTTTGCTGGCTAAAAACCCTACTCAGCATTCAAAATGCGAAATGTCAGTTACTAATGATCAGAGCTATCTCCCTTATTGCAATAGAAATGATGGTTGCAGTTATGATGGACCAAATATATGAGAGGAAGCCTGTAAGTGGAAGCGCTGTCCTTATTTCACCAACTGATATTTTTGGGAAATCATATCTCAAATAAACTTCCAGCCACACAAACTCTCTTCAGATCTCTTCTGTATTGAGTGGGTGGTTATTCCAAGACTGTTCTTCTTAGTTTCAGAACATACTAAGTGCCAGTTGATTTCCTCTGGCGGTAAATTAGTTCCAGAAACTTGAAAAGGGGTTTTGTGTCCCAGACTATCTGTGTTGCATTTTTGGTTCCCCAACTTAACTCTCCATACAAAACTGTCTTAGCTAGAGGTTAAAGACAAATGTATATCTTGGAATATACCTTGGAGCAGCTAAAATGACAAAAAAGTTCAGAAACAACTAAGTCAGGATTACTGAGCACCTTTTTTGTTGAGATACTATTTTGTCCCACCTTTCTGAATGTGATAAACAGCCCCAAATCATTACTGCAGGTTACTTGTAATCTTGCAGTATTATTATAACATAAAAAGTAGAGGAGGTCAGAAGTTCTTCTCTGAGTCTTGCAACTTAATAGTTGATGAAAATGGTTTGTTTCCAATGATTTTACATGTACTGTTTACATGCTGCTGCCATATCTGGTTTTTTTTGTTTATTTTTTTCTAGCTTTCCAGTCACTGAGAACGGATCTCATGCCTAAAACCCTCAGCCCAACTTTCTCAATGCCAAGCTAGGAGTCAAATTGTACTGGCAAGATAGTAAAAAAATCTGTCTCTGCTTTGCATAGCCAACTAGCACCACTGAATGTGAGGTTGATGTAAAAGAAGTAATTAGTCATTTAAATTTTTGGGTTACAGGAATTATCAAAAGCCAGGTTCCAGAAAAGCTGACACTAACAGAGCCTTTTTCATAGATTCTGCTTCATTGGAGAGCTGCTGCTTAATTTGTATTACTGCCGGAAGACTGCATCCAAATCCACGTGGATGGGGGAAGGGGATGATTGGTCAAGGGTTGCTACTTCTTCCTTGAATCGTGTAGGTAAAGAGGGAAAATTAAACTGTTGGGTGCCCAAGCTGCTCCATGAGGGAGATTTCCTCTTGTTCATCTGCACATGCTGTCATACCAGCTTTACTGCTCATGCACGGGATCTGATATTGCTATGCAGTGCTGCGTGCATCTCATTGAAACCAGACACTGTCCCTTTCCCTTTTGGTGCTATGAAGTGGCAAATGCAAACAGAGATTTCCTGTCCTTATAAGTGATCCTGAAAGGGCTGATTCAACGAAGGGAAAAAGCTTGGCATCTCCATAGGTCTGAATCTTTCCCTAATTTTTGGCCTCAATGCTTTTATCTCTCAGCAATTGCTCTACTTGCTTCCTAATTCCTTTCTCCCCAAGGCTCAATGAGGCACAAAGGAAGGAAGTGCGGGAAGCCAATGCTGCTCTTGAAGTGAATTACATCTCTTTCATTTTGTTCTGCTATGTACAATTTGATCTTTCTGATCAGTGAAATATCCTGAGGGACTTACAGTACTGTGCTCCACGGCTGACGATGGGAGAGGTTGCAGGCTTCAGGAGACATGGCGTACATCACAGCTGAGGTCCCTCTGCCTCTGTGCTCACAAGCAAAGTGTATGAACACATCTACTTTGACTGACTGAAGAGAAAAATGGTTGCATTCATGGCCGTTGAGATTATTCCAACTGGCTGAATTTGGAGCCAGCACAAAATGACATTATAATTTTAATTTTATTTTTGCCTTTAGTTTGACATTTAGTACACAAGCAAAAATACCCTGGCTGTGGTTAATCATTCCAATTTAAGGAATTACTTTGGGGAAACCACATCTAAGAATCATTCACAAGATACAGAACAGGACAAGTGAAATGCTATTTATCTGATGTGTGAGGAAAATCTAATTAAACTGTTTGCTCTATTAAAGTAAACAAATGCCTCCATAAAAATGTCTTTTGTTGGTATTCTGTAGTGCTTGTCAAGTCATTCTTACAGGGCTAATTGGGAATCCAAAGTAGCTTCCCTGTGTTACATTATGAGCTGTTGTTGGCTGGTCCAGGGGTCAGGCGTTAGTCTGAGAAGGAGACTGGCTCTGTTGCTGGCTTAGCCATTGCCTTGCTGTGAAAGTCAGGAACACTGATTTTACCTTACTATGTTTATCCCTCTGCCTGCCTTGTGCATTCAGACAGATTCCTGATCAGGGAAAGGACTCAGTTCCTGTTACAGCGCCTGGCACAAGAAGGTGTTTGACTGATGTTGGGCATCTTAGGTTTTCCAGCCAGACAAAATCATGCATGATGCCGACTTCATCTTGACCCTGAGAGAGGTACAAGGTTTCAGAGGAAAGCTTAAGAGAAAGCTGCTAGTGCAGAAAAATAATGAGGACTGAAATGTGTGCAGACGGAGGCTCAGCGACATCAGCGTCATGAACAGGAATGGTGTGGCTGATGGGGGAAGGCGGCTGCTCCCCACTGCATGACATGGAGCTTGCAGGTACCAGCCAGCACTGCTGGGTCAGAGGAAGGGTGGGTTAAGGCTCCCCTAGGGCTTCCCCCGGGCTAATATTTCCAATGGACATGCCAGCCAGTATCACACTTTTAAGGAGGCAGCCTTGGTTATTAGAGCCTTTGTGGGAAAGGGGCACACCACATAAAATGCAGCAAAACCCTGCAGTCAGTGGGTGTATTTAATCCCCGATTTGCTGCTGGTCCTCAGTGGCCATGCAAAGAAAGCTGGGTGAGCAGTTCTCCTCTGACACATAATTTGGAGAGCAAGGTAAAGGACTTAGGAGAAAGCTGAATATTGTGGCGACAGTCACCCTGGCTCTGCAGCACCAAAAATACCATTTAAATAGAGTAATAGAGTTGATTTAGTGCAGACTGGAACTCTTTATTGCTGTTGCACACAGTTAACAAGCAGGCTAGGACTTAAAGTGTGTGCAGCTATTAATAAACAAATGACCCAGCTAACAAGCAGTGTGATCCAGCGCCACGCTGTGAGCTCTGTGGTGAGGTCTGGGGTTGGAGCTAATGGAGTAGACTCCTGTCCTCTTGTCACCTTTCCTATAGCTGCTGAGATTAAGAAACACTTCAAACAGGAAAACTAAAAGCACAGAGTACCTTTTTAGCTGTACAAGGTGACAATCCTACCTTCTACTGTAATTTTTAGCAAAATTTTTAAGCATCCAATGCTGGTTGCTCTCACAAGGAGCAGGGACTGTAAGACGGATATCGTAGCAAAATACACATTTTCTTTCGTTTGCAACTTCATCACCATCTGCTGGGCTCTGCCACTCCATCCCTGAGAGTGAAAGCAAGCTGAGTACTGGAGGCTGTGGGATATTTATGGTCCCATGGCCTGCTATTTGTACAGGTACTTATCTCTAGCAGTTGGTCTAATGAAAGATACTACCTCAACTTACAGCCCATTCGTCCCAAGTATTTACCTGACCTTTGTCACTGACACCCAGGCACCAAACCATCAGAACTTTAATCTTTACAATGCCTAAGTGAGGCAGAAAAGGTGTTTTGTCTGTGTTGAAGGAAAGAAGGTATCACATTCTCATTGCAACATCACAGCTCCTACCTAGAGTCGCTAGGAGAAATCACAACACCCAAGGTGGGTGCACTGCCCTATTGCTCCCCACTGTGGCTATAGCTGCCTAACCTAGGTGACGTGACTGCTTCTCTCCATCCGTCATTTTGGGAGTCTTCGGTACACAACAGGTGGCCTGAACTGCTTGAACGTCATAGGATTCATGATGCCTAATTTTAGGCCCTTCTGGTTGGTGGCCTGAACATGGCCCTAAATAACTGGCCAAGGTCATACAGGAAATCAGTCTTGTTTTCCACCTTCCCGGAAGGATTTCCTAAAAATTGCATCACTTCTGTTTTTCATTGCTGTTGAAATATTAGTTATGGGATGTCAGAAGAGGGGAGCTGTGTTTACTGCTTCTTTTTCCTTTTTCACCTTGTTCTTCTTTGTCTTTTCTTTTTCAGTGCTCAATTAACTGTTTAACCGTACTACAAACAAGTTCTTTCTATTCACAGGAGCAAAGCCAGGTCTGAGATTCAAGTATAGAGAGGATTATTTTCTTAAGACTACAGATCATCAAAGGCAAATAACAAAAAAGCAGAATAATCTAGGTTCATCTCTAAATGTATTCTATCAAAAAACAATGTTTATTTGGCATTTTGATGTAAAAGCCAAAAATATTAAAAAGCAACTATTTATCGCTGGACAAACATAAAAGCTTGAAAGATTAAAAACAATCAATTAGCAATACTCAGACAGTCTCAAGGTACCTAAACTCTGCTCCATCATTTCATACATCTTCTTGTTTATGCAGGTCCACAGAGAGGAAATCATTGGCTTGGCACTCACTGATTTAAAAATCCTTTTTTGTCAAGCTGAGGTTTGCTGTAGGCAGAACCCAAAGTACAAAGTCTTAATGACTGCAAATCTGATCTAAATGCCAAAACCCCTTTTACTATATGCTTGAGTAGTCCTACTTACATTTGGAAAAATAGAGACTCTTATCTTGTCATTTTTAATTTCAGCCCACAAGTCATAACCCAATAAAGCTCCTGTGTCAATCCCAAAGGTCCAGCTCAAGCAGAGGATCGAGATACTGCATTGCTTGATACTACATCTGTTGAAATAAAAGTTCAGTTTGGCTTTATTGCAGAAGAAATACTTATTATGAGCCTTTTTTCTTTTTCTAGAAAGCTCATACCCATGCACAGGTAGACCAAGAATTGTAATTTTTCTGGCCAAGCTGCCTGTAGGTGAATTTTGGGAAAAGGGCAACAATTTCAATGTCATTTTGGGTTAACAGTCACTAGAATTGCTTGAAGAGTTTTACTTCATCCACTTCATGCCAGTAACAGCCTCTAACTGTTTCCTTCTTGGGACCCGCCTTGCTGGGTGTTCAAGATAATCTGTGCCCCTTTAGTGACCAGCTACTCAACACTTTGCCCTATCCTCCCTGGGTGCTCTTTACCCTCGCTGTACAATGAGGCCCTCAGAGCTTTTTAGTGTATATTGAGGGCATGCTGACCTATTTGTGTTCACTCTGAAGTCAATTCTTACCCAACCAGAGCCACCTGAGCTGCCCGTCCTCTCTGTTGTACCAGTGAAGCTGCAGCAGGGACACCCATGTTGTACTTCCAGACCAGCAGCTGGTCCCTTCTCTAGGAATCAAGTCTGGTCTCTGTTTCCACAGCTAGTTCTGAGGATAGGCAGGAGGGAGGATGCAGGTGGGAAGAAGTCAAGAGTAGGAGAGCTGAGACGGGCATGAGCTGACTCATGTTTCTCAACTCACACGGATGCAGCAGAGAACATGCTGTGAGGAGAAGGGAACTCTTTTTGTCTTAGTCTTAGCCTCTGGACTTGCAGGTTTGCTCAATGGCCTCTAAGGATTGACATAACAAAGTTTCAATGTAGTGGTTAGGAGGTTTGAACACGGCCACAGCCTTAATGTCAAGGTTTGGTGACAGTATGTTGGAAACAGTTGTGAGTTTGGCTGGTACCTAAAGATTGGACATTAAAGCCCAACAGCTGTAGTCAAGCTCGGATAAGGTAGAAAATTTATTTCACTTGTATGAAGCTCCAGGGATGTTTTGCAATAATCTGGATACAAATTACTCTTAAGCTGCATAGACATCTCTGTGCAAATGCAAGCCTCAAAATATGTGGCTGGGTTGTAGTTGGAGGGCTGGCTGGGGCTCAGCAGAGACCAGTTCAGTGTCCTGGCCTGCTGCAGAAACACCTTGGGTGCGTGGTGCAAGACCAGATCCTCATAAAGATTAAGATGCTTAACTCTCACTGTGCTAATAGTTGGGAGCCCAGCATTTAAGAGCCTTTGAGCTCTTGGGCCTCGTATCTGTCTGCCTGAGCATGCCAATAGTTGTGTTTTGAGGAAGCAATAGTTGTATTTTGCTCCCTGGGGAGGAGTGAGGGATGTGAGGACTAAAACTAACCAGTGCAAAGTGCCCTCATGGTGTTGCAGCAATGGTGGAGTCCATGCCAGACACAAGACTGAACAAACTAAAACACTGTGTGGTGGGAGGCATAAACTAGTGGGCTAAAATGAATGTTGTTGGCATGACGCACTGTAAGAAAACTGCATTGATTTCTGCCCTGTTCTTGTTTCTCTATATCTAGTTTATTCTCTAAATGAACTTAATGTTAATGCTCTTACAAAGGCAAGGCTCCACCTCAGTGGGCATCGTGCATGCATAAAGACTCACCTCTCTTGTAATCGGTTGTGCTGCTTTTCTCGCTCTCATCCTAAACAAATGCATTCAGATTCTCAAAGCTCTTTACTCATGTAAACCCATCACATAAGCCAATGAGAGTTTTCTCTGAGTGAAAGGAGGTGGAAAATGCCTGTCTTAATTTTATGGTAGTGGTGGTGGTGTTAGAGGGAAGTGCTTAGCCTTGGTTTGGTGCTGTGCACAGGTGAGTCAAAGAAAAGACGTTCATGGAACACAAAATATCATGGGGGCTCCCAGCCTCCAGCCAGATCCTGACAGGCAAAAGTAACCCTGAAATACCAAATAGTGTATTTTTTTTCAATGCAACTGAAATTCCTCATCAAGATTTGCTAGGCTGGGGCAGGGACCTTCCCCTCTGTTCTCTGTACAGTATTGAGCACATATCTTCCCTCTGTACAGTATTGAGCACAGAGGCGCTTGGACTGGGGACTCTCGACACTACTGGGCTACAAAGAATAGTCAGGCTAGAGTGACGAAGCATGTTAACTAGCTGAGTTTTAAGTCTATGTCAGGGTTTTTCAATCTTCTCATGCTAACTCAATTAAGCTAAGAGTTTGGAAAATAATTTACCCTGTTTGTCCATCAGAGCAAAGGTCTGAATGAATTTCAGACTCAGCCGATTGCAGAAGCATTGAAACTCACTTAAATGTCCTAGGAAAAATGTCTGCTTTATTTTAGAGCATGTTTGATTCTAAAAGATGCATTCAGCCCCAAAGAGCCATTTCTGAAGATGGAAAACTGTGGGTACTAAAAAATTTGGCACGTATCAGATCATTGTGTGAGCTAATAATTAAAGGAAAAAGCATATGCAGATTATGAAAAAGCACTGCTGCAGTAGCAGGTTTTTTTGGCAGGCTGTCAGGGATCATTCAGCATGTTTTTTGTGTATTTATTATGCCTTAACACATACTTTGAACTTACGCAGCACAGAGGGTCTTGCTGAAGATCACTGAATGTTACTGTAAAAGAGAGGGAGTGGAGATCAGTTGCTGTGTGCCACTTCATATCTGTGAGGGGAGGCAGCTGGCCAAGGTGGATGTTTTTTGATCTACAGCCTGCTTTCTTTGGTACATAAAAATGGTTATGTATCAAACCATGCCAAAGCAGTTTCCTTGTCTTTTTTTTTGCCAGACTTTCCCTTTTTAGACAATGAATTCCTTTATGTTACCTCTGAGTGTCCTGAACTGGCGGGGAGCGAGTTGGGAGGCACAGGTTTTTGCTAAGTGGGCATATGGTGCTTTTAGCTTGTGGTTAAACATAGGTGGTACGAGAAACACATGTTAATAATAAAGATGTTAAGTGGGTACCACTGGACTGGGCTGATTGCTAAGAACAGATCTTGCAGTCATAAAACAGTTTAGAGCCTGAAGCACTTGGGCCAGAGCGCTAATTATTACACATTTTAGGTCTATTGTCTTGGCTCTGGGAAATGTAATATTTTTAGTGATTTTCATTACGTGTTAGATTTAAAAATAGACTGAATTACAGCCGGTCGTTGTTCTGCTGGGATGAATTATAGTTTGTTGAGGCAACTGCTTATTTTGTCTTGTCCCATGGCATTATGTGAAGCCAGACAATAAAAAAAGGAAATATGAGTGACATTAACCTTTTGAAGTAGAAGGAAAAGGAGCCTTAATGAAATAGAGCAAATCAGGCAATTATGTTGCAGCTCTTAGTTATCATATAAAAAAGGAAACTGTGTCCTATATCATTTAACCCTTTACCTCCTGCTGTGGAGGTGAGATATATGAAATAGAAACACAGATGTCTTTCTGTTAAGTAACTGATCGGTGCTAATTAACAGGGCTAGAAAGAGATACCTTACGTAGGGATACACAAAGGAGCAGAGTTAAGTTGATGCTGGGTGTCTAATTTCTGCAGTTCTTCCTGTCTGATGATGCAGCCCTGAGTTATAAAACCTGACTTTTTCACAAATTTCCCTCCCCCTACCCCTTTTTTTCCTTCTCTTCCTAAAGGAAGGCAATAGCTTTGTTAATGGTGGGGGTACTGTTCTCTGTCCACGGCTACTTGATTTGGACTTTTTCAGTCTGGCTGGGTGGTATTTTAAAGACCCAAGTGTTTTTCAAGTATGTTAAGAATACAAGCTCTCAAATAGGTCCCACAGGCATTTAAAAAAACCCCTCCCACTTCTTTAGCTGAGGGCATGATCAGATGAACTGCTCTGAAAAATGCTGAGCCAAATGAAGCTATCTCCCTGCTGGGCCTTCCCACCCTGCTCTTTGTGAAGGTTGTCTCCAATTTGGTTTTGCAGGTTTAACCATTTGTCTGATTACTTCTCACCCACTTCAGTAAGGAACCTGAGTTAAAAAGCAAAACCACCCCACTTCGACTTATTTTTTTTTAAATGAGGCTTTTTTTTTTAAAGACTTTTTGTCTTGTTTGGGATCATTTTACAGATCTGGGTTACTGAGTGAAGCTTGCAAAGTCCCAGGAATTACTGCTTGCCCACATCAAAGACACTTTTGGTGGACAAGAATACCTAAAGACCAGGGGATCCTCTTCTCTTTTGTTAAAGGTCCCCCCTTAAACCATTTTGCAATGTGAGAATTAGGAGTTTGTAAGTCAGAGTTTCTTATCTGTTTATGACTTAGTAAAACATCCCTTTGTGTTTGTCAGCAATTAAATTCATACCCACTAAGCAAACTGCAAGTCAACACTGTTTCACTGAAGCAAAAATCATTATCTCCTATCAGTCTCGATCCTCCCATACTCAGGCTAGATGTAATTTCTATTGAACAGAGTGGATTCACGTTGACTTACTGCCACTGTGGTCTGGCCTGTGAGGCAAAACCAGCCTTCAGGATGCTGTCCCATAGTGTATCTGTCCCTGAAGTGCCACACCACAGAACTGAACACTGCAACAAGGCTGTACGTCCCAAAGCACTTCCTTTTGCAAAAGGTTCTCTTAATCGTAGCAGTTCGTATGGTTGATGTCAATAAACAATAAATGCCCTTCTTGTGGAGAAGATGGCACTTGGTACAGAGGCAAAGGAATGAGCTCTTATGAAGGTGCTGAGAGAAAGGAGATAAGGTTTTCACTTCCAGCCTCTGAACTGATAAATCTCCCATGTAAACTGCATTGAATGCAGCTTCTGTGGTCAAGGAATGAAAATCGAGCATGAATTTGAGCAGATAATCAATGAGTTGGTGTTCAATGAAGAAGAGTGCCTTGATTTATGTTGTTGGCCTGGCATTTATTTTTAATAAGCGATCTTACTTCAATTGTCAGCTCTTCTGTTTAGCCTTGGGCCTCAGTTTTATGCCAGAAAAACAAGATGGTGATTATTTCCTTTGCCTGACTTGTAAACAGTTTGGGGCAAGACCTGACGCTCCTGTTAACACAGTGGTTGGCAGGAGAGGTTGCTGATCTACACTGGGGCCTTTTGGTGTTGCTGTGGTTCAACTGGAAATATGTAATTATGTACTTTTAAAGGTGGATACTTGAATTAGTCCCCCTAAATCCCTGTTTAGATATCTTTGATAGCTATAAGTTGTTTGGTTTCCTGAGCAGGTGAGTGCTCATCTGCAGTTCCTACCACAAGGGCCCTCTTGACTCATCTGAGGTGAGTGGAGAAAGAGATTCATCTTCAGAGACTCTGCCTACAGCAAGCTCTTCCCATTGGAGAAGATTAGGCATCCACCCAAGACCTGTATCCATGTGTGGATGCATGTTTCATGTGTGCTCCTTCTGGCTTTGTTCCAATGCAAAGGTTTTCACAGAATAATTAAAATGCAAATGTAGATGCAAATTATGACAGACTCAAATGGCAAACTTAGCTGCGGAAGGATCATAATACGTGTCATCTTTGGCATTTATCTCCCTCTCTCCTCACTGTTTTTGTTTCACCAGGCTATAATTTCCCCATACAATGAGGTTCTCAAAGCCTTGTCAAAACACAAATGGCAGTCTAGCTTTAGAGTATTGGTTCCTCTCTCACACAAACAATCCCTCTCTGGAGCACAATCCAGCAGGCAAGTGTTTGCATCTGAGAGCGTGGCCCACTGTAAGGGTGGAGGGATTACTTGGGAGTACGTAGTAGTACCTCTCATACCTGGCTCCCATCGGGGCCAGGATGCTGTCTGGTCCCAGCCACTCCAGTACATGAATTACAGTATTTGAAAGATTACTTACCTTGCCTGGTTTAACTTTGACAGTTTACTGTAAATCAACACTTGTTATATGGTTAAATTATAATTTTTGCAGTACTGGAAGAGTTGCTGTGTGTACGAACATACACACATATGGAGAAGTGCCTGTCTGATTTCAAACAGGGAGTTCAGAGGACAGAAAGAGAAATGGGTGAACTTGCCTGATTCACTTACAAATTCTGTGGAAGGGTTGAGATTTGGACCCACGCACACTTTTAGCTTTTAATTCAAATGTCCCACTCTTACCTTCTCCTTCTCTGCCCAGACTGTGTCACTGCAGCTTTTGGGGCTCTTGTGAACTGCAGTGGTGTTTGCTGTAATTCCTGATGAGCTTGGCCATATCGTGAAGGGATAGCTACTGCCTGGGTTAGTTGTTCCAGCATGAAATTTCTTCCAAGCCTTCCTCCATCTCAGCCTCTTCCCTTCCTTTTCAATTATTTCTTTGGACATCCTCCCATCCTCAAAGAAAGGGATAAAAATAAAATAACCTTGGGAACTAACTGTGGAACTAATAGCAGCCATTTGCTGCTATTATGTCATTTGCTCTGCTTGTGTCTTACCCGTGCCCCTGCATCTGTGTTGTCTATTTAGACTGCAGGCTCCTGAGGATTCCTTGCCTGTCATGTTTGTACAGTACCACAGTCCTGCTCTGCTTTCGGTTGGTTTTCAACTACTATCTTCATAAACGTGGACAGAGTGTGAGGCGTGCTGCCCCTAGAGAGGTGACCCAGGAGCCCCTATTGCTACTCAACTTTCTGCACCTGTTCTGTAAGCAAAAAACTGCAGTTTTCAGAGAACTCGATTCAGTGCTGCTTCATGATTGCCAGATTTACTATAAAGGATGATACCATACCCTAGCTCTTCACATGTCCTTGTCCTGCTTCTAAATGAAGGAGAACTCTTCAGTAAAGCATTAGAAGCGTGCAAAGATTTAATCCCCTATCCAACTTGGACACCTTTACACCAGTGTCCTATCGATCAGTTCTTACTCCGACTTTGCTGGAGACCAGACAGGCCCATCTGTGGTGAATCTTGAGGTCTAGAATAGTTACATTACCTTCTGCTCCTCTGCCCTAGGGATACACTAGGAGCATGTTTCAGGTTTCCCACTTCCTATGTTGTTTCCTTGACTGTTATTAGGGGGTCTCCTGCAATTAAGCCTGGATCTCTGCATAAATGTTGGTGGCTCTTCAGTGGTTCTAGGGAACAACAAGAGCACTGGGAGACTTTTTGTATTTTGTGGACAGACCAGATGTTACTCAGTGGAGAAGCAAATCTGATTCTTCCTTCCCTGATAGGAATCATCAATATGTGCTTTTGTGATACATCTCGGTCATCAGGTCTGTAGGTTCCTCCATGATAGGCAGGCAATGAAAACCATTTGTGATCTAGACACACAAATACTATAAATCCCTATTTTCATAGCAATCTGAGATGCCACCGGGATCTGCAGCACCCAGGCAAGCAAAATGCCTGCAGAGAAAACATAGGCTTGTCTGACCTGCCTGTGTTTGAATGTTTTCAGAGGCTAAATACTATGGAAGGTCTTTCTTCCTTGTATATCCCCTTGGTAGTAGTGCTGGTTTTTATTAATTGGGATTTTTTTTTTTCATTTGGCCAGAGATTTTCACAGGGGAGTTTTCATCACAGTGCTGAGATGTTGAAACTAGAGATGAGATGGCTGAGTGTAAAAGGGATCTTTCTGCAGTGTAGGCATCTTTCAGGTGTCTGAAAAATATCACTCTGAAATAGTCTTAGATGATTTCTTTTGTAGAGCACTTCAGGAACAAGGTGGAATTTTAAAATCGGAACCTGTTTTTGCCACTGATTATTTGCTTGAGGATCATAGAATGTTTCTTTTGTCAAACCTTCTACCTGAGGCTTATAAAAGTGAATATAATTGCTTGTTCCTGATGCTACATCAGTCTCAAAGCTACTTCAGTATTTGGCAAAAGAACACTTGGATCTTCAGTTGTTAGAGCAGGATGAATCAAGATGAGACACTATTATCTTTAAAATCAAAAGGAGGCAGCCAGCTCCTGAAGCCTCTGTGAGGATGGCAGCTTTCTGCCTGTTTTCTGAAAACAGGAGAGAAAGAAACCTAGCCTTTTATTAATAGTTTGATTATACACAAAGGGACACAGACAACTATTTCAGCATCTACTGTACACAGATACATGAAACACACTGCGCTAATTATACAAGTCAGGGGCTGGTTGAAGGACAGTTAATTGGTTTTCAGAATATCTCAATCAACACAGGCAGCAAGACACATGTCCAAGGATTTGAAGAGTCAGCAGTAATAGATGTCTGTGAATTCTCTGTTGCAAAGTAAACCTTTATTTTCACTACAGCATGTTTTATAGTGCAATAAAAAAGAAGGAAGTCAATAGCTATATCTAATATAACTGTAGCTGAAAAGATACTTTACCGATTCAATATTGCTTGAAGGGCAGTGTAATATAGGTATTTGACCTTAACCAAGGGCTCACATGCAGGTATTGGGTTCAGGCTGAATTGTTGATGAAAGAAACTGAGCCCAATTGGGACCAAGAACATGTTAAAATGACTTAGGTTTCATGTTGTTTTTTACAAAAAATAAGTTGTCTACTAATTGTCTTTTCCCTTTAATCCTGCTTAGGTTCACTTGTTTAATACAGATATATTTTTATTTTTGCACTAAAAAATTAGTTGCTTTTTGGTGAAATTCAGCCTTATGTGTTCTTGGTCTTTAAGTTTTGTTCTTTTGCTATTGTCCTAGTTAGTAAAATGGTTGATCTGATTTTCTGTTGTTTGCTTATAATAAAAATATTTTATCGTCTTCCATACAGATTATGGGAGACAGCAACAACAACAGCAAAAAGGCAAGAAATGGTTGTACGTTGCATTTTGGCAAACCCTTTTCTCCTGAATTCTGAAACACAGATGTTCCGCAAACACTCTGAAATTGCTATTGGAATTGCTGGGAACACTCATGGTGCATAAACACCTGCATTTTGCAGGACTAATACCTGATTCATGAGGTCTTGTAGCATCACTTGTAAGTTCACCCGTGCCTTTACTGTGACAAATCAGAATTGCATTTCTGCCATTATAGCTATGTTTTGGGGGAGAAATAATAAAGTTATCCAAAGTTTGCAGGTGCAACTGCACAGGTTTTCAGGTGTAACTACATCCTTTCTTGAAGTAGTCCCTGTACTATTTCCAGACAAGTGTGAGCTTGCTCTGACTGTACTGTTAGCAAACTGGAAGCCCTGTAGCTTTAGTCATCATGTTTCTGAAACTGAGCTAAGTCGTCTGAGAGTCTGCATATCCTGACTCTGCACTGAGTTAATACAACCAAGAGTCAGCTTGTACCTTTGGCAGAGCAGGCTTATATCTGCTTGCAAAGGGCTGTAGACTTACCCTTGAATGTTTTCCTGAAGGGTCCTAGTGTCGACAGCAACCAGGAACATTTTAAAGCTGTCCATGATGCTCCCACTGATTTCAGAAATAATGAAGTTAGGCCAGTGCTAAAACCCAGGCTAAATGGTCTCTCCACGTTCAAAAGTGAACTGATCCCAGAACTGTGAATGCAGTTTATCCCAGACTGTGGTCACCTTAAAGACAGCTGATGACTGTGTTTTACAAATGTACTCAAGATCTTAGGTAGTGCTTAAACTAATCATTTTGGCAAGTGTGTAAAAGCTCAGCTAAACAGAAGTCAGCCCAATTCTGACCTGTGCAAAAGACTTATTGACTCCAAAGAGGTAGAAAGTAGCGATATCTCAGCAAACATTCCTGAATATTTGCTATGAAGTCCAGTTTGTTCAGAGTTTGGGGTTTTTGCTTTGTTTTGTTTTTCTGGCCATGCTTTCCATTCAGTTTGATGCATTTCTTCAGATTAATATATGTTGTCCTGATGCTGATCAACTGAGTGATTTCCACATTCTCTATGAGTCAAAAATTTTTTAAAGGAAAGTGTTTTGGAAAATAAATCTTTTAAAATTTGGAAAACTGATTTAAAATTTTTAATGATTCTGAGGATAAAACATTGTTTTGGAGAGTCCAGCTGTGGCCACTGATTTGGAACAGGGACTACGAAGATGATATAGGTGTTTCAGTGACCTCAGTGATTTTCTGGTTCAAAACTTTGGCTTTAGGGTCAACAAAAATTTTAACAAAGCATCAGGAAAAGGTACCTGGTGTTTCTGGCACGTCACAGCACTCTTTTAGCCCATGGCTCCTTGTCTGCAGCTATTCCCTTCCAGAAATCTGCAGAAACAGTGATAAAGCAAGATGATTTTCCTGAGGAACTTTCTGCTGCATGGAGAAGCTTGCTTTTGGGAGAAAGCAGCAGAAATGTCTTGTTTTCCCCGGAGAGTGATTATTTAGGAGTAAAATCAGTAAAATTAGGAGATAATTAGTCAAAGTACGGGTCTTCTGGAAAATGGTGTTGGCTGAACTTCCAGAGAAGAGAGTCTAGGATTTAACATCACTTGAGATAAACTGAGGCATGTCACCCCTTCTGGGCAACTGTCTCAGTCTTTCTGTACATACATGTGGATATCATTGTATATATCAGTGTCTTTGCCTTAATCTGACCTTGACTCTGAGTGTGGGCTCAATGCTAGAACGTGGTATGGACCTTACTCTGGTGAAATGAAGACTGGGAAGGTAAATGGTACCATGAATAAGAAACTGCAGTAGTGCAAGTGTTGGGTTTTCAAAGAGCGTGGATTAAAGTGAGAGCAATGACGGTGGAGTGTTGCCTTTTTCAAGAGGCTGTGATATGAGGGTGGATTGTGAGGGTGTTATTTTGTATTGAGGGGAGACTCATCACCTCCTCTAGAAAAGCAGAAGGTTCTTGGCCATGGACCAGCTTGGACTGAAGATCAAAAATCCTTCCTCAGCTCTGTTGTATCTCTGTGTGTGTGATTGCGGTATCCTTGCTTCTTGATAGTGTCTCCTCAGGCTCTGTCTCCATGGGTTAGCAGTCTGAAATATTGGTTCCTTGCTGGTTTTCCTCAGAAAGGTGTAAAGCCAGAAATGCAACTGGCAATTATATTTTAAGCTTGTGTGTTCAAAAATAGTAAAGTACAACAAGATCTATATTGTCCAAAGAAGGGCAAGGAAGATGGTGAAGGGTAAGAGAACAAGTCTTTTGAGCAGCGGCTGAGGGAACTGGAGTTGTTTAGCCTGGAGAAAAGGAGGCTCAGGGGATAGCTTATAACTCTCTACAACTACCTGAATGGAGGTTGTAGCAAGGGAGGTGTCAGTCTCTTCTCCCAAGTAACAAGTGACAGGCCAAGAGGAAATGGCCTCAAGTTGTGCCAGGGGAGGTTTAGACTGGATATTAGGAAAAATATCTTCACCAAAAGGGTTGTCAAGCATTGGAACAGGCTGCCCAGGGAAGTGGTTGAGTCACCATCCCTGGAGGTATTTAAAAGACGTGTAGCTGTGGTGCTTAGGGACATGGTTTAGTGGTGGACTTGGCAATGCTAGGTTAACGGTTGGACTCAATGATCTCAAAGGTCCTTTCAAATCTAAGTCATTCTATGATTCTATTATTTATCCAGTTGGCCAACTTATTCCTTGGCATAATTATTTGGTGATTGCATTTCATGTGATGGTTCCACATAGAAAGGGTTACTGATTAGCCCTAAATTTTAGAGGGTTATCACAAAGTAGGGCATTAGCAGAGATTTGGGGGCTGGAACTAGATTATCTTTAAGGTCCCTTTCAACCCAAACCATTCTATGATTCTATGAGTATTTCAGTACAGGGCTAAACCAGCCTTTGAAAATGTGCTTGGCTGACTTTTGTCTGCACCGTAGTACTTCCTCATAATAATGTAGAAAGAAGTAAGGTGCCTGCAAACTCTGTGAAGTGATGTTGTGGGCTGTGTGTGGTCCACAGGTGAGAGATTTCCTGTCATTTACGGGCCCAAGGCTAGAGAAATACATGGTTGTCACCTGTGTCACCTGTTGGATCATTCTTAACACTTCATTCCTCATTTGCTGAAGTTATTAATCCTGTGTTTACTCTTTTGAGGTTGTAGATGGAACATCTTTGTGAAGTGCAATCTAACTCACAGGCCAGGCTTCAGACTCATGGAGGTCTGAGTCATGGAAAAGGACTCAGATGGACAGAGACACTGCTGTGCAGAGGAAGCCACAGATTCACCATAGGGCTCCCTGTTAGCAGCAGGATCTGCCTGCATATATCCAGGTGGAGGATCAAACACTGTGCTGTCTGGAAGGTCTTTTGATGGGAATGTCTTCTAGAGGGAGAACAATATGTGTTAATTTTATATACCTCAGTTTGAGGATCCTATTTTTTCATGGTAATTTTGGATATAAATTTCTCAGTGCTCATGCTGATAGGAGTTAGTTTTAATGTTAAAGAAGCAGCTTTATTTCAGGGGCTTGTGCTAAGAGTTGCTGAAATTATTGAAGATTCAGGTCCTAGTTTAATCTACTCTTTTTAATTTATCAGCTTCTGAAAACATCCCCATGGCAGAGGATGTTCAGAAGTGCTTGTGTGACTTAGAAACTGAATTCACTGAGGAAATTTTAATCTCCCTGGTAATTTTGCACAGCACAGAAAGATATAAAGAATAAAAACACTTCTGCCATTTTCAGAGAACAAAAGGAAATCTCAAACAGCAGAGCATTGCACAAAAATATTTGCCATGGCCTTGTGGTCAAAATATCTGGAGACTAAATTTCAAACTGACCAGTAAAATACTCTTCTGGGCATAATTCTTTTCTGTATGTGACAGCACTAATCCTCCTCCAGTCCTGTGTGAAGACAGACAGTCCTGTAGAAAGCTGTGGCTTGGGAAAGGTTCAGAAGTAACCAGTTTATTCTGAGTAGGTAGTGGCCAGATTACAAGCAAGCAAGGATCATCATGCATTGCAGAAATGCAGTACCTAAGCAAGGTGTTTTTGCCAGCCTGTGAAGTCTGTGGCCCGTGTCATGTCCCAGTACTCTCAAAATGAAAATGAAATGTTATCAAAAGATCCTGCTCTGAGCCACAGGCTAAATCTTTGTGGACCTTGGGAGACATAAGCCAGCTTGCTATTATTGCTGCTTCCTTTAACACAAGGAAAAAAACACAAGGAGCAGAGTTAGGGTTTCTCTTTGTCTTTCATGTCTTGCGTCTCAGGAGCATACAGGTAAAGCCATGTGGGAATTAAGAGAATTTCCAAAGTCTGATAATTTTGTAAATGTGAATATTCTTGACAGGTATGAGCAAAAAGTTGTTTGGTTTTTTTCCCCCAGGTAACTATGTAAGCTATTGATCTTGTTCTTATTTACCAGATTTTATTGGTGAAATCAAGATTGGTTGGAGTTCTGAAGGTGAATACATATTTAATAAATATTAGGAGATTCTTTCTGTAAAATTACATCAGGCCTACCTACAATAGATCAGTACCTGCGGTCTACTTCTTTTTATAAATAGAACATATGAACTGTTTCCAAAAAGACTGGGGATGTGTGAAGTGTTTGCAATGCTGAGGAGAGCATGAAGTGAATGGTGCTGGAGGTATCTGGAGAGGTTGCACATGTGAAGCTTTAACTTTTGTATGGCTTCTGTGACCATAACTTAAAGATAGAATGGGTCCTTAATGGGAATGGCTTTGCAACAAGGATGAAAGCAAAGAGCATAACTTCCAGTAAGTCTGAACAACCAAATACTATGTCATACAATGAAGAGCAAAGAATGTAGGTAATTTCTGCAGCATGGGATTCTGTCCTGGGAACGTGTAGGTCTTGGAAAGACTTGTGGATCATATCAGATCATCAGCTGAACATGAGCTACAGACATTTTAGCTGAAATGCTAATACGGACTTGTAAATATGAATATCAATGTCTCAGCGTGAAGCTGAGAGCATCTGTTACGTCTGTACTTGAATGGTGCAGCATCCACAGCAACACTGTGTCCAGCTCTGTATTCCAGGAATGACTGAGAAATTAGCAAGTGTTCAGAGAAGAGCGCTGAGAAGCTTCGGAGGGCCGCGAAACATGCCTTACTGTGAAAGATTCAAGGGGCACAGTCTGATTAGCATATTGAGGGCATAAAGGGCGATTTCGCTGGTGTGTGAGTACCTACTTGGAGAGCAGAAACATGATTATAGAGGGTTCTTCAGTTTGGCAGACAAAGTTATAATGGATTGAATGGCTGGCAGTTGAAGCAAGGTATAATTGGACTAGAAATATGGCAATTAAAAACAAGGTAACATTAAGTGACTCCTTGATGTAGGAGTGCAAAATTTCAGGTCAATATTGGGAGATGTTCTAAAAGATTTGTGCTCTAGTAAGTGGTCTTGGGCTGTCTTTGATATGCAGCCCCCTGAGGATTTCCCAATACACCTTTTTACAGCGTATTTTAACCCCTTTTCTAATGGCAGATTTTGTAGTTTCTGTGGATATAATTCTCCAAGGTCCATTGGCCACAGATCGAAAAACTACCATTTGGTCCTAGACCAGGGTCTTGAAGCAGGAATTTGCCAAGCAAGTCCTATGGTCTGCGGTGTACAAATGGTCAGGGTAAGTGACTGCCGTGGGTTTCCTCTAGCGCTGTAATCTAGGAATCTCAACCCAAAATGTAGCTACATCTGAGGAACATTGATGCATTAGCCCTTACTCAGCTATCACTCCCTATCCTGTGAAACACTTACGTACAGAAGATGACTAATGGGTTTAACCATATTGCTTACAAGTTTTACAGCACTGGCGCCTGAAGCCAAATCCCTTCTGCTACTACACTGGTTCAGTGGTTTTCATTGTCTCTGTTTTGTCTGTTGTGTTCACACATGAAAATGAGGCAGAAAGGTGCCAAGACAGGCTTTTTATTAATTTAAAATTTCCTGGATACTGAGAGCTGAGTGGGCAATGGGTTGCAATACTAAGGGATCTGCTCTGCACAGGCACTTGTTCTCAGCCCCATGCCATCCTCTTCTGGCAAAAGCATGAAGAGAATTGGGCAGCCAACCCAGAGGAAAGTAATTTGCTTTTTTTTGTTTGTTTTTTTTCTTTCTTCTTTATTTCCTTTTTCTTTTACTGCATAATTTTCTAGCAGTTCCCTGAGCTGTTTCTCTGTAGGGATACACAAATATTTGCCTACTTGAGTTGGTACAAGATAGAGGGCAATTTTAGGACAGGACTGGGCATATGGGGAATTTAATGATGCTTAAATAAAAAAAAAAATCCAAAACCAAATACAACTATGCTTGCAGTTTAAACTCTTACTTATCACTGTCTTTATATGGTTGTGTCCACTTGACTTTATTCCCTGGATGTTAGGAAATGCCTTGCCGGTAGTTCTACTAATTTTTTATGTGTGCAGAAGGTGGTGCAATCAGATATAATTTTTAAGGTTTAAAATGTTTAAAGTAAGTAATTAATTATTTCTTTTCATCTTGGATTTGCCAGCTTTCACATCCAGCTCCTAAGCTGTGACTCCCCAGTCAGTTAAACTCATTTTGATGGATTGGATTGACACAGATACCCATATACCTCCATTTTTATTCCGGCTTCCTTTTAGCAAACAATTATGGAACAGCAATAGCTTCCCGCTGGGCAGACAAATTCCTTCTGTCCTCCTTTAACACAGCCATGCATTTTTCCCAGTGATGAATGCAGTAGAACCAAATCATATGAATCTACGATCTGTTCCAGCTGGTATTGAAGAGAAATGATTAAAACAACAGCAGCAAAGTGGAAAGAAAACTCCCTGCTTTTTTTCCTGCATGCCAGCAAACATGCTATCATTGAGCATAAGCAGCAAAACGCATTTTCAGACTCAAGAACCAAATGTGCAAATAAGCAATAAGAGGCTAAATGAATAATAGAGCAGAATGGCATGACACCATATCACAGTCCTCAACTAGTAAGTAGCACAGTTCAACCTCAAAAGCTACTGAGTAAGACGAAAATGTCTCTTTAACAGTATTAGGGGACAATTTATTATGTGTATCCTTCGAGTGCGGCACAATGTCACTGCAGGCCCATTGCATTTGCATTATTTCCAGACAACGGCAGCAGCAGAAAAGGACACTGATTTATTTCAGAGCAGGCACAGGTGATTTTTATGTCTGTTGGGACTCAGCCAGATATGGCTTAACCCATTCAAGTCTTTTCTGCTTATATGAAGAGGTGTCTTTTTGTAACATCCTTATCTTCCAGCTCAGATTTCATTTAAGTTACTCAAGGAAAAGATGGAGGATTTTGAAGTCTTTTGCTCTTTTAGACAGTTACTAAAGCTTTGTTCAATTCAGAGAGAACGAGTGATCAGCAATAGCGTAATCTGTTTAAAATAATTCTGATGATCATTTTCACTACGCAGCTTTTAACACAGTGTGTGATTTCCACACCCTACAGTAGCCAAAATTGAATGATCTCCTGATAATATTATTCCCTATTGCATGGAAGCTAATTTTCCAGGCTCAAAAGATAACATACAAGAAAAAAAAGTCACTGTCTGGCTGTTGTGAGCCAGTCAAAGCATGCAAGCTTTGTTTCTGCTCAATTGGAGAGCCCTGAGGACTGCCTGCATCCCAGTTTTCCAGCACTATAGAAGAGGGAAATCTGGCATCTTGCTGGAAGTGCCACCCTACAGAGAGATGCAGGACTGGGGTTGGGACCAAGTGCAATCACTAATGCCGATTAGAGACAAAGCAGAGGTGTTAATCCCAAGCAATTATGACTGGCTTCTGATAGCCCATCAATTTTATTACTTCTGTATAACAGTTAAGCACCTGTATTTTTTTTCCCCTTCTGAACAGCTGCCTGGTGTTTTGTGGACATGTGGCTGTAATTCTGCTGATGGCTGAAAGACATGCAGAAAGCCAAAGTATGAATTCATGTCCTGTGCGAAAGTGACTCCTCTGTAACTGGAATGATGTACGCTGTGCTCAGCAGTACAGCTGAGAAAGGGTATTTTTTCAGGAATGATCCACAGAGTTTGTTTCATTCCAAATAGGAGTAAAACCAAAATATTTTGAAATTTTCTGAGGGGAATTTTGCAAATTTTCCTTTCAGGTTCATTAAAACACTTTCTGGGTTTTTTTTGT
Organism: Ciconia boyciana; assembly: GCF_034638445.1. NCBI lineage: Eukaryota > Metazoa > Chordata > Aves > Ciconiiformes > Ciconiidae > Ciconia > Ciconia boyciana. The sequence goes on from NC_132935.1 coordinate 11,540,497, forward strand.
TTGGAAATGGAGCATTATGAGTCTGATTGAAAGCATCAGAACAGGACAAAGGAAAACTATCTACATGCTACAAATTCTTAAAAAAGGACTGGAGACGTATTGTTCCAGAGCACTGAGACATGACAGGTCAATTTTTTTGGAATAGGTGCTTTGGTAGTCTACTAAAAGAAGGGTCTGGTAAATTAGCCCCGTTTTGCAAAGAGTTTTCATTTTCACTGCACTCAAAGCATCTGCTGGAGCACTGCTCTGCTGGACTTGACTCTGATCTGCCCTTCTCTGCTATATGGTCCCTTTGTCTCCTGCCTTCTGCAGGAAGAAAGAGCTTGGTCAGTGCACAAATACGTGAGCACAGTTCAGTGAGTGCAATACGTGTGAATGTAGGCTTTGGATTTTTTTAAAAATGTTACTTAGCGTGTTTTGATGCCTGTGATGAGTCAGAGCTACTTGAAGGGGTGGAGAACATGCCCTTGTTCAGTACTTCTAGCAAAAGCAGTCATGGGCAGCAGCCGCTGAAACAAATCACCTTAGTGCCTGTGGACTTGCTAGGGAGTCATTCTTGCACTCTCAGTGTCTTCAGCACGAATTGCTGTCTTTATCTTCTTACTTAGGAGACAAATAGGGCTCAATGGCTATTGCGTATTAGAGAAGCAGTGTATTGTAAGCCCAGCTCTATCACTAGCCTACTGGGCAGTCTGTGGCATTTTTCTGTGGCCTATTCCTCACCTCAGTAACATAATTTATTCTTTTTAAAGCATTTTGAAAGCTTTTAATAACACACACTCTTTGCATGGCAGGGGGTGGTATTACAGCTCCATGATTTTGATAGCAATGAATAGACTCAAGGGGAGTCTGGGTGTTGATGGGTCAGGCACTGTGTTAACTACCAGGAAGACTTGATCCCTGCTTTAAGAAGCTTACAATAAGAAAGAGGGCAAGTCACAACAAAAAAGCAATAACTAAAAAGGGTGAAGTAGAGGAGAAAATTGTCCCTGGGACACATACAGTCCCATAAGGTAACAATTTGCACAACCTCTGCTGAGTTAAGTTTGGCTTCTTCCTAGTCCAGCAGGCTGTCACATCTCTTAGCTATAAATCACATATTTTGAATAGGAATTACCTGGTGTTATGGAGAATTATAACAGATATCTGCTCTCTCAGAGATCTTTAAAACGGGAAGCTGAAGCCTGTGTAATAAAAAAAAAAAGTCATTGGGTTTTGGCAAAAAAATAGTAATGCTGCTTTCTAAAGAAAATAGTCTCATTATTAAGCATAGTACACCAAGGTGATGAATCAGGTGAAGTGAGGAAGAGACAGCTTTTCAAAAATTAAGGTATTATTTCTTTTTCCCTTTCTTCCTTCATTGACAGATGAAATACCCTTTAAATACCAGAGGACCTGAGTGCTGCCTTTGTTGATCACACAGTTCAGACATAACTGAGCTGAGCATTGAACTTAGCTCTGTAACAGAGAAATTTAGTAACAAAGTTTGTAATTTTTCCTCACCTCAAGTCTAATTGATGCAGAAAACAAGTAAAAATATAACAAAAGTTCTTACAGAAATTAGATTCAAATTAGGGTATGACTTAAACTACTTAAACCCACCCCCCCAATAAGTTACATAAAATAAGTATGCCTAATGCTGCCTAAATAGCTTATATCAGTTTTTAAAGAAAAATGCGTATTTTAAGGCTGATGGGTAAGGAATGACCATTCACAACTGCTGTGCCTGCCTCTCGTTACAGGAGTACTGTATTAACAAGCAGCACTGTCAGATGTCCCCTGCAGAAATGGCTACCCAGCCCATGTGCCAGATCCATGAGAAGGGGATACGAGCCTCCATCCGCTACATTGTGCAATCAGATGTGTTGTTTTACCTTTTAGCTGCCACCAGAGATAACTCCAAGTCAACCTATGCATCTAAGAATCAGGTTAAACAGGCATGGCTGCAAGTCCCATGAAGTAGACACAGATCCCTTTGATTTGAGGCATCCAGACTTCACAAAGGGTCTTCGCACGCTTGAAAAACACCATCTCTAATGATTGTTTAGTTTGATTTTTCTCTTCCTCTCTTGTACCTACAAACCTTGCTCTGTTGTCTTTCAGCTTAAGCCTTGCAGAAATAGCTGCCAATAAATGTGTTATCTAGGAATCATGATGTGCACATCTCCTGATAAAACACCTCCTTGGGTCAGGCTTCCTCTTGTGCATTATCCTTAATATTGCATTCAGTTTTGGTACTGGGAGTGATGTCCGGTCCATCTGGCAGTACATACCCACCTCCTGATCTGTGAGGAGGACAGGCAGGGCTTCAGGAGCTGACCCTCAATTTGCCCCAGTATGTCTGATACCTGGTTAATAAAAGACAGACAGATTTAGAAGCAATGACACACCAATGTTTTAACTGACATCACCAAGAGCAATTGTGGCCTTAATGACATGTATTTTACGTAACCAAAGTAAATAAAGTAGAGAGGGACAAAGCATGTGTGCCATATTTAAAATCAGATTATTCTAGCAGCTGAATTTATACACTGGCATCTATACAAGGCTGCAAAAGAAACAGCTTCCATTGTGCATCATGCCTTGCCACCACATTAATTCCATTTTAAACCTCTTCTGTATCACACTTTTACTGCCCTCACCATGCACAAATTAGCTATAATCTGGTGACAGCAGCCAAATGCTTCTTCCAAATAACAAGGCAGAAGTTTGGTTGCACAACTGCCTTCTGTAAAAGAGCAAAAACATCACACATCTGTAATTAACTGTAATGCATGCCTCAGGCTGGTTTTGAAATGGGGGAAGCGATGCTATCAAGAAGTACCTTAATCCATTTTCTAGGAGCCATTAGGACAACCTTTTCAGAAATGCGTGAGTGATGTAGGGCACAGTGCAATGTCCCTGTGGGCCTGTAGTTGGTGTGGTTGGAGGTGACTGCTGCTTTCTGCATCCATACACTCTGCGTAAGCACGCCTCGCTTTGTAAGCACTTGGTCAGTTCAGCAGGAACTGCTGCCAGGGGACTCAGTGGACTCTTCGGGCTGAGGGTGACATTCACCCCACAGCTTCTGGTGGCTCTGCTGTGGGGTGGCAACTCCGGCTACAGGGGATCATGGACAGCTGGGATTTTCATACCTTGAAGGGCTCCAGCTGTTTCCAAAGCTGTTGTCTCTGCCATGAGAGCAGCCATTTCTGAAAACCTCTTTGGGTCTTGAAAACGGAAACCTCATAGATTTTCAGGTGCGATTCCAAAAAGGTAATGATAGCTGCCTTTTTCCTTCTCTCTCAAAGGATGCCGCTTCTATGTTTTTAAGGTGTCCAAAACTAATAGTTACATCTCAAAAGCCATTAGTGTTCATTGCTATAAAGAGTACATTAAATCTTCAACCCTGTTGTTTATTTTTAAAGATATATTCTGGTGACACATGTTGAATTTAATTTTATTACTGGGTTGAGCCAAGGCATTTACTGTTCAGAGAATTACAGTGATTAACTATGAGCAATCATCAGAGGTATGTCCTCTTGAAAAATATAGAGAGACCAGACCTAGGACTATTCTTACGTATCTGCTTTTTAAGAAATAAACCAAATCTGAGAAAAAAATAACTTGAAATTGCAATTTTTCTGAAAATACTAAGTTGCTATTATTATTCACTAGATGCTTTGAATGTTCCTGATCTCATACAAAACCATTCCTGCCTACCTTGAAGGACATACAACCAAATTGGGTAGTTAAATGGCAAGGGAGGGTACTGTTGGCATTGGTCTTTGCTAGCCCAGCAGATACCATGTCTGTTCAGTTCCTTTCCACTAGCATCTTGGCTCCCCTGCTGGCACTGCAGCTCTGCTGGGGGGCCTCAGCCGGGTCAGGGGCATGCTTAGCTACTGTATGAAAGAGTCAAAGAGTTTACCGGCTAAATAAGACAGAGGAAAAAAGTCCTTTCCACCTCTGGTGGCAACATGCTTACCTGCTGCATATACTCTGTTGGGGTAGCAAGGAGAGCTGGCCTGTGGAAATGCAAAAAACCACTGTTTTTATGCCCTGAGAACTGATAATGTGCACAGTTTTAATTGAGGAACAGCAGTGGGAACCAGCCCTCGCGTGTCTGACAGGTAGCGGCTAACCAGTTTGACCTAATTTTTGTTTAGCATCTAAAAGGAAATGGTTAATTTTTTTGTGAAGCAAGATTGTTATAAAAATGTGTGTGAGCCTGTGTTTATATATATGTACAAATACGTATATATAGTAACATCTCATTAAAGGAAATAATAACTTTTTGTTTATTTTGTATAGCGCAATTCATAGCTGCTATTTTTTGTGGATACTGTTAGATGGTATTCTACTGGATGCCAAAACTCAATACCAATTCAGGGTAAGAAATAAAGCAGAAAAAAATACAGTGGAATTCTACTAATTTATATTCAGTTTAGGCAATAAGGATCAGAAAAACTGATACAATTGAACCAGCACTAACAGGCATGTTAGTCTTATTGTATATCTTTGATACTAAATGAAGTAGTTAAAAGTTTCTTGTAAATGGCCACTGGACCTTAAAGCAAATGAAGAATTGTGAAGGCAGTTTTGGTACATAGGCTCAGGGTTATAGGGTGCTGCTTAATATTTTAGGCATGGAGAGACTATTCTCTCTTCTGCACTAATAAAATTTGAAACAATGAGGAAAAAAGTTGTAGCACTAGAGGTGATGTTCTGTTTTCTTCCTTACGATTTTAATGGACTAAGCTTAACAATGTATGGTAAATATCACCAAGCACAGAAGATGCTAGTTCTAAATATCTGCCCTAACTTTGCACAGTCCAAATCCCTATTTTATGGAGTGATTTTCCTAGAGCCATGCAATAATCTCAGTTAAAAACCAACCAAAACAACCAACCAACCAAGCAACCAGCTGACTCCCTCTGAAATTACAGCATTCCAATAAGCTAAACTTTGACATCCCAGATGTAATCTCCAAGTCAGTCTGGAGAGGTTGTATATGGCACAGGAAAGTTAGTTCTTCAGCAGATAAGTGCTAGTAGGAGACTGGATGATGAATTCCCAATTTTCTGGTCAGCAGATGACTTGTTTTTTGTCCCTGGTACAGGCACAGGGCAGAGATCTGTGCTGTTCCTGGTTTATGCATTTTTTTATATATATTTTTAAGCTCATGTAGCTCTTCTAAGGTTCCTTACAGATGGACTGAGATGCAGGTGTTCACATCTGGGATCAGATGCAAGGTTTTGCTAGAACTTTTCTTCAGCTAGCAATAGCCTGGAAAAAAACCCATGAGTTGGGATGCGCCAAACTGTTCTCCAGTTTCCCTCCATTTCTCTGGCTTGCAGAAGATAATGAGCTAATAAAATGTGACTTTTAAAAAACACTTTTGTGTGGTATTTTCAAACTTCTTTTATTTCTCTTGAATTGCAGTGATTTCTCATTGTGAAATGTTCTTAAAATTTATTAGCAAATACTGCTTGGTACCAGAATAAATTTGTATTGGAAGATGGTTTGAAAAAAATATGACTTGTGTTATGGCTTCAGAAGTGCTAGTGAACTAAAAAATATTTGCACAGAGGTAGTGATCTGCCCCAAATGCTTTATACTCAAGGAATCTATGAAAAACCCTTGCAGTAGGTCTATGTGAAATAATGTGCACTCTGAACCCGTGCCACACAAATGGAGACACAAAGAACTACTCTGCTCTTGAAGAAGATACTAGCTTCATTGCCCAAAAAGGGCATTTAATAGTCTTTCCAAAATTTGCTACTCTTCAATATTATATAATTCCAATTATTATTGTTACTCATATAAATGTCCAATCAAGTTGGGCCTTTGAGTTTTAGGTCTCAGGGAAGACCTGCAAGCTTGGATCCCACGGTTTGATTGCACATGTTATGAAAAGAGGTAGCTCCCTGAGCGGTTTTGCATATCCTACCTTTTAATTTAGTTGAGTGCCCTTTGTTCTTTTCCTTTCTCATGCACGTGTTCATTACGATCTCTTTTCACATTAAAGGTTTTCCATGCCCTTCTTTTGTCACCTCCCTTTCCTGAAAATAGATTTCTCTTTACCTGCATTTGCAAATTAGCACAGTCAAAGGCAAGTTTCCTGCATTCAGCTCTGGGTCCCCCAACATAAGAAGGACATGGACCTGTTGAAGTGAGTCCAGAGGAGGGCCACGAAGATGATCAGAGGGCTGGAGCTCCTGTTGTATGAAGACAGGCTGAGAGAGTTGGTGTTGTTCAGCCTGGAGAAGAGAAGGCTCTGGGGAAACCTTATAGCAGCCTTCCAGTACCTGAAGGGGGCCTACAAGAAAGCTGGAGAGAGACTTCTTTATGCGGGCATGTAGTGGTAGGACAAGAAGTAATGGCTTTAAACTGAAAGAGGGTAGATTTAGATTAGATATAAGGAAGAAATTCTTCACTGTGAGTGTGGTGAGGCACTGGAACAGGTTGCCCAGAGAAGCTGTGGATGCCTCAAGGCCAGGTTGGATGGGGCTTTGAGCAACCTGGTCTAGTGGAAGGTGTCCCTGGCCATGGCAGGGGGGCTGGAACTAGGTGATCTTCAAGGTCCCTTCCAACCCAAACCATTCTATGATTCTATTATTCTATGATTCTGTTTTCATGGCTATCTTTGTTTTGACTGTTTGTTTCCAAGAGGGATGTTTTCTTCAAAGATTATCTTCCTGTACCTAAAATCTTTAGGCAAAACACAGCCTTGGCAGCAATTGCTGTATGTCTCCTCTACTCCTGTCACAGTTGTGGCTACTTCTGGCAGGACTTATTTTGGTATCTTTATCCTTTAAGTGTGAGACTCACTGAAGGAAACCTGCCCTTTTCTCAGTGGGGTAAACATGCCTGTCATGAGACTTAGCAAAAAGCACCATACAGAACTGCAACTTCTTCTAATTCTTACAAAAAAAAAAGTGTAGCTGTTTCCATACAGGTTTAATTTATTAATTGAAAAACACAGTTTTGTCCCTGTTTGTGATAATGTCAGTATTATTCTTGACTCAAGCATCCTTGATTTACATGGGGAAGTGCTTAAATGCTGTGGTGAAAGAGTCCACAGAAAACCTGCAGACAGACAGATAGCTTCCGTGGGCAGCTGGTTTCTGAAGAAAGAGGTGGCCACTTTCCGAGCTGTTTGCTTGCCTGAAAGATAACATTATCATGATATTTTCTCAGCTGTGCTTAAGCAAAAGGAAACCAGTGGCCTTTACCATATGGACATTAATTTCCTCCATTACCCCATCTTCTGATTCTTCCTGATGATGAATAGTGTCACCAGTTGTTTTAAATGTAGCTCAACTCAAAGTAACAGGGCAGAAACTTTATATGTGTATTTCCTTTCATTCTTTAGCCTGGAACTGCTTTCTTGTGTGCCTGTATATTTCTGTTAACCATAAACACCACTCTACAACTTGCTTATTTTACACACTATTTACACTGGATGACTACTTTTTGGGTTAAATTTACTCTTAGACAGAAAGAGCGATGGGCCAGCACATCACCTGAGGTATTCTCTCTCAGGTCATGCAGTTGTCCACCTTCTGGGCTGGATTTGCAATTGGTGTTAATTTATATAAACCCCTGACTTGTCTACCTTGATGACCTACAAGCTCACTTTTAGCCTTCACCTGAACAGTTCTGTCATGATATTCAAGTTACAGTTGGAAATTTTTTACAAATAAAGATTTTAAAGCCAGCAGGGGCCCTTACATCATTTAATCTGACTGTGCAATCTGCTCTTTGCCAGTGACTTTGATGTGAACTCTGCAGAATTTTTGAACTCCAGGGAAAACAATCACATTGAAACTTCCCTCCCATGATTTTGGATCTGACAAAAAAAGCAGATGAACCTTAGACTCAGTGCTAAAAGCCTAAGCAGAAAGTTCTCAGAAGCTGGGGGTGAGAACAGCTCTGTTTTGAAGGGTACTATGATAAGTGGTTTAAGGTGCAAGTGCTTTGCACCTCCATCTCAGATAAATTGACAGCCACTCAAAGCAAAAATCTAAGATTGGTGTGTAATAAGTTTTAAGACTGTTTTAATATTGGGGTCAGATTGATGGAAGTATTTCAAGTCCTGAAAAAGGAATAAAATATGTAAGAAGAAATCCCTGCTAGGCTAAGCATGATCCCCGATGTCCTATCATGTAATAATTTGCCAGCAGAAGAGTCACACAACTACTAGAAATTTCAGCCTCAGAACTGCTTTGTTTCCGTTATGAATTCAGGCAGAAATTGGCACCAGCTCAGGCTTCTCTTGTTACAGGAGGAAGAGGAGGAGGCAGAGGGCTTATTTGGCTAATACTGTGATTTTGTGTAAATGTGTCCCAGTTGTCACTTAGGCGTTAGAGAACTTAACACAGCTGTCCTCAAGCAGGCAATGTACTGGAGATCCCCAAAGAGCTGTCTGTGTACATAGTACTAACATCAGGCTCTGTTTCCACACCTTAACCCTCTTTGATGGAGGAACACTTCATATACCATCCCATCTGCTCTGTCTAGATGAATTCCTTTGTTTTTGCTGTAGGTCTCACAAGTGGGCAGTGGAAGTGGTTTATGTGTTTGATAAGGAGAAGAGAGACCTCCCTGATTTACAGATTTTAGAACAATCAAGAAGTCTGACAACCTGGGTGAGTACAAAGCCAACACTGGAAAGTTTTATGAACAACTATTTGTAGCTATGCAAGTTGTGTCATATCCCAGGACCAGCTAGGTAGACAAAGGACTTTCCCTCTACATCCCTTTGAAGACTCAACAATTTGTCCAAATCAGAAGTCTCTGACCTGTTGAGGCAAATTATCTTCCCTTCCTCTGTGTCCAAGGATGCAGGGACTAAGTTCCCATGGTCAGCATAGGAAGCTCAGTTCACAAGGAATGATGTAAAATCCACAGCACCTTTTGCCGCCTACATATAGTTCTGGGGTGACCTTCAGTAATTTTACTCCAATCTTTTTTACAACTGTTGTTTAAATAATAGGGCTTTCCTTGACGATGATAATCAGAAGGGAAATGTCACTGCAAATACATTCCAGAGGAAAAGAGCAAGTTGAGTGAAACCACAATGTGCTCAGTCTTGGCTATATTCAGACTCATAAAACTTTTGCCTCCGGATGTTAGATCAGATAATAGCACATAGATAGACAAGCCATATTGCCTAGAATAAATCCTTTGGTAATGGGTGTATTAAAAATACAATAGACAGATTAGATGGATTTATCCATCTATTTCAGAGAGTAAGAAAAAGTAGATGTGAGTAGCTGAGGAACTGTTGAGGCAAGAGGCCATGTGGACACTGCATTGCCTTGAACACTGGGCCTACATCTATGGAGAACAACACTGAGGAAGACTCTTGCCAGACTGAGGCCAGACCGTGAATCTGTCAATGAGTTCCTATGAGACAAGTCATTGAATGACCTGGACATGTTAATCTTCCTATGTTTCAATCTGAACGTCAGTAAAGCTTCCCTTTTGGTTGCAAACTGTATGGGAAGGAGCTTTGTTTGCTCAGGGACTGGTGCTTCCAGGATTTGGGCCCAGGATTTGCTCTTAGTTGCCACTGTAATTCATTGAAAGTCAGAGGAGGAGAGGAGGCGTGATAAAAAATGATGAAGTAGGCATGATTAATTAAATCTCTTTATTTCTATATTATTTCCCAAACTCTGATGGCAGCAGTCCCAGACACCCCTTCATCTTTCTCTCTCCTCTGCATCCCACAGGACACGATAACCTCCAGTGTCAAAGCAGATGTTTTGAGTAACCAAAATGTGGTAATATAGACTCCCTACCCTCACCTCCCCATCAGCCTGCAGCTAAATATCCCCCTCCAAACCTTCCAGAGAGCCATCTCTGTGCTGTGCTTGTTTGCAGCTGGTCTGGCTTGATCAGGAGGGTCTCGAATACAGAGAGGAGGCTGGCGCTGGATTTTAGCAGATTTGTTAATGCTTTCTGTTTTCCCCTTCCTTTTTTCTGTTGCAGCTTTCTGCAGTGCTTGCTAGAAAAGATGCACATTGGGGTTGGTTGCTGTTCTTCACATGAAACTGTAAGTGGTTCAGAGGAAGGACTGTGGCTTTTTTTTTTTTGCTTGTTTACGTACAGCATACACAGTAGTATCTATAGATGTAGACAACTATAAGGTAATATTAATGCTGATGGTAAAAATAAAATGTTTGTGGTTCTATGTCCCATTTTTCAATCCACCCTAATATAATCCTCTTCTGGGAAAAATAATAGTAATGAAAAAAGCTGGAGGGGATGTGATTTCTCTGTTAAAATCATGTGTACCTCCACTGACTAATCACTCAGGGGTTTGTGCTGATACTCTTGTCTCACACTATTGTTTTCCTCTGAAGGTTTACTGTGGGCTAAGACTATGCAGTTGAAGTTCTTCTGTTTTAATAAGTTGCTGCACCTTTGCCCAAGGCTGTGATTGAATATGTGGGCAGTTACTGTGGTTCAGCTGACGCTTGGAAACTTATGCTGTGTTAACCTGATCCTGACTTTGCACCTTGGGGGGTTTATTTAACTCAAATACTCATTTTTATAGTGCCAAACTGAATCAAAAGCTCCAAATTTCACTAAAGTGAAGAAAAATCCAAACCTATGGAAATTCCAGCACAAACAGAATTGGCAGTGCTAGGTAGTAGGTAGAAATGCTTTCAAAATCTGAGAGGATTTCATTGTAACTGTTGGCAAACCATGTCTGAAATTCAAGCTTGCATAGAATTAGGAGATAAGAAGTGTTTTTGGAGTTTTGTGTTATGTGGCATACATTTCACAGCAGTTCTGTGCCATCTTGGCTCTACCAAAACCAGTTTGAATGATTTCCTTGGTGCACCAAAATGCTTGCAGGGAGGCCAAGGGGTATAAGGAGAATAAGTTGTCAGGGTGTGGAAGAATTTGTGGAGCATCTTTTGTGCTGGCTGCTGACAAGATGTGTCTGGTCTGATCTGGTCTGACTGTTTGAGTGCTCTCTGTGAACATTTTCCCTGGCTGAATGGCAAGGCATGATCCTTGTGATGACTGTTTGTGAGAAGGGTCCCAGGTCTGATGCTGATGGCACAGCTCTGCTGATGAAAGATTCAGACCCAAATGCCCATGCTGCATCTTGAAGAATCCCAGCTACTGAAAATAAATAAGAGATCTTTCAGAGATTTTAAATGTTTTTCTTCCAGCAGTGACACCTACGAAATGACCACTGTTTTACCAAAAAGCATCATCCTCACTGCTGTAGTCTTTGTATCCCCTTGCTATTGTAAGGGATGACTCTCAACAGCATGTAACAAACAAAAACACAAATCCGGGATGATGTCTGCTTGGTCAAGGGCCATAATAGTCTCACAAGTCTTTGGCTTAGCTAAGAAAGTGTCATAAAAAATCCACTGTGGCAGAGTAGGCTATAGCTAGAACTATAAATATTTTCAGAACCATCACTGTAATTATTTCTGGCTACTAAATACTCTTCCAAAAAAAAGAAAAAAAGAAAAAAAGAATGTAATTATAAGTGTTAACATTCTGATGCCAGATCTCCATTGTTAGAATAAGCCATACAGACATTTAAGACAGAAGGGTTAGATTGGGAGGGTGGGAGTAGTTTTCAGCCACAAGGCTAGAATAGACACGGTCTCTCCCCCAGGCAGTCTGGGCTGGGGCTGCAGCATCCTTTGGTTCCTTCCCCCATCAATCTGCCCCTGAGAGATAATCTTTTCCCTTCCCCCAAAGCAGTTCTAATCTGAAAAGCAAGTGGGTGAAACAGGAGTGGAACGTGGAGGGCAGATGAATTAATAGTGGCGAGGGCATGTTTTCACATATGCTAACCCATGTGTACAATTCATAGGAGTAATAAGTCAATCTCTGCTTAGTGGGACAGAGGATTTTAAAAGCATCATGGCTGAGCTGGGAGAAAGCTTGAAGACGGGGCATGAAGGCGGAGGTTGTACAGGAAGTTCACGTTCTAGCACTTCTTGTAGCATCTATTATTAGAGTTCTGGCTTGTCTAAAAATGTTAAAAATAAAATGGTGCTGCCTAGTACAGCATGGGGTGCAGTGAAAGATTAATTATGCTCTTCTGGATTTAATTTTGGTGTCCTTACACACCCTAACCTCATGTAAGAGTGGACTCTTACCCTATACAAGAGAAATGGGTTTTTTTAAAGCTTAACATGCTTTTGATCTTTCATGCAACCCAGTGCTTGAAGGGGGGATGTGGAAGATTCATTTGTATTCTATAAAGCCACTTGTTGTGCATGAGGAAAACAGCATCACGCCACATTGCAATGTGAAGGTAGCTGGACCAGACAACTGTTTTGAAGGGGCTGCTGCAGTTTCTTGATAATTTGAAGTACATGTGAACTCATTGTTCCTGATTATCAGCTGATGTAAATCAGCAGAGCTCCTCTGCCTTTATTAAAGCTTACCTGATTTCAATGAGGATTTGTCCATTTGTGTTCACAGTATTCATTAGATGCCAATATCTGATGAATAACAATAAAAAAACCCTATCAGACCTCTGATAAAAATAGCTGAGAGGACACTAACACTGCCAGGATATACTTCAGCATTTAGAAAATATTCTGCCAAATTAGAAAAGAAATCACAAGGCAATGAGGCTGGAAAATCTCAGAATGTGTTTACAGGCTCCTTTAATTCAGTGCCATTTCATTACATTGCCAAAATTAATCACTGTCTTCAGCTCCTGTCTTGGCTTCTTATTTACTGCTAACTTGATCTCCTTGGTAAGATTTTATTGCTCCCAACCATCATGCTCTTTTAACATAAGATCCAATACAGATTGCAAAGAAATGAATAATGCAAGGACCAAGCAAATAGGAACTTAAGGGTCACATGTGACTCTGTTAAATGTAGCACCTATTCCATTAAATACATAGTGTATGTACAGCCTCAGATCCTTACATATGAAATAATTGGGTTATGTGTTGTTAGCTATCAAGAACAAGAAGCACAGATGTAATGGCTAAGCAATGCTCTTTATCAAAATAACAATCTGAAAAAGAGAGTGGTTTGCCCACAAGCCCTCCTGCAAACACAGTATCCCCAGCACTGCCAGCCTGGCACTTTGTTGGAACCCAATTGTTCCCTGCTCTGCCACCTACAAGTGGCATGAAGTTGTTTTTGGTATGAGAAAAGCCATCCCATCGTGGGACATGGGGAGAACTGAGACAGCTCTGGTTTGTTCAAAACCTGGATTTGGTTTGGATTAGGCCTCTGAGGTGCTGTATAACTGCAAAACACTCTTTACTGTGCTGCCTCTTCCCTCTCATGATGGGTTTTTTTTTGGTCTTCCATTGCCATTTTTAAAGGATGGGGACTGTATTTTACTCTGTATATATGGTGTCTAGCACAACAGGGCCCTGACCCTAGTTGGATCCTTTGAGCTGCAGTGCACGTTTCTTAAAAGATCTCTCTAATAAAATGCTAGGACGTAATAATGGCAAATGACCCAAATGCCACTCCTTCCTTGACCTTTGGAAGATCAGACTAAGCCCACCTCATTAAAAAAAAATAATAACAAAAGCCCCCATGAAATTCATAAGAACTCAAAATACTGTCAAGTATTTTGAAATAGATTGTGCATGGGGAAACTCTGCCAGTTGCTTTTGCATGTCTTGGCTAGACATACCAGTCTGGTAAGAGAAGTGCTCACACAAGGAGGAAGAGTTATAATGAATGAAAGCCATATGGCTGAATCCTTCAGAAAATATCCTCCAGTGCATCAGTGAGAAAGTGGGAGTTAACCTGGCTCAGACAGGGAGCCTGTTCTGATATCATAAAAGATGGCTAACGATATTTAATCACATTCTTTCCCCGTGTCAGCACTTTCTCCTCAACAACTTCATTGCCTCCAATTAGCAGCAACCCATTTTAATCGGCCGGTGATGATGAGCCCCTCTGACAGAAATAGGTGTAGCTCCAAGTGGCAGTGGGGTTGTTACTATTCCTTATCCATAGCACAATAAGGACTATATGTATGACTGAGTTTAGGACACTGTTGCACTAGGTACTAGAAATGCGGTGTAAAAAAGACATTTCTCTGTCCTGAAGGACAGACCTAGCTAAGAAAGCTCAAACAGAAGTATTATTTCAATGTTAGAGAGGAAAGAGAAGGTATGGAGGTAGATCCCTGAAGCCTCAGTTGTGACCATCTTTGCATCTTGTTCATAGTCAGCTTGCAGGCACTAGGCTCTTCTCCTGCAGGTGCTTTGAGATCCTTCAAAGAGAGTCTGTGGATGCGAGCCAGTGAAAATCATCACATTGCAGGTTTTAAAGGGAGGGTACAAGTTGAGAGACTGTTACAGTGTGAGCCACCTGATAGCAATCTTAGAAGATATATTTTGGAATGATAGATACCAGCAATCAGGTCTTGCAAGGGCATATAATTATTGTGTAATAATTTCCCATTTGTCATACAGGGTTACATGCTTTCATAAGGTGTGGAGTTGCTTTTTACACAGCAACCACATAGCCTGCGGCACCTGATCCTGAGTGAAATTGCTGCACTGTAAAATACAGTGATCTCTGAATAGACAAATACTCCATTTCTGTTACCATGTAATGATCTTTTTTATTGTCTATGTATCTTAGGTCTCAGAAGGCTCGTGGCGATGCTAATTTTTCTGTTTCACACTGCAAGTGAACTCAAAGAGTTATGGGAAAAGTTGTGTGTCCCACAGCTGGACATTTCAGCATTCTGCTGACTGTAACACATGGGAGACGGTAGCTCAAAGGCAGAAGTTACAAGGGAGAAATATGATGCATAGTTGGGAAAGAACATACTCTACCATTAAAATGAAACATGGAGCCTAGCACTAGAGGTGTTTGGAAATAATGATTTAAGTAAATAGTTCCATGAGCAGCAGACCAATGAAAGAGCCTTTTGATTGAGCCATGATACTTCCTTCTCCTTTCTGTTTGACCTGGAAGAGACAACAGATGGTGCAGATGGTCCAGACCTGCATGGGTTACTGGGCAGTTGACACTTCTTTAAGACAAAAGCTGAAATAAATGCCATGCCCCTCTGATGTCAGTGGGATGAAAAAGTGGCTTTCCAGGCTACGTGCAACCTCCATACATGTTTTATACAGGCCTCTTATTTTCATTAAGAGCTCTACCCTGCTATCGGATTTGGGTGAAGCTGGACAAAATGCATTAAAAAAGTTCACATAAGCCTTGTTTCCCTGAGAAAGCAGGATAAGCAAAAATCTGTAAATTGTATGTGAAGTTGTTTCCAGTTTTCTCGGAAAACTCGAACCATTTCAAATGTATCAACAGAGAAAGAGGATCAGGGAAGGTGTTTGGGCAGAAGGATTTGGTTGCTCACATGGGCAGCTGATTCAGCCTTAGGACATCATTCTTCATGGTGAGAACTTCTGAATGTGCCAAAACCAAACCTATGATCTTCCTGCACTATTTCTACTCAATGCAGAAGCCTCCACTGCTGTTACTGCTTTCCTGTACTCATCTGCCTCTCCAATGCAGTTGCCATTTCTCCACTTTGTGACAGTTCAACTTTCTCTTCGAGGCCAGCATGCTGAAATTCTGCAGTAGGTAAGAATCTCACGTTTCTAAATACTGTTTCAGGTTTTTTGATGGTTTCTACCCTCATGGACAGAGATAAGACCTTGAAAATATAGCTCAAATCAATCCTAAAAATTCAAATACAAATAGCAAGATAAAAGGCCCTTAAATGCTCTTGGAGCTGAAATAGTTATCATTTTAAGCTGGCAATGCTGAACATTGAGTTGCTGGTGTTATGGACTTGATGACTGAGATTCTTGGAAGGTATGGCTGCAGGTAACCAAGTAGAAATCAACAGAAATACATTGACTTGCACTCATTGGTATACACCAACTGGCTTGCTGTCTCTTTTAGTGTCACCCGCTGACATATCTTCTGTTTTGCCTTTGACTACTCAGGCATGAAGAACAAATAAATTTTAAAACCATTACTGTCCCCAGCTTTGAAAGAGTGGAGTAAATACTGGGCACTCCATCTTTTTTAGATCCATCTGGGCTGAAATCCTGACTTTATTGAACTCCATGGTAAAACTCTTTGACTTCAATGGATTTTGTTCTTAGAGTCTTACTGTCTCTGTTCCTGACTTGTCCAATATGACCCTGCAGGTCACATCTTTGCAAATGCTCTCCTCCCACAATTATGTTTGCCTTGTCTGTTTACATTGTCATTTATTTTCAAAAGGCTACAGCTCTTCTGTGTTTGTATGTAGGCTCTCAGCTGGGCCTTGAACTGGTGCTGCAATGGTTAGCAGTGTTATCTTGAAGATCCTTTCTGACATAAAAGGTATATGCAAAAAGGATATTTGCTCATTTTTGAATATAAAAGGTAAATGCAAAACTCTTATGATATTGAATAACTGTCACTGGAACTTAATTTGGATAAACATCCCAAGGTGAAGCTTTCATCTGAACTAGAGGTGAGTCTGAACTTATTAGGAGCAGCATCACATTTTTGAGAGGTTCATATTTGCATCCATGAGCCTATCTGTGATCTTTAATCTTTTGAGTCTGCAAATTTTGGCTGGAGACTTTCCAGGAAAGAGGTATTGCACCTCCCACTGTAAGTTTTACAGGAAAAGTCTTGCTCTTGATACTTTGGAGGGAAGGTCCATCCAAATCTCACAGAACTTGGGCTGGATCTTGTTCTGAAGGCAGATAAAAGTGTTGAAAGCTCAGTTGGGTATGTCTGCATGCACTTCCATCATACTTTTGATTAGAATGAGATGCAACCTGAGAGTTTGGCCTGTCATAGCCTGTGGATTCTAGTCTAGCAAGTCACACCTTTGTGCAATGCAGACGTATATCCCTACATGGAGAACACCTCTGCAGCTCGACAATGCTGAGTTCCCCTCTGGGCACAAGCTAATGAAGGTGAATCAGAGCTTCATGCCAACTTGAAATGTGCTAACAAACCTTTCCAGGCAACGGGATACCTTCTTTGCAAATGGCTTCTTCTATTTCTGGCTGTGTGCCGAGTGTACCAGACAAGCCAAAGTTTTTTGCGTATTTTCATCTGGTGCTGTGCACTCCACTCTGGGAATTCCTCTGCATGATGAAGCTTACCTGAGCTTGCAGAAAAGGTGTCTAGTATCAAAGAAATAGACTTTACAATAACAACAATAAAGGCCTTTTCGTTTACATGCTAATCAGCTAAAGGTATTGTCGATACACAAGACCCATAGTAAAAACAATTAACTCCACAATGAGAGAAACACAGTGAGTGAAGCAGCATGTCACCTTATCACATCATGAAGTAAGAGGCTACATTAGCAGTGTAAACAACTGTTACTCCATATATTTTCTGTGTATTTGTGTACATATTTCTGTGTATTTTCTGGTATGTTTAACTATTCCTGTGCGGCTGTCATGGTGTTGTGGTTTAACTTCAGCTGGCAACTAAGCACCAAGCAGCTGCTCGCTCACTCCCCCCAGGTGGGATGGGGGAGAGAACTGGAAGAGTAGCAGTGAGAAAACTCATGGGCTGAGCTAAAGACAGTTTAATAAGGAAAGCAAAAGCCACGCACGCAAGCAAAGCAAAGCAAGGAATTCATTCACTACTTCCCATGGGCAGGCAGGTGTTCAGCCACCTCCAGGAAAGCAGGGCTCCATCACGCGCAACAGTTACTTGGGAAGACAAACGCCCTCACTCCAAACGTCCCCTCCTTCCTTCTTCTTCCCCCAGTTTTGTATGCTGAGCATGATGCCATATGGGATGGAATAGCCCTTTGGTCAGTTGGGGTCAGCTGTCTTGGCTGTGTCCCCTCCCAGCTTCTTGTGCACCTGGCAGAGCATGGGAAGCTGAAAAGCCCTTGATTAGTGTAAACATTACTTATCAACAACTAAAGCCTCAGTGTGCTATCAACATTATTCTCATACTAAATCCAAAACACAGCACTATGTCAAATGCTAGGAAGAAAATTAACTCTATCCCAGCA
Source organism: Ciconia boyciana (assembly GCF_034638445.1). NCBI lineage: Eukaryota > Metazoa > Chordata > Aves > Ciconiiformes > Ciconiidae > Ciconia > Ciconia boyciana. The sequence continues at coordinate 11,558,465 of NC_132935.1, forward strand.
GAAACCAGGAAACATGGGAAGGAACTGGCATTCAGTGCTAAATGTCTTAGATATATAACAAAGATTAAAAGTGAAAATAAATAAATTCCTCCAACTTTGCCAAATCAAAGACTGAAAAGGTGCAGTTCATTCTGTAATGAATGTTGTACTTTGTATCAAATTAATCTTTCAGAGCCCCCTATCCCTAAAGAAGTCAAGATAGTCTATCAAGATACACTTGTCTTTCGTTATCTTTAAACACATAGCATCTGAATATATAAAGGCCTAATGTGGACTCATTATACAAAAGGATGCTTACTTCCACAATCACTGTTCCGTGCAAATTGAATGAGTTTAAACATAAAAATAATATAAGTAAGTAGCTCAGTTTTCATCAGACAGGAAGATTTTGCAGACTCATACAGAAGTTTGACAGCACTGAAAAGTTGGGGAAGAAGAAACAAGCAGAGAGTAATGGTACAGGTGACAATTAAACAGCAAAAGAAGGGGTCTCGGTAGTCCTTGTGAGGACAATCTGGAAAAATTTGTCTGTCCGTAATGTGTAGAGCATTGGAAAAATGTTTTGTAATCTGTCTGTCCTGGAAAAGAAGAAGAAGAGAGGCAATTCCAATGAACAGAAATGTGATGTTTCCAAGACAAAGGCAGTACACCAATGATGATTGTTTGGCTTTTTTTCTCCTCAAAATTCAGATATTATAAAGTCAGCCATAATCTTTTCATTTAATGGTTCAAAGCAGTTATTCTCTCCTCATTAGCTGATGGCATGCTGCAAATTGCTTAAACCCATTTGTACGGGGAAAGGGAGATGGGGTCTTCTCTCATCAGTCATTTTGGCACGTAGCAGTCGTGGCTGCCTCGGAGCCAGTTGCAGTAAAGGAGGAGCCCACAGATAATGAAGACAGCTGCTGCCCTGGATCAAATCACTGGTCTCTAGCACCCCGCCTAACACCCCATCCTTCAGAGAACTGAGCTCTCCCTCCTACATCATGCACGTCACTAATTGTGGGATGGTTTGTGTGTGTATATGTATGTGTCTCCTTTCTCTCCATATTCTTATATTGACAAACATTTGCTGCAACATTGCTGCACCTCCAGAAGCAGAATGAGCTCCTTGCTTCCTCTTCCTGGTCACTAGGTTTACCTACCCTAGACATATCTTAATACCTATAATTTCCGGGGTGAAAAATGTCATTGAAAATAGCCACTTATTCTCAGAAGTAGAGGAATCCATAAAATGTCTATCCACTGCAGCACAGCAAATTCACTTGTATCTGGGATGAAATATCATAAGTAAAGGATCAGGGGAAAAAAACCAAAACAAATAAAATCCTGTGAAGTTGAAGAAGGCTTGAGAAACCACAAAATGTCCTGATGGAAGTAAAACCTGGCTGTCCGGAAAGCATGAGGGAAAGACAGCAGTGTGGCAGTAATTTAGGGCGCAGAATGGAACCGGGAATGATTCCAAATCAAAGCTCTAAAATGAAGTGAGAAATCAAAAAACACAGATTCAAGGGCAGTATTGTCTTCCTTCTTCTAATTGAGATCCTTGTTCAATATCAGCAGAAAGTGACTCATTCTGTGCATTTTTAAATTCTTGTATGACCCAAGGACTTGTGCAGAGGCAGAACTCAAGACAATAGTGATGGGCATTTGCAGAAGGGCCACATCAGTGGCAGAATATTTTACTACAGCAAAGGGGTATTAGCATGTTTTTAAGAAATAATATAGACACAGATAAACACGGAATCAGCCTTTGTTTTCATATTGAAAAGCTGAGAAAACTTCACAAGGCCTAATAAAATTTTGAATTATTTGTGAGAGCATCTCAGCATTTTGTGTAAGGATGAGTGGGCATTGTTAGGTCCAGCTTTTTAAGCAATTCCCTTTTGTTTAAGGATTGTGCCACTTTATGTTTACTTTCCAGGAATATTTTAGCAGCTGATTTTTACTGGCAGAGATGTTTTTGAAAGCCAACGTCAATGTTGCATATGGGCATATCTGATGAAACCAAATTTAAAATTTATACTTGTGCCAAGAGATTACTGCACACATATTCAATCAGGGAAAAAGCAGAGTGCCATCTGATTTATCTGACTGACCCAGTTCTTAGCCGTGCAGCTCCAGTGTATGTTGGGATCGTCTCAACAAACTGCTGAAGATTTCCTGGGACTGCATTTTCTGCCAGGTCAGACTCTTTGGAAGTTCCTTGGTGTGTGTATTTTCCAAGGCATAATTACAGACTATTAGATGTGCTTGCTATACACCCATACATACAGACATGTGTAACTGTGTTATGCAAATGTTGACCGTAACACAAATCATGTTGCTTTGCTTCATGCCTATTTGCATTTCCTGGTAGCTCAAAAAATGAGGTTCAACTTAGAAATGGGCTTCCAATCGACACCCTTGCTGCGGACCTACCCTCTGCCTCCAATCCCATCAGAAATTTGGGGAAAGTTCAGATGCTTCTCCAAACATTGGTGGTTGGCCTCAGCACTGATTGGAACTCCTCATTTGCTTTCATTATCTGATGGGTGACAAGTCTGAACGGCTCACTGTGTGTGACTAAATCCACCTCAAGAGCTCACAAATCCCACCCTTTTGGAAGTGAAAGCTTCCTTTGGCCAGAGTTCAAGCTTTCCTGTCAGGACATTTCAAACACTCCCATCACAGGAGTTATTGCTCATATGGGAGCAGGTATGTTAACACATTCTTGGCAAATTACCAAGCAATTACCAAGCTCCAAGCAATGGCGCACAGGACTCAGTGAAGGTTTTGATGGATTTGTGTTCAGGTTTCTTGAAAACCTCTTTTAACATGGGTGATCAGTGGATATTGAGCACATTTTATGTGTTGCGCGCTTCATCTGTTTATACATGGAAGGTTACAGTATGATTTGATCACATATATACTACGGTGACCAACATGGGGAGCAGTTGTTTGAAAACAGAGGGCTTTTCAACCCAACGTGCAGTTGTTTAATGGGATTTGAAACCTAAATGTTGAAGCTAGCCAAATTTGGACAGAAAATAATAGAAAAATTTTTAACAGTGATGGTAATTCAACAAAAGAACAACTTCCTAAGATTATTGTGGGTTGTCCATCATTAGGAAGCTTTTAATTAAAATAGGAGATATGATCCAGCTCACTGGTTTTCAGCCTGTGTTTGGAGGACTGCTACAGGTACATGGGCTGCTTCAAAAACAATGCAGAAAAGCTGATCTAGCAGTAGGTCTGAATTTCTTCTATCTAGGGGAAGACTCCTGGGAACTTTTAAGTGACTTGCAAATAATAGTAAAGCAGATCTAAAGCAATTGTGAGTAGCTCTACTTCCATGACTGGACCCCAAGCAGGAATTAGTCCAGAGAAGACCTGGACTAATGGGATCTAGTGGTATGCATGGGATCTGTTCTGATGATTGCAGATAGTCTTTTGTGTCCTTAAAATCTAAAATTTACAAATTTTTCAAATTATGAAGTCTAGAATTTCGTTGCATTATTTTCTTCCTTTTTCTTCATGATTTTGAACGTAACGTGTTCAAAACATACATCATACATACATCAGAACATACATCAGAACATAACAGTTCTGATGAGGAATAGAAACACATGTAACTTGTGAATGTAAGGAGCTGGAGATATTTGCCAGCTTGTAGGACTGGGAATTTACTCAAGGATTATTTACTATATTTAGGTACATATTCTTTGTTTCTACATGAGTGACTGCATAACATGAAAGCGTGAGTGTCTCTACCTACTAATATTATGATGTTCTTCACTTCTGGCAATCCTAAAATTATCCATAATGATCTTTTGGTGCTTTAAACCTTGTTTTCTCCCTCATGTGGTTAATCCCCTATTTCTGCATTAAGATGTTGGCACCCTTTGGTTAAGAAAGTCCTATTTAAATGAGATGATATACTATTATTGCATGGGTGGAGTAGTAAATGATAATAGAACAGTGTAGTCCGTACCAACATATGTTAAATTAACTGAAAGATGATTACTTTAACAAGTTCAAATAGTAAATGAAGCCACTAGTAAGTGGAGCCATCTCATGTATGTAGCACCACTGAAGCAGGTGCCGTATAAACACAGAACAAAGGGGCCTGTCCCTGCCCTTGAAAAAAATTATTGTTTCAAGGAAATAGGTTAAAAGCAAATGCCAAAGCAGCTTTTTCCTCATTCATTTAAGTCTTTTGAATGTACCAGAAGTCAGACAGAATCGCAGACCAATGCACGAAATACTCGAGGGACCAGTTTGTCTCAGGAACCATCATGTCTGTCAGGACTATCTACTTCTAGCTAGTTGACATAAAAAATTAATGCAGAACAGATGACTGAAATGGCTGTAAAATACCAAAATTACTACCTAGGATTTTTTTTTTATGTTTTGATTTCAAAGGATGGTGTTTCTATGTGGAGACTACTGAAGTCCTCTTTGTAGCCTGCATCCAGCTTGTGACAGCTGGGGTAAAATGTAAGCTAGGCATTGATATATAATTGAGATTTTAGCAATTTTTTCCTGCTGGTTCAGGAAGAATGACGGGAGGAAGAAGCACAGGAAGATCTGTCTTCTCCTCCCCAGGGAGTTTCAGGCAGTAGGTGGGCTGAGTGACGGACTGCAAAGAAAGCCTTGGGTGATTTGGATCTTCCTTGGATTGCCCCAGGTGATCAGGTCCCAGTGAAGCTTGGGGAGCTGCATCCAAGCCTGCAGGAGACAGATCAGCAGCTGTTTCATCTGGCTGGCACCTGCAGAACTCGCACTGCTGCAGGTTTGACATTAAAAGTGAAATAAGCTGATTTTCCCCTCGTAGAAGTTCAGTGTTCTTCAGGTTCCTGTGGTAAACATATGCCACGCTGACATCAGTGCCAGATGGGAGATGCCATGTATAATTTTAGAAGATAATTCAGAACTCATTGCAAAACGTAGGCATTTATAACAGCGACTGCCAGGAGAGGCAAGAAACATGTATCATCACGCTCTTTCCTCAGAAAGGGGAATTTGCCCACACACTACAATGGGGATGAGTCTGGCCAGCTGCCCTTGCTGTGGGGAGAGCAAGCCTGATGACTGCAGCACGCCATGATGATACCTGGGGGTTGTTTCTTCATGGTCTAGGCAGAAATGGGTCTAACCCTTTCATGGTCTAACCAGCCTCTCTAAGTCCTTCCCACCTATCTCATGCCCTGTGAGGCTCTGCTGTCTCTGGAGCCCTCAGGGCCATGGATAGGGCTGTGTAGGATGGCTCGTGGATCTGTCTCAAAAAAATATAGTTTGCTGGAGAGTTACAGAAATTATTGTCAAATTAAAATTAAATCCATGGATTAGTTTCAGCTGAATAAGAAAACAGAGATTTAGAGAAAATAAAAACCTTTGAATTTTTCAGTTTGAAAGAAATTAGAAATTAGAAAATTGGAAAAAAATGGAAAACTAAGAACATGAAATAAAATGTAAGTAAAATATTAGTAAAATGAAGTAAAAAGTTTTGTTTCAGGTAGAACAAGACATCTTAGTTGTACAACACCCCTTCTCCCAGTGATGATACTTAGTTATTTGATTTTATTAAGCAATTACACAGGCAAATATGTTCGGGCCTAATATGAGACAACTGCGCAAAACATTTAAGTTCAGCTTTTGAATTAAAAAGTCCACAGTCTGCATAGTTCTGGGTGCAGCTAACTGTTCTGGAACACAGTTATCTGGAAGGACATACAGCCAGACAAGAATCCTGACCCTAAATTATTGTATGCATTTTTGGTAACTACCCAGCTCTTAATGAAATGACTGTGTTCCCTATGTGCTATGTCAAATCCTGTTGTATAATGTTACTTATCCTGATAGGTATCAGTCGCAATTACTGTCTGCATTCAGGTAGATGTTACTATGTCACTTGGAACAATAACAAAGAAAACAAAATCCTTTTCCTCTTTGAGTGAAGATTACATCTTCCCAGCATGGGAAGTGAGTCTATCGTATGCTTCAGGACATTCATCTTTTTCATTTAGGGAGGTATCCTGGGCACAGTCTGCCACATTCAGAAAGGCAGTTTCAGATCCATGAGCTCTTTCTACACTTGCTACTGGTACTAAATAGAGCAGATCATCGTCTGTTGCTGGAAACTGCTGCTTTTCAGATGAAAGTACCATAGTGGAGCTATTAATGGATGTTGGAAGTGATAGCTTGACCTGTTAGTTACTAGACTGAGACTAAAATTACAAGCCAGTGGGAAAAACACCTGCATTGTTGTGTGCATTCTGCTTCACATTTTATGCAGTTGGAGGAATACAATGGCTACGTATTGTGCTCTCTGTTGAAATGTAACATGTTAGCATGCTTCATATGAGAAACTGGATTTGAGACATCTCTGATGTCTGGGTCAGGTAATCTAACCCTGTGGCTCTTAGAGTTTTGCAGTCCCTTCACAGCTCATGCAGCCCTCCTTGCCAGCTCCCAAGCCCTGTGCTCCTTCTTCTCCTCCCTCCTTCCACTTGTGTATCCAATTATTTATGTCTAATACCTCAATGACCCTCTTTAGGAGGAGCTGTATTGTACTTTATCAGTTGTAAGCTGAGTGTGTCTGCTCACAGTCTCTGAGCTCTGGGATTCCTTGAGATCCCCAGAGTCCTCTAGGAAGCTGTGATGGACCAAGTCATCAGCTCTATAAATCAGAGTTTGCCCCTGCAGGCCAGTGGGACCACTCTTGAAAATCAGTATATACCTGCCAAAGTAGGAATATAGGTATCCAGCTGATTTTTTGAAACTACTGGCTGCTGTTCCTTACTAAGACTCCACTCTTGGACTTTGAATATGTGTCAATGCTTTCCTTCCCATATGCAAGTTAAAAATAAATATTTTTGTTGTTGTCACCCCTAAGAACTGTGTTCAACTCAAATCTGTGTAAAGGCTTAGGGAAAAGACTCTTCTCTCTGCCCAACAGGTCTTGGATAAGCATCTATGAAAGAGTTAATAAGGTCACTTTCCCTGTGTTGTTCATTAGCTCTGTATCTGTCACAGCCATAAATTGTGAAAACCGCTGCTTAAAATACTTCCAGGATTCCTTTGCGTTGCCCACAAGCTCTGTTGCATGTGTAATAATCACACCGCTCAGTACAGAAGAGTAATTCAGACTGTGGTTTTAAGCTGTCCACCCTTACTGGCGGCATTGTGTGCGGGGCAGCCTCTGGAATTGTGTTCTTCTGAGGCAATCTCTGTTTATCTGAAATTTTCACCTTTTTCCTTTTGAACTGACACATTGCAGTGGTCTCTTTTTCATCAGCTCTCACCACTGCACGACTGTTTTGCAGGCACAAAGAATTACCGAAATTCAGTACGTGGAATTTATTTTGAAGAGCCATCCATAAGTTAAGAAGGACCAGAGCGCAGCTGAACTGTGGAGACTGTTTAGGACAGAGTCTCTTTCTCTTTAGAGACAATCTCTTAATTGTCCGTACAGTGCTTTGCACACTGAAACTCCTACTGGAAACACCTCTAGCACTAAAAACATGCCTACAGCCCTACTCTGGCACAGCTCCCCTGTTATTAAACTCTTTTGCTCTCTAAAAGAGGGGGTGGCTGCATCCAGCCTGCCTGTTGGGAGCGGGCAGTGGGCTGTGCTAACTCCAGGGGAATTGTTTTGGAATGTGTTACTTGTCACAGGCCGGAAATGTTCCAGGAGCCATTCCACAATTAAACGGCAGAGATGATGGACTTTTGGTGTCCTGCAATGCTCCATGGGACTGTTTAATTTACTGGCATAGACATAGGCTTTTTGCCTGTTATCACTAGAAGTTAATATAAATACTAGATGCTAAGAGACAAGCTACTGGTACCCTTACTTGCCTTGCAATATATCTTATCCCATGAGCAGTAAACTAGGTTTGTTAATCAACAGGAGCAGCTCTGACTCACAGCCCAGTTTACTCATGGGTTTTATTGACAGACTATCGAGTAGAAAATGCATAGGTGAGTCAGAACATAGCAACACCAAATCAGGTTTTTCTTCTCCCAATTGCACGCTTCACCCACATGGCTGCAGGGTCACACTCTTTCTTGCTTAATCTCTTCATGTTACCATTTTGGATGTTCCAACTGGGCCAACATGGTCAGGAGAAGTGGAAGAAGTCACCATGTGGCCTGCATTGAAGGCTGGTGGTTAGAGCATGCCTTGGAGAGGTGGGAGACAAAGGCTTGAAACCTCTCAGGCTGAAGAGGGCCTGGGACCCTCCATTCCCAGGGCTGTACTTTAATCATTAGGCTGCCATGATAAAAGTAGATGGAGTCCCCTCTACAAGCTATTTTGTTATTGTTTTAGTTTTCAAGGGCACTAGTCTCAGAAGAGACCTTGACACTCAAGAGCTTTTGTTGTGTGGCCTGGGTTAAGGCCGCAGAAGGATGAAGCTTTTGTCTGCCTCCTCCTCTCCTCACTGGAGCTATTTCCTACCCAAGAGCTCAAGAAAACTCCTGGCTTAGCACCTAGGAGCCCTGAATTGCCCTCAGGAGGTGTCTGATCTCGTTCTTGCTTGTATTAGGAAGTCTAGGTGTCTGAGCTATTCTACTAGGGCCAACTACCTACTTCTCAGACATCAGAGGAGATAAGTCAGGCACTTGAAGATGGATGGTGTAACTCAGGTCCCACTCCAGACTTTAACTTCTACATATACAATTCTTTGTTATACCTGCTGTAGAGCACTGATGGTTTAAACTGTCAGAGTCTGCTCTGACGGATTTATTCTGTCCTGGATTTGGATGCATATGAGTGAACAAGGCTGTGTGTAAATCCTGTTCACACTGCTAAAGCACGCTGGTTTCCACGACTTCATGCATGGCATCAGTAAACATGCCCTCAGACAAGCAGCTAGCAAGCTAACTGATCCATCAGACAGTCACTGGGGCCTGCAAATTAAATGCAAAGACAGTCCTAAAAATCACGATCATAAATGTTTCAGGCTAATTTATTCTGTAAAGCTGGATTAATAAAGAAGCGGCTCCTCTGTTAAAACATCATCTGCCAGGGAGCAGCCCACAAAGAATTACAGCACGCGATTTTTATCTCTTTCCCACTCCTTCTCATTCCACCAAAAAGAAGAATTCATGCGGGAAAGTGCTGACACATCCTTAATCAAAGGTGTGTGAATTGCTCACATCAGTGTAATTTTATTATTCTGTTGCTGGGATACTTTAATAATAATAATAATGATGATGATGATGCAAAATCTTATTAAGTCATTGAAGGATAATGCTTTGTTTTTCTACATTTATTTTTTAATTTATTAAGGAAGCTTGTTAACGCTACAAGAACAGACAGTATACATATTTTCTATAAATGGGCAGGGAAATTCATAACGAAATGTATTCCCGTGGTTGGTACAGTAAACACCCCGTGGTTCCAAAAAGGATCCAAGTGCTATGAGCACCTTGGAAAACATCAAACAGAGACTAGAAGGAAGGGAGCGTGTTACATGAACATCACTGACTGTTGGGGATATGGTGATAAATTGAAATCTAGCCTGCCCTTTGGAGCTGCGTTTGGGAGGGTTCTTTCGTATGCTGTTCTCTGGCAGGGTTCAAATTTGGCAATTGTTTGTTTAAACAAACAAACACAGAAAAATACCACTGTTCAGGAATGGGACATCACATAACTTTGGCTCCAAATGCATTGCCCAAAGCGGTTTTGAATTGGTTGACTCCTAAGGCCTCTTCTTGCCTGTTTCTGTTGTGATAAAGCAGCTGTGGTTCTGCTTGTGGCCTGTGCAAGATTATGACGTTTGATCTGTTTGTTCACTTAAATTGCCTTCTGTCTGGATATACAAAAGTTGTCTGAGACTATTTTTATCTTGTTGACAGCCAGCCTCATAATTGCTTCCTATGGCTGCCACCCAAAGGCTGCCTCTTTTACCCTGTAACAATTCAGGTATTAAAAAAAAAATTAAGTCCCAAATGCAATAATCACAATGTGATATTGCAGATGCTAACCCTTGTTCTCTAGACACTCTCTTGACATGAGCTAGTGTGGGATTAGTGAACATTAATGAGCAAACTTCAAAACCATGGATGTCAGGTTTAAGTGACTGCTACTGGGTTGGGAACTGTACCTTTGAAGTGCTTTGTGGTCCTATACCCAGGGAGTTGGAGGGAGAAGATCTGTAGAAATATATCACCTCTTAAGAGGAAACAATATGAATTGAGTCACAGGAAGAAGCAAAGGTGGCTGGACATCACGTGCTATGAGGAGGAAAAGCATATTGGAAGAAATAATCCTAATGGCAAAATTGAGTAACTTGTCACTGAAATGGGATCTCATTAGAAATATGGAAGACAATTAGAGAGGTTTAGATGATACTTAACTCTCTATCTTCAAGCAAAGGGCCAAAGAAAGGGGTTCAATCAAAAAGGAAGCTTTTTTCTTACAAGATCAAGCCTGGGTATCATTGTTACATTTAACAGTTTTCAGTTAATTCAAGTGGAGGAGGGTATGTATGAAATTGCACTACAAAAATTTAAAGTGTATGGAATTAAAAAAAAACAAACTGGAACACAGTGAAGAGGATTTTTTAGTAGTAGGCTCACAAAGGAAAGTTTAATTGTAGAAGAGATTGTGACTTTGATCTAATGCTGAAGAGCTGTTTGAGGGAAAACTTCAGTGGATCTCTTCATGAGAGAACGGGCCACACAAACTCAAAATAAAATTTTGACAGAGACTAATAAGAGACCCAGAATTAACCCAACAAGCCTGTTTTGAATTTGCCTGCCAAATGAAATCTGAGCTCACAGTGACTTTTATAGTGACCAGGTGGTTAATTGGTAGCCTGGACCTGATAGAGAAGGCAAAATATCTCTAAAGAAAGATTTCAGGGGCACTAAAGCATGTGAACTTTGGCTCAGAGGAGACCAGCCCCAGGTGTTCCTCATGCTGTGACAATCAGTTCATCACCATAAACTCAGTACCCAGGAAACGATACACAGAAGATATCATTTGACAAGATTTTGGGTGAAAAATGACAGTGACAGCAACTCTAGCTTGAACGAACTTTTCACAGAGCTAACAACAGACTTCACTGTAGCAGAACACACAGACACCAGGGCTGACTACCTAAGGCAGTCCGTTTATTAACTTTACACTAGATGCTAGTACATGAGCTGTGGTGTCGCTGAAAAGACTAGCATTAAAACAGGAGGCGTTGTGATGAAAATTAAGTATTTATCTTTATTGCAGGATATATTTGCATTTCATGTGTAGGAAAAATAATAACCTGGAAACTGCAACACTTTATTTTAACAGTGATGTAAAAACAAGTACTAAGTTAGAAGTATGTCAAGCTCTTACTTTCCCAAAGAAGGTGTTTTGTGGCAGAAGGGAGGACTAAAATCCTTCAGGACATGCCTAAGGACATATTTCAGAGGATGGAGATGCTCTCCACAGGGTATAGTTGTCAGAGAGTTCACCATAAGGCTGCTTTCTCCTATCCTAAAAGTAGAAGAGGAGGTAGGTAGGTAGGTAGATTGATAGATCTGTTAAGATACATGGTAGAAATGAAAGCTAAAATCCTCTCCCCCTGTGTACAGGTGTTGTGGTTTAACCTTGGCCGGCAACTAAAGCCCCACACAGCCGCTCGCCCACTCCCCCCAGGTGGGATGGGGGAGAGATTCAGAAGAGGAAAAGTGATAAAACTCATGGGTTGGGATAAAGACAGTTTAATAGGGAAAACAAAAGCCATGCACGCAAGCAAAGCAAAGCAAGGAATTCATTCACTACTTCCCATGGGCAGGCAGGTGTTCAGCCATCTCCAGGAAAGCAGGGGTCCATCACGCGTAACGGTTACTTGGGAAGACAAATGCCATCACTCTGAATGTCCCCCCTTGCTTCTTCTTCCCCCAGCTTTGTATGCTGAGCATGATGCCATATGGTATGGAATAGCCCTTTGGTCAGTTGGGGTCAGCTGTCCCGGCTGTGTCCCCTCCCAGCTTCTTGTGCACCCCCAGCCTACTCACTGGTGGGGTGGGGTGAGAAGCAGGAAAGGCCTTGACTCTGTGTAAGCACTGCTCAGCAATAATGAAAACATTTCTGTGTTATCAACACTGTTTCCAGCACAAATCGAAAACATAGCCCCCTACTAGCTACTATGAAGAAAATTAACCCTATCCCAGCCGAAACCAGCACAACAGGCGTGTAAGATGGGAACATTTTCTATTGCAAAGAGGAATATGTGTATTTGTGTGATAACAGGTGTTTTTCTAGGTGGATATTCCAGTAGACAGAATTGGAAGAAAAGAGCACATATTTATACTTTTGGAAGAAAACATGTCTTTGGGACACTGTTTGCACACTGAAATGTTTTATCAGAAACCACAACATAATTTTCTCTGTATATGGGGTGTAAACATTTATTGAGATGACAGTTTGATTGGGGGTAGAGGACTGGAAGTTCAGACAAAGGCTCCAGGCAAGAGAGAAATTCTGGGCTAGAGTAAGCTAACAAAAACATGCATACTACGTAGTAGTGATAGCATACTTACTTGGGAGAAGTCAAGAGCTAGGTAATAGCCAGCCAGTCCGCTACCAACACGACTGTCCCAGTAAAGAAGGGGTAGAAAGGCTGTATAGAGCTTTACACATATCTATAGGTGCATCTAATGTCCTCAAACCATCAGTCTAAGAACACTTAGTACAGCATTGCCCACAGAAGATATTGAAGAATGATGGTACTTCCACATGTAGAACTTGGGGCTATCTGTAATAGCTAAATAAAACCAATCAAACCAAAAGCCCTTCTTTAGGTCATCAGCAGCATACATAATAGGTGTGTAAGTAATAAAATAAGTTTACCCAGAAATGGCTCTGTACCCAGTAGCCTCCCTCTTTCCGACCCACGCTGGGTAGTTGTCCTGCCTGTGACCCCCTTCTCCCACTCAATCTGTTCTTGCTCCTCTCTCAGTCACCCCTGCACTGCTTCACATCTAATTTTGTGAGGGATATCTCTGGGTGCAAATCCTCCAGGATTTATTTTTGAGGTACAATATCTACGAGGTGCATGGGTAAACTGCACAAGAGCTTGTGAATTAAAAAGGATGCAGCCCTGAGTTATGGTGATAATGAGCCTGAAAGTGAGTCATTTTTTGAAATCTCCAAAAAGAGCATTTCACTCCCTTTCCAGAGTAGTGTGGTCAAAACTGGAGGCCACTGGCTGACAGAAACAGCAATAAAGCTTCCAAAACTTCTATACATTCAAGATTGATTATGCAATTATTAATGCTGGAGCCAGAAAGGGACTAAAACACTTCTTTCTCTCCACCTGTAGGAAATGTCTTTCATTTTTTCATTTCTTTCTGTTATTGTTCTTTTTCGTTATTTTTCTTTCTTGTCTTCTACCCTGGTTGCTTGCTTGCTTGCTTCCTTTGTTTCCTTTGTTTTCTTTGCCTTCTTTCCAAAGCATAGGCTGAGTTTTGAATACTAACCCAAAGGGAGTTTTTTTCTTTTCTGAATGCAGTCTCCAGAATATTTGCTGACTAGTCTCTAGAACATTTTGCTGACTACAATCAGAGGTAGGCATCATGCATGTCAATATTATTTTAAAAGAATCTTGTCTGCTTTCAAGAGAAGTGTAGGCTGGAGTTGCCATATCTATAGTTTGGGCTGAGGGCCTATAGTAAATATGTAGGTGATTAGCATACAGTGGCCAGGATAAATATGCTCAGGCATCTGAGAAATGTGTTGGAATCACATTATGCCATCTAAACACACCCTAAGAGATCCTGGCAAAACCACTCCTTAAGCCACTCTGTCTTGCGGTTACACTGTGCAGCTCACAATCTGACACGTGTTGCAAGGGATGTCCGGAACTTAGTACCTTTTCTAACCATATGAGTTCCTATTTTTATTTGTTTCCTTCTGGAAGACTTGGCTTTTTATTTTCTCATGGTTCTTCTTGTGAAGCTTTCCTGTGAAGCTTTCCTGTTTCTACTGTTTTCCCACTAATGTTGTTACATGGAACAAACTACATATTTAGATAGAAGAAAAGAAGCCATAATGTCTGCAAGGAGTCTCTTAAAATCAGGCATGTTTCATGCTTACCTAAAAATGGATGTCATTCTGCCCCAAGATCTTTTCTATGCACTGCACTATGCTTATCAGTATCTGCTTGTCTACATCAGTCTTACGTCTCTGGGACTCTTGCTTGCTATTGCCCTGGGTTTCCCCAGCATTTTACTTGCAGTATTTATACAATCCCATTATTATATATAATTATATCTTATTAATGATCAGTCTGCTAGGTGTTAACATTTACCATTACAGGAGGCAGGAGTTCTTAAAAATCTACCTTTCATCCAGCTCAAATTAATCTGACATATATGTATAACACCTCAGAAAAAGCTGACTCCATGGAAGTTATCTTATGCAACTCCATCATGCAATCTGCATGACACTTTATGACTTTACAAATATTACCTCGAGCTGACAATGCTAGGGAGACATTTTGTTCCAGAATAAATCTAGGTTACACTGGGATTAAAGCAAAGATATATCCATTCCCTTCAATTTGTCATGGTATCATAACTTTAGGCACTCTGTTGACTAAACACTCTTCTTATTTACACAATCAAAATCCTGCAAGTTCATTGTGATTCATTATACATCTCTTACTTTCCCTCCCATTTCTTCTCTGCTTAAACAGGTAGTGCCTGACAAGGGCCTGATCCAAAGGGCTACTTTTGAAGTCACTACTACATGAAGTCACTACTAACATGCTGAGAATTTGGGGCCTCGGGCATGAGGGGAAAACAGACCATCCAAGAGGAGTAGCGTCAAGGAGGAGATGTTGTAGAGGAACCAGGGACATTGAAAAGGACACAGAGCTTAGTGGGAAAGGAAGGAAAGGGTCTGCACAGTATCCCCATGCTGCAGGGAGATGCTGCATGGTTGGTACAGTCAGCAAGCAAAGGCTATGCCAAAATGTTGCAGGTAGCCTTAGGTGGGAACTCCCTGCTCCTCCCAGCAGTCTCTTTTCCCCTCTTCATTACATGCCTCTGAACTGTCCAAATTTCCCTCTTCCTTCTTATTGATCCTGTGGCCAAATTCCTTGATAGCAGTTAAAAGTCTTCTCTGAGGCTTTGCTAAACCGCCTGCTTTACCATGAGGGCCTCCCTGGTAGGCTGTTGCAGAGTTTGAAACAGCTATTTGTGAAGAAGCACTGCTCAGTGAAGGGCTGACTTTTCTGTGTGTTGTAAGGAAAGCTGTGGTGTGAGCAGGATGAGTAGCCTGGAAAAATGGGGAGTCAGTACTCGGGAGGGACCTGTGTTGTGTGTCTCTAGGCAAAGGGGGGTCACAGCTAAGATCCATAATTTTGAACCTCAGTATGCAAGGAAGACCTCTCAGCATGGTCTTCCTCATTGTCCTGCTTAGTGTAGGATGTCTTACCTAGGACTTTGTATGGGGTGAGAATTTGGTGGATGATTTGTTGCTAGTCAGTTTATAAAATAGATGAAGAGGTGGTGGTGGGAACTAAGTTGCACAGTACAGCTCAAGCGAAGGTGAGTGGTAGGAAAAGTAAATAGTCTGAAATCTAGCAGATGAATTTGTGCTCTGTAGCGGTGTGCAATATTTTTCAAACTGCAAATCTGTAGCCAGTCAATAACACATTCGCATAAATTCAGCATTTCACCATTGACTCCACCAGGCAGGATCAAATTCCATTAATGCATTAACACATCAATACAATGGGTTGTTGATTATCACTGATTATCACTGCAGACTGAAGTGCTTTGCTCTGAATACTAAGGTAAGGATACAGGTCAAAGTAAATGCTCTCTTAGGAGACTGACTCCTGTGAGGAGTATCGGTTGGACGAAGAGCAAGGTTCTACAGATGTGAGGTCTACTTTGCAGTACCCTTGGGGGACAGAAAGATTTTTAAGCAAGATAGACATGTGTAGCCTACTTGTTGTTCTGAAACCCTTTTGTCTCTAAATGCTTTGTTCCTAGTACTAAATAAACAATAGTTTGCTTAAACGGGTTTCTGATCACTGCATATGCCATTGATCATAACTTGCTTCAGGGAGGAGCTGCGGGTGCTGGCACTGAGTCAGATCTTGGGGCTAAGCACGCCTCGTATCCAGGCTCTTGTGGCCTGCGACTGGGGCTCAGCTTTCGAGCAACAGGAGCAGCAATGGCTCAAAGCCTGATGGTTGAAAGTGTGCAGAGTAGGGAGAGACGGGGGGAGAGGGAAAGTTATCCCCCAGACTGTGACATGTCCAAAGAGGGCTTTGATTGTGGTCTGCTGGTGTTGCTGATTATTGTATTACGAGCTTAAAAAAAGCGACATGCTGTTGTTCATGAGGCTGCTCATGTAAATGTTTAAAATACTGGCACTAAGTATTGTAGTTATTAATTAATAATATGCATTTATATAGCACCATAACGGTCCACAGAACTTTACAGATAACAATATTCCTAACTGTTGGGAATATTAAGTCCAAGCACTTGGAAGACAGCCAAATGATATAAGCAGATAAGGTCTACTGTTTATATTTGTAATTTGGTTAGGTGCTTTTGATTTATCTTCTAGACGGAAATCACTAAGGGCAGTGCCTACATACGTCCTATAACTGGGACCTTTGAGTGACAGAAGTAAATGTATACAAACACCCTTGAGACATCGCTTTTAAAGGAATCATGGATGATTGTGTGCTATCCTGATTCTGAGTATTGCTACAAACCTTGTGCACAGCAGGGTAAGTAACAATTCTGCAGGGACCACTCACCTCCAGTGATGGCTATGAGTTTGAAAGAACAGAAGAGTAAAAATATTTACCCGTCTCTTGTGGTGCTTTGGGCAAATATGCTCATCTGTGTAACAGATCTATCCAGAGGAAAATAAGGTCTGGTGAGAGGAAAGCTAACTCTTTTAAACACCACTGAGCCAGAACAATAGTCCATACTGATTAAAACACTGGATTAGCCAGGAGGTGTAACTTTCTGCTACTGTCTGTGTCCCCTGGCATGAAGGAATCTAAAGAAAGAGCAGGGAGAAGATGGATGCATGCATTTTTGGCAAGAATAGCAGCTAGCTCTGGCTTAATGACCCTAGACAACCTGGGGCATAGGAGTGAAGCAGGTTTAATTAGGCAGCAGGTCTAGGGAAGTTGGGAGATATGGCACTGCACATAGATGCTGCTTTTCTGAGTTCTCAGAGACTTGTTATGAGAGAAATACATGTCCTTTGCCAAGCCCAAAGGGGAAAGGGCTTAGCACAGGGGTGGAGACTCGCTCTCCCCACAGGTGGTAAACATTCAGGAGCTACCTGGCATCTGCGCAAGTCCCATAGCAGACACACACACTCAAATCACAGGGAGAGAGGTGAGCTGGTTACTCCTGTCCACCTTTTTGCATTTCTGAGGGCAGAGAATCTGTTGAATACAGCATACCCCGAATTGTGCTCTTCCTCCCTCCTACAGCAAAACTGCCAAGGCTGTGCTGACTTGGTAAGCTCCTGGAGAAGACTTTTATGGTGAGCAGGACTTGTCCCTAAAGCAAAAGGAAAGAAGGAGAGCTTGGCTCTCCAACTGCTGCTATAAAGAAGAGAGCTTTGCTCCTTCTCCTTGGCTGGAGGGCAGACCAGCATTGCACCATCATTTCTGGTGGCTCATGAGCTGTGTGGTGAGGTGTCTCTCTCTTGCTCCCACCTATTTTAACCTTTGTGTTAGTTTTTTTCTGTTTTCCATAGACTGCTCCTTTTTTCTCACTGCCTCTTCTTAGGGTGTTTATTTTAGAGAGCTATTTCAAGAGCAGAATGAAGAGTGAATTATTCTGTGCTCTCTGGTGCTTATGATTTTCAGGGTGGATGGTCCTGTATACATGGAAAACTGGACAGGAAATTTAATGAGCTCCAATGAAGGTAAAGCTAACTGAATGCTAATGGAGAAAATCAGTCAGGGTGTTCCTCCAAGCTCTGCCAGGGTTAGAGGCTACTGTATCATAGGAGAACACTTTCTCCCTTCAAAAGACCACATCTCACCCTGGTTAGCAGATTGGATGGACCTTGACAGAAGATGTGAGGGGCTCTGGCCTCGCTGAATTTGAAACTGGGTTCCCATTTATAGTATGAGCAATAGCATAACCAAAAAATAGATTTCTCACATTTCTTTAAAACTTAAATCTCTGCCTTGTAGAGGTCTAAAATGTTGGACTGGGTTTTCTTACCTTCTGGTTTTGAGCTGACCGTGAAGCTCATGAGACGACTTGCTCCTGTGCATTCCAGTGGTTTAAGTAAGTAACCATTTTTTTAAAGTCTTCTGAGGTCAGAGCAAGAATTCCAAGTCTTTTGAGGTTCTACCTCTAAAAGGCAATTTTTAAAGAGGAGAAAATTCACATTTGAATTCTGTCTTCAGATTCTGCTTTAGTAAGTCTTCAGGTTCAAGGCCCAAGCCCACATGAAGGATTTTAAATGCCTTACTGTTCTAAAAAGGGATTATGCAAAGATATTACTTCCTGACCTTCCAGATCTGGGCTCCGTACATGTTCACACTGATGGCTGTTTACTTTATTAGATACAAATAAAGTGGTTTTTGTTTACTGTGTTCCCTTCCTCGTATTCCTGCTGCTCTTGACGTACCTCTAGAGGAACATGCTGGATTTCACTCTGGTTCCTGTCTCATCGGCAGGATCAGTGATTAGGTTTGTACAGTTGCTTTGCAGAGTAAACCCTTGCTCTTCTTGTCCTGGCTGTGATACCTCTGTGCTGTGGTGCCCTTTCCATAGCACATTTCTGCCTTCTTGAAGGACGTACACTGCGCACAAGTAGAAACAGAAGATCCAAGGAATCATGCTGACAGATATTTAACCTCAAGGGTTAATACAGTTATTTGGTACAGGTCTGTCTTTAGTTCTTTCATTCATACTGTATTAAAGGTGTTATACAATTTCAAATAGCACCTCTGTACCTTTGGCAGGCACAATGAACCATGGGTTGCTTTTGAAAACCTAATATGCCTGGGAAAATAAATGGCATAAACTATAAACAAAATACCTTTCAATGATGCATTGATAAGAAAAAACTGGTATTACGGCTCTCTGGGAAATAGGTATCATTCCCAGTAGTGATATTTTGCATATTTTAGTCAGGACTGGGAACCACAGGAGATACAGTGCTTTCCTGTCAGGACTTGATTGTAGAATTTGTACATAGTGAAAGCATGCCAAACCCTACCCTTATTAACTGTTTGACTATTCCTACAGGCCCATACATATAATCTATGTGGTTGCAAAACAGGAACAGTTGCAGGACAAAGAACATATTGTTAAATTAAAGAGTTTCACAGTTATTGCCTGCAGTATGCAGGGGAAAAAAAAGAAACATAGCAGGAGATTGTGAAGGCATGTATATAAAGCTGAAAGAAAAGAGAATGCCGAGTTCAAGGAACTCACCGAGTTCCTGCTCCTGACACAGAGAAAGTAAATGAACAGCTGATTTAACCTACTTCTTTCCTAACTGAACTATATCGTGTTTACCTTATTAGTTGGAAGTATGCTTTGATTTAGAACAAAATATCCATTGAAGAAATGTCCGACATAGTTTGATTTTGCACCTGTTTGCTTACCCCAAGCGCCAGTGTTCAAATAATCTTTCACTCCTGCCTGGTGGCTAAATGGATTCATAGGTCCCCTTTTGTGCCTGCTTGTGCATAGGTGTCTCTAGCTATGTACTAGCTGTACCTGTAGAAAACAGTAAGTTAATTGTATTTTCAGTGTACCTGCTATTTAAGCAAAAATGCTGTCTGACCAAACATTGCTTCCGTGTCTGTGATGATTGCATCCAATTTGCATTAGTTTTTACCGTATTTGTAGTAGTTTTTCCATATTACTTGCTATCATTGTTATAGAGCTTTGCCTGCCTCCCTGTTCTTGGCATTAAGCAAGCAGATGATTTAGCAAGTAGGGACGAGCTTACTTCCTACCTCTATGCTGGGAGATATTTCTGCTCTGCCCCAGCCTTATGACAGAGACAAAATACCTGTTTCTCTTGGTTCTCATCTCCTTCTAAATTTGTACTGCAGTGGGATTTGGGCATGAACAACTTCTGCTGGCTCTGGTGGCTCCAAGGGATCCAGGCGGATCCATTGTGCTGTTGTTAGAGAAATGGAAATCCAAAAGGCTGGCTTTGGACCCCCAAAAGCAGAACACTAGCATCAATATGGATAATACTGGTAAATAGAAGCTTAATGAATGATCTGTAACATCCGCATTTGGTGTCAAGTTTGAACCCACATCTCTTAAAAATTTGGAGTACACATCTAAGAGGAGAAAGCCATGTTCTCATACCATTTAATATACGTTATTATTCCTACTTTGCATGTAGTTTATGATCTTTATCTTAAAAACCCTTACTCCTGATGTCACCAAGGAGGATTAAATCTGGCCAGGTTCTGCCACTGTAACTTTGCCCTTGTAACTTCGAGCAAAGCAGTGCAGCTTGCACCACCAGTTTGTTATTAGGCACTTTCAGAAGACTTTGATCATCATTGATCTATTCTACATTTAGTTGCATCAGTGACATAGAGATGAAAGTCTTCTGGTCTCGCTGCTGTTCTTTCAAGCTGTCTGAATGCTTACTAGCTGTGCACAGCAATTACAGTTTGGCCCACATTTAGTGGCACCTTTTGCTGGCTGCTGATAGGCATAAACTTAATCTAGCTGTGGTGGTTTACGCTAGTGGAAGAACTGGCCTGATGCACTGGCAAATGTTTCAGTGGTCAGCAGGAAGCACAGTCCAAACTAGAAACCTCATTATCCACTGACTGTTTGATAATGGTCAGAAAAGCTCTTTTTTTTTTTTTTTTTTTTTTTTTTTTGAGCATGGATATTTTCTCCCAAATGACCTTGTATTGCTGAAATAGGTACATGATATTCTGCCAAAATATCAAACTTCAGGGAACTTTGAGAAATGGTGTATTTGGATAAGAGCGTTGTATGTGGGTGTTAAGTTCCTAGTAGGTTCCAGCTGACTTACAAAGAATCTCAGGAATGAAAAAGCTGGTCTCCAGCATGGCAATGGGAAGTTTAATTTAAGGACAAACAGATTGCAAGACTGCAGCATTTGTAGGAAGGAGAGAAAACAATAATTAAGATAGGAATATGAATTAAAATTTTATGTCATATGATTTGATTAAGGGAAGAAATTATAGTAGTCTGAGATCTCAAAGGCCCATCCTTTCCATTTCATGAATTTTCATAATCTCTAGAGAAAATGGGAATATGAAAGAAACCTCCATACCACTGGACAGGCCAAGCCCCATTTTAGGTATTCAGAAATAGCAGCAAAAAGGGTAGTAAATAAAAATATTTCACTTCCAGAGAAATGAGGTGGCACAGAGCTATGACTGTTGGACTTCAGTAAACATCTAAATATAGTGCCAAATAAGAACTATTTTTAATATAGAAAAGATGACAAAAAGGAATTTTAAAAGTTTCAGGAGTCACAAGAAATTAGGTAAAGATGAAATAACTGTGCACATGCTGAAAAGGGATTTAATGGGCTGAGCAACCTGATCCAACTTTGATATTAGTGCTGCTTTGAACAAGGGACTAATGGACCGCTAGAAGTCTCTTCCAACCTGAATTCTATAAACTTATCAACTGACGCTATGAGAAGAGGGTACTAATACAAAACATCAGGGATTGCTCTTGACACACGTTGCCAAATTTTTCATTAGTGACTTTTGCATAAACAGGAAGAGTGTGCAAATGAAATTAGCTGTTGACACAAAGCTGAGAGTCATTATCAATACAGCAGAGGATCTGAATATGGGAGGCAATGAAGAATTTTGATGAGTGAGCTAATAGAAATGGATGTGTGTGTAACTATATGAGATGTAAGGTCATGTGCTTAGCAAATAATCACAAGAATTTCCACTATAAACTGTGGTTGCATCTATTGAAAAGGACAGAAAAGAGAAAGAGTAGTATGCAGTAGTCAATCACAGGCTAATTAGGTATCACTGCTGTGATGTGGCTGTAAAAGAGCAAATGCCATATAGCAGATAAGGTATTTTGAGTAGTGGTAAGAAAGTACTGATACCATTGTTCTCAATTAAAAAAAAAAACAACACAAACCAAACCAGGAGCGGGAACAACAGAAAGTTCAAAGATATTTCAAGTAAAGGCAATTTTTGGCATGAGAACGAATGGCCATCAGCTGACAACAGGTAGAAATTCAGCTTGACAAATAAGGTGCTTAACTTCAAGACTTTAGGACAGTTTCTCATTATGAGCAGCAAGAGCAAAAAGTTTTAAAGTTTCAAGCTGGAGTTTGCAGAGAGAATTTCTGAGTGTGGCTCATTGTGATACCAGGGATCATTTTTGATGATCCAGGAGGTCCCTGTTAGGGCCCTAATTACCCTAAAAGGCCTTCATTGGCCCAGCTTCACCTGTGACTTCCAGCCATCACCTCTGCCCACTGAGCCCAGAGCTCTATTTAAGTTCGGGTCTGGGCCTCTAGTACTTACCAGAGCTATACCATAGGTGTGCCTAGATAGACGTTGGGCATATCTTGCAGTTCTATTTCCTTTTGTTCCTGACTTGACTTCCAGTTAGACTCTGAACCTGGTTTGTTCTTTGCCTTGTGTGGGACTGTTAATAGACCCTGTTGCCAGTGCTTGGCTCTGCCTGCTATGTTTAGATGTTGTGGGTGAGAGCACAACTTGTGGCAAGGTTACCTTCAGCTTCTAGCTCATCCTTCCTTGTGGAGCAGTCCTACTCTTGCTACTCCCTGACATCCTTATTGTTATATTCATGTGTTCCTTAAATAGTGTGTTATGCTCCAAAACCTTACAGGCAATATTGATGAGTCAAGCCTGCTAATTCTCCTTGAAAGGATGGCTTAGTAATTCTCTGTCGCTACTTCACAGCTATAAGAGTGAATGCAAAAGGGTTGTGCGAGGTCAATGTAAGTAGAGAACTCAAAATCAAACTTAGTCCACTCCTCCAGCCACTAGACTGCATGTCTTCCCTCAAGAAAGCCTCATTGCCTGAGCAGCAGATAACACGCAGGGTATGCATGTTCATGGTTAATGAAAGTATATCAGACTTTGCCTGCAGCAGTTTGCTATCTGAAATAATTACATGTCATCATAGTGTGAGCTCTCCTTTCCACAGCTTCATATTTTGCTGTAGCACATTTGATAGTGTCACTATGAATTATATCATGCTATGGCACATCAAGACCACATCCTGAAATAACAGGATATAGGGAACCTGGTAGAGTACAAAGCAGCTATGGAAAAGTAAAATAATTTATTTGCAGTTAATTAATAGGTGAATCCAGTTATTGGAAAAAGCCATTAAACTAACATCAAAACAGCAGGTTGCAGCAATTTAACATCTATTAACTGTCATGGAATATGGTTTTATTCTAACTGCAGTTTATTTTTAAAATTTTGAACACATTCAAACACATATATACAGTGTTGTCAAGAGCCAGACCCTTATCTGATCCACAACTGTGGTGAATAGCTATTGGCCAAAAATGTCTCTGACCCAAAGCTTCAAACAGAGACCAATCCAAGCGATCTCAGATGCAAGTGAGCAGTGGAGCCATACTGACCTCAGTACTGGGTTTCCAGGCTCACAGTCCATGAGAAGATTTTGGAATCAACAATGTCTATTGTAATTTAAAAAAAATCACTTAGAACCAAACTTTGTAGGCTTGATCCATTTTCTCATTCACAGAAGTTGTCTTATCTCAATTTAATTAAAAAAAACCACAGATGTTGTATCAGAATGTGAATCAGTAACACCCCCTATCCCCAAACCTACTATTCATGAACATGGGATTTCAAAATCTGGATTTTAGTTTTTGCCAAGGCTGGCTTATTTGATCACAGTATTCACATTTGGTCTTCTACCATGCGGTCTGTATCATAAACTCAGATCTATTTCAAAGCTAAGTCCAGATCTATTATTAGTATTATTATGCATATTGAAATACACTGATGAATTGAGCATTAATATAGTATGAATCATATTAATTAAGATCAATCTGAACTATGCTTGCAGATCAGAATTAATGACCTATTTTTGGGTGCACAGAGTAAGGCAGTCAAAGGAATGCTGTACACCAAAATAGCACAGTCATGTGAAATTCTGTCATTGTTGGATGGCTGAAGG
Organism: Ciconia boyciana; assembly: GCF_034638445.1. Taxonomy (NCBI): domain Eukaryota; kingdom Metazoa; phylum Chordata; class Aves; order Ciconiiformes; family Ciconiidae; genus Ciconia; species Ciconia boyciana. Next base: position 11,582,621 of record NC_132935.1, read on the forward strand.
GATTTAACATTCAATTTACTTTCTTCTAGGAAATACACCTGAAGTATTCAGCACTTCACACTCAGCCCATATGCCACTGTTTACATACGGAACAGTGATCTGGGCATTTACTAAAATGAGAAATAGTCCAACTGGCCTCTCCTGTTTCAAAAAGTCAAGATGTTGCCTGTGTGACAATCTTGAGACATCAACCAGGATGACCTGTTTTAAGGAATGTGGAGAAACACAGCTGCTTCTGTCTATTCTCCTGATTACTGAACAGAGGGGTTCTCCTGATTTACAGAACAAAACTGCCATTTTAGATTTGTAACTATTTTTTGCATTTAGTTTACCTCCCAGCCTGACTACAACCTTCCATAACATCACAGCTCAAACAATAAGTAGGATTCCCAGCAGCTTGGATGCAAAAGTGCAAGAAACATACTGTGACTTCCTTTGTATTAAAATCTTGTCTAAACTCCATCTTTAGGAAATATCTACTGGAGTCTGTTGTAGACAGATGAAAGCAAGTTCTGGCTATGCTTCTAGCCAGCAGGGCATGAATCAGCTGTGATCCAGAAGATGCCTGACAGTGTTAGTATGGTGCTGAGTCCAAGCTTACCTTGGGCTTGGCCAGACACAACTGCAGCTAGCTGGCTTCTCGTGGTATTGGACAGTGGATATATAATTATACTGAACTACCCTATTGCGTCAGATTCTTCCCTCATTTACAGCAGTCCAGCTTCACGGAGGTCAGTAGCTTTGAAGTGGTAAGAGAATTATTTGGCTTAGTTCCTCAATTTTATGCAAATATCCTATGTAACATCAAAAAAGGAAATCTAGAGACGAAGTGGAATAGCATTTAGAAATCAAGACCAGAAAATGTCTTGCTGTTGAAGTAGATAGTACTGCTGAACAGTAGCTATAGTTGAGCTGTCAAGGAAAGTTTTCCCTAAAAGGTAATTCAGAGTCTGAGGTTCAAGGAAATATCCCAGCTTTCCTGTATTTTCTTACCAAGGACTGAATGCAGAACTTCCAGGGCTTGAACAAGCTGCTACAATTTGATTAAGGGGTAAAATCCATGTTCAAACTGCTTTACCATAGACATCAAATTTAAGTATGATAAAGTTAGTGAGTATCTGATCCATCAGGGTGATTCATGCCACCTAAGCTGGGCACCTAGGATTCCCCACACAGGCAGTGGACAATTTAGGTGCTCAACAGAGGAGCATATTGCTCTTCATTGCCAGTATAGTGAGTTTACTGAACATTTATAGGTGTGATTCATTTCTGAAAGGCACTGAGTGGACATCTGGCTAACTTCTGGGAAACAGTAGGCAAAGGTATATGTCTGGACAGGCACCGGAGTCTGGTCTTTAAATGTCCTGATGTATGCAGGAGTCAGAAGAGTGAGTGTTGTTTTGATGCTGTCAGTATTAGGCATAGTCTGAGCACATCTAATAAATCTGGCCTCTCTGAGGTACTGTGTCAGAGCCTCATTGTCTGCCTCTGAGCTGCAACAATTTAGATGCCTATTAGAGCAAACCTGGCTGCTCCTGAGCACTTGTAGGAGAAAAGGTTGAAGCACCTCAGGAGCGCTGAGCACAAGAAGCTGAACAGATTTTTCACTACCTCCAATATCACAGAGTCCTGAACACCAGAGCGGGTCACCACTTCGGACCTAGAGGTTGTTTTCACAGACGGCCTAAATTCATTGCCATCCCTGCACCTCCTTGGTGAGAAGTGGAGTGATTCAGCAGATGTAAGCAAGGCACAGAGCAGGGAGCTGTTGACAGATGCCAATGGGAGAGTGCAGGGACTTGGGTGCAAAGGAGGTGACTGAACGTGGCCCTAGGCACCCAAATTCCACTAAAGAGAGACATGGCCCAAATTCTCTGGCTAGCAGTGGTGGCACATTTCTACACCCTGTGACTTGAGCCCACGGGCGCTGCAACACACATATTAATGGGGGTGAGGGAACTGGTGTTGGACTTGCAGTGACCCTGGCCGGAGGTTAAGCACTGGTGCCTTCCTCCTGCCTGCCTACATACTGGGGGGTTTTACTTGACACCAAATATAAGCAGAAAGAAACCCCCACAGTCCAGGGTGTGAGGCAATTAGCTGAGTTGTTTCTCCTAAAATTGGATTTGATTGTACTGGCCTTTTTCATTCCTTCAGAGCTCATGCTTGAGAATTAATATGGCAATTATTGATCCCTTTTTATACTATGGAAAAGGAGGTTCTAATCCTCAGAAGTGGATTTGCTCTGATGACACATAAACAAAACCCTGGAGGGGGGAAGGTAAGGCATTAAAGAGGTGTTGACAAGCTGTATACCACTTGGTTATGCAAACACAGATGCGGTAAAGGGCAAAGAGCAACAATTTTGCAAAAGTTGAAAGTGTGGGAACACTGGCGGTTGCTCTTTAATGATTATAACACAAAGGAATGCTGGCAACTTCTCCCATTGACTTTACATTATCAAGCTGAGTCAGTGATGAGTAATAAGATACACTATTGGAAATCTCTTTTAATGTACCAGCTTTTTATTTGACACTTTAATACCCTCACTGACACATGTAAAGCTTTCTATGAAGTAGTGTGGTGGTCCTAATACCATCAGAGAACTTCTGTTTGCAAATATAATGCATTGTTGTTTGCAGATCAGGCCTATCGTGTGCTGCCTTGTGTGCTTACAAGCAAGCTGGGATTAGGAATGTAAAATGGGAATGAGGTTCCTGGGTGAGCTTGTCAAAAGTGTGGATTATATAGCTTTCCTTCCATGGGTGCCCAGTTTCACAGATCTGTCGTGCTCTTGTCCTCTAAAAATTAAGTCCTTCGAAAGAGCAATTCCAGGCTGACATCCACAGTTGTGTCTGGGTACTGTAGCTGTTCAGTCTCTTCATTAGCACAGCTTGCCAGACTATCTCTGATGTCAGCAATTTGTGGAGATGGGTCTATAGTACAATGTTTGTGTTTCAGGAAAAAAAAAAAGAAAAAACAAAGGTTTTGGTTTTTTCCCCTAAGTTTGTGTGTTTGTGTGCGGGGTCCCCAGCACTTGTGTGGTGGTACAGGCCCTGCTCTCACAAGCCGAAGAAGTTGTTTGTCAGGTAAAAGATAAAAGAGTCCTGCAGCCACTCAAACACATTCCTCATCTATTGATTTCTACCTCTGCAGTCAGGTCACAAGCTGGCATTTGTTGCAGACCCCATCAGATTTGCACAACCTATTTTTATGGCTCTTGACCTTACATGCCCCAAAGTGCTAATGAGCTAAATACAAGTCCTGAACACAAGAATAGAGTTAGAAAATAACAGTGTATGTGAGTACACATGGCAGAACTAAGACAGGGAAAGGATCTGAGGGAACACTTGCTGTCCTTTTATGACCTATCCAATGGAAAGAATAGATAAGAGCCTTTTCTGTAGACTTTCCTTCCTCTCTGGGACAGGCTGCTGGGATGATGAAGCTGGTTAGTTTAAAAAAGCTTATTTTGGAGAAACTGGAGTGCAGATCTGCCTTCAGAGATTTAAGAGGAAAGGATTTTTCTTCCCACTTTTCCTGTGGATATTCCCAAGTTCCAGCTCAATAATTCAAGCCAGGACATGCAAGAAGCACGTTCCTTGAGGTATGCTCACAACTAGGCAGTCTGTCAGCAAGTGAAAATCATTCCATTGCTACATCACCCAGGCAGAGATCTGACACACAAATAGGGAGGCTTCCATGCTGCTTGCTCTCCAACTTTTCCTTTGGATTTGGCCTGAAGTTCATCTTCTCTGCTTTGCCCTGTAGTATGCAGAGACATCTAGTGGCTGAGCAATCCTGAACACAGGAGTCTAGGATCATGAATTACAAAATGGAGTAGGGATGCCTCATCTGGTGAGGAATTTAGCATGTCCTGAAAGTTGGGCTGCCCTCTGAGGGCATCTTCTGGGAAGCAGAGGGTCACTTCTGTGGGTCAGGTCCTACATTGCTAATGCTGAAGAAAGTGTGATACCATTTTCTTAAATTCAGTGTACTTAAATAGTAAATTTGAGTGTTTCCTTCTTAGTCAGCCAGGCCTTTCAGCAAGGTCCATCTAACATACTGTTTGGAGACCAAGCATACCACTTCACAAAGGTTGGAGATAGATTTTGGTAGCACATTCAGTGCCTTGGTTTTCATTCTTCCATTTCTCACAGGCTGTGTCTTACACAAAGGATTAACCCAAGAGAGGGTTTAAATACACTCGATCCCATGGTCTGCTCCTTTCCCTGTTGCTTCGCTGGGTGCTAGCCCTGCTGCAGCCCAGCCTCAGAGCCCTCGCTGTGGCACGTGAGAGGAGCTGAGGAGAAGGTGTTTCCTGATGCACTGCTGCCCACTCTGCTCAGCTCCGCTAGGCTCTTCCTCTTGGCTCTTGCTCTGCTGCACTCTAGACCTTGGCTTAAGTCCACACCTGAATGTGTACTAACCAGAGGAGCCAGAACTTGACATTAGACTCAAATCCACACTATACTGCCTGTGTAGGTGCACCCACAGAGGGCAAATAGAGTTGGCATTTCCCACAAGTCCGTGCCCAAAACTGTTCCAGTTAGGGTAGTGCAGAAATCAGGGAATGATGGCTGTTCTGAGACCTTCAGTCTTGTATTGGAGTGGTTTTTGTAAAAGTGGTAGGGGAAAGCCAGGTGGTACAATGTTCTTCCTGCTTCTTTCTTTGACACACTGCAGGAGTGATTCTCAGTTCCTAATAAAATTCTTAACGTGATTGATCTTAAAAAACTGTGAGTCTCTATGACTTACCACAGGGCAGAGTTGAGCCAACAAAACTTTAATAGCAAGATTCTGAAGGCTTTTCTCATGAAGATCCAGGTAAAGGGATTTTCAGCACGGTATGGGTCTGTATAACACATACATTTGAAATGCAATAGCTCAGCTAAAAAATATGAACTTCTAGAATTTCTTCACGAGACCCTCACAAAAGCTTCACCGGCATCTGTTTGCCCCTTTTTAGGGGTGGTTCTTAAGGTTTTACCCATAACATTCTTCAGTAACAGATGCCAAGACATCTCCTGAGACATTTTTTGAATAGGAACTTCCATCTGGCACTGCCTCCTTAGAAGCTGTGACTTGGCTTCTTTGTCTGCAGGGTGGTTAATCCTAATGAAGCAGGCACAGCAATTTGCTGAGCAGAGATATATGCTTATCAGATCCTATTACTGAGCTGATTCTCTTTTATAATTATTTATTCTGACTTCAGTAGATGAAGTAATGTGAAAACACTTAAACCCAGAGCTTTCATCAAGAAGACACAATCTCACACTCCTGTGAACAACTGAAAGCTGCCTATATGAAAATGGCTAACTATACCGGTATGGTTGTCCCAGTATATCCTGCCAGTTAAACTTTCTATGCCCTTCTTATCTCAAGATAAATGTCCTGATTTAAATTATGTTGAGATGATCTCCATAGAAAAGAAGCATTTTTATATTGGGACAGCAGTGTCCATAGAGGGAGAATTTTATTGGCGTAGCTAAGCTAGTGTAATTATACTGGCATAATTATGCTGGTAATTTTCCCTGTGTATACAAGCTATGAGTCTCAAATTGTGCTTCACTGGCAGAAGAGCCTCCTTTGTTGGAGAGATTCTTTAGATCTGAATCAGGTCGTTAATAAGTGCTTCAGCACTCAAGTCAATGCCTCAAACTTTATAATGAATTTTACTCTTTGCCTCCCAGAGAATCCCGAACTGCTTTATGCTTGTAACAGACTCTGCACAAAAACTCATCTTCTGCTCATGGAAAGCCAGCTCAGGGGAGAAGTATAGCAGTTACTTCACATCAGCATCATCAGTGGTTATGTGGTCTTGTGGAGAGGGATGTTTCTGTTGGGAATCAGCAAATATCAGGAAATATCAGCAGATGGCCACATGTGTGGTTTTGTTTCTTTGCCTTTCTATTTCTTCTTCCACTTTATGTTTTCATAGACTGTTTTGCTCCCTATTAATAAGATTTCTGTTCAAATGGGGAGCACTCTGTGTAACTTGTAATACATATGAAAACAATTGCTGTGTGTGACAGTTTATGAGAAGAGATGAAGTCTCATACAGAATAGGATAGAATAGAATAGAATAGAATAGAATAGAATAGAATAGAATAGAATAGAATAGAATAGAATAGACTATTTCAGTTGGAAGGGACCTACAATGATCATCTAGTCCAACTGCCTGACCAATTCAGGGCTGACCAAAAGTTAAAACATGTTATTAAGGGCATTGTCCAAATGCCTCTTAAACACTGACAGGCTTGGGGCATCAACCACCTCTCTAGGAAGCCTATTCAAGTGCTTGACCATCCTCTTGGTGAAGAAATGTCTCCTAATATCCAGTCTAAACCCTCCGTGGCATAGCTTTGAACCATTCCCATGCGTCCTATCACTGGATACCAGGGAGAAGAGCTCAGCACCTCCCTCTCCTCTTCCCCTCTTCAGGAAGCTGTAAGAGCAATGAGGTCACCCCTCAGCCTCCTTTTCTCCAAACTAGACAAACCCAAAGTCCTTAGCTGCTCCTCATAGGACATGCCTTCCAGCCCTACCACCAGCTTTGTTGCCCTTCTCTGGATGCATTCAAGGACTTTAACATCCTTCTTAAATTGTGGGGCCCAGAACTGCACACAGTACTCGAGGTAAGGCCACACCACTGCTGAATACAGCGGGATAATCACCTCTTTTGAGCGGCTGGTTATGCTGTGTTTGAGGGACCCCAGGATGTGGTTTGCCCTCTTGGCTACCAGAGCACACTGCTGGCTCCTGTTGAGCCTGCTGTTGACCAGCACCCCCAGATCCCTTTCTGCAGGGCTGCTCAGTAACCATACATTAACCATGTGAAATGGCATAAGTAATTTGGACAGAAATATCTTCAATGAGAATGAGTCATCAGGACCACGATGTGCTACCTCATGTGAAAGATAACCATGTCAAGTGGATGAGGCTGTTAATACAGTCACAGCCTTTGCTAAATATAGTCATATACACTTATCAATTGAACTGGAAGTATGCAGAGCAGCAAAATAAATAGCTTAAATGATCATTAGACAAAAGAAAGCTAAACAAATATGGTAATTACATTTTCTATAAATAGCAATGTAAAGTCACCAATCAGTGGGTTTTCTTTATTAGTAATTATCACAGAATGAAGTGAATTAGCATTTACCATAGGTTTCACAGAATCACAGAGAAACTGATTGTAGTTAATTGGGACCATCCTCCCTCTCATACAGGACTATTGCCAACACTTGCTGTCAGCTGTGGCTTTGTCTAGTCAAGTTGTGAAAATCCCCAAGGATGGTGATTTTGCAGCATCTCTGGGTACCTGCTCCAGTGCTACCCTCCTAGTAAAGCTTTTCCTTAAGTCTGATCTGAACCTCCCCAGCCACATCTTGTGACCTTTGCCCATCATTATACCATCTATTGCTACTGAGAGGAGTTTGGCTACACTGCCTTTGTTACCTCTTTGTACCTTTCAAATTGTTGTACGGTATGACTATTCACTCCATGGCTTCCTCTTCATTAGATAAAACAAGGTCAGTTCTCTCAACTTCTTGTATGTTATTTCCTCTATCCCCTGGACCATTTTGGTAGCTCTCTTCTGGATCAGCTCCAGTTTCTGCACATCTTTCTTGAACTTGGGAATGGGAGGCGTCCACATTGGCACAGAGTATTCCAGGTGTGCAGAGGAGGACTATAATTTGATCTGCTGGACACACTCCTTCTAGTGTTGCCCAGTGTGTGGTTTGCCTTATTTGCAGGGAAAGCTCCCTGTTGGCTCATATTCAGTCTGGTGTCTACTTGTCCTTTTCACCAGGCTTCTCCTGGCAGTCAGTGTACTCATGCTTGGGGTTGTTCCAGACAAGTGCAGAACATGGCAGTTCTCTTTGTTGATATGCATAACATTTTTTTGTTAGCCCTATCTTCAGGTTTATCAAGGTCCATCTTGGGTGAGGCTCTGCCTTTCAGTGTGTCAACTACTCCTAATTTCCTAGCATCTTCAAAATTGCTGAGGATTCATTCTGTCTTATGATTCAGATCATTGATACTATTTGTTACTGGCCAACAGCTGGTTGTCAGACATTGATAGATAGCCTTTGAGATCAACAGTCCAGGCAGCTTTCATGACATCTAGTGGACCATAAATCTTCAGCTTCCAGATGAGAGGACTGTGGTGATGGGTCAGAAGTCTTAGTGAAAAAAAGTATACTTTATCCACCACTCTCTCCTCATCAACATAAGAAGACATTTCAACACTGGAGACAATCAGGTCAGTCAAGCATGATCTGCCCTTGGTAAATCCACACTAAATGTTTGTGATTACCTTCTTGTCCTTGCACTTGTGACTTGTACCAACAAGACCACACTTATTTTGCAGTATAAGAGAAAACAGTGCATCCACTGAAAAGGTGAAATTCACTCTTGGCCATTCTTCCCAGCTACTGCTTCTGACCCTACAGCTCAGGCTCGGAGCCTTCACTGTGGCACTTGAGAAGAGCTGAGGAGAAGGTGTCTCCTGATGTACTGCTGCCCACTCTGCTCAGTCCCACTGGGATCTTCCTCTTGGTTCTTGCTCTACTGCACTCTAGACTTTGGCTTGCACCCACATGGAGTGTGTGCCTACGTACAAACAGAGCAGGAGTAGAGTCAGAATTTGAGACTAGACTCAGATCCATACTATGCTGCCTGCTTAGATGCACCCACAGAGGGCAAATGGAGTTGACATTTCTCACAAGTCCTTGCCAGATGTGCTCCCAGTTGGGGTTGCGCAGCCTAAGCAGACAACTTTGAGGTTTGTTTCATTTGTAATTCCTTTCTGCCCTAGATGGTTAGAGGTTTAGCAGTGCTTGAGGTTAGATCCCAGCTGGGCAGGCCATGAACCACAGGCAGGTGTCTGTCTTCCTCTGCCATTAGGATCTTCCAGACACTAACTTTGCATTGTATGGACTCTACATTTCTTCCAAACTCAACAAAACCAAAGTGTATGTAGACAGAGCTCAAAATTTCTATTTTGCATTTAGTGCTGCTATTTCTTTCCTTCCTTTTTTTTTTTTTTTTGCTACTCCCATTCATTTCTTTTGTTGCTAAAGTTTTAAGAAAAATATTTAATTCAAAGTAAAAAATAATTTTTGGTTCAAACATTTCATTTGGATTTCCACTTCTAGCATTTTGTTTTATCAAATCATTGTCATTAAACACTTAAAAATCTATTTGAGATGTAAAATAATAATAATAATACATTCCTTTTCAGTTCTAACTGGAATTTAATAAAAATGAAATGCTTCTGCAAACTTTTTCACTTACTAATGTTAGAATTAAATGTTTTCTGGAACCTCTAATTGTATTAATTGACATTTCAGGAAAACAACTGAGTAACGACTTATTTCACTGGATGTTTCTTTCCCACTCCTCCATATGAGTTGTCTTATTAGAAAGATCTTTTGTTATTTAGAAACCAAAATACAATGTCCATTTTCTAGCTTATTCTGCCCATTTCTATCAACTGAATGTGAGTTCAGGTGTTCAGTTCCATTTCCATCAGATCTTTGTGTAACAGTACTTACTCTTGAAAGTTTAAATTGTGTTTTACAGGTAATCAAAATGAACATTTTGTGGTTTACCAGTCTCAAGAGCTTTTCTTTTTCAGAAGTATTTCCCATATACCTAGATTAATGAATAATATAGCTACTGTTATCACAGACACCTTACCATCTGATACAAATAATATTTGTAAGGAGTGAGTGAAAATTTCTCTTGAACTGATTTTTTCCAGAACTGGATGGGATAATCTTAGCGGAGACTGAGGAGGCTGTAGAAGAGTAAAGATTGGATAAATAACCCTGGATTTTATAACTGTTTTTTCCATGCTCTGTTTAAGCTGTTTGCTGTTACATGGACCAAACAGCCAACCTCTATGAATGTTTGCTACGTGGTGAGCTGGCTCCTGTATGGGGGTTCATCCTCCACTCCTAAAAATTGCTGAGCCCCCTCAGCTGCTATTGATTTCAGTGGGGACTGAGTGAACTGAGTGCCTGGCTGCATTGCTCACTGACTGGCAGGATCGTGCCTAATTGCAGGCTGTCGATAAGCGGGTACAAACTCATGTAGAGACAGGCTGTTCCCCTCTGCTCTGGCCAGTGGAGTGTCTGGCTTGTTCAGGGCACATGTCATACGCAACGAGGAGCTTTAGTGTTGGGCTTACTGCTTTTGCATGCCAGGATGCAATATGACACCTTGGGGACTATATGACTGAAGCTACCATGTTGTATTAGCTTTGTGTGTTGTACCTGCCCAACAGGCCTTTCTCTCATGTGCGGCCCTAGCAGTATTTCAACAGATGGGAAGAGGATGGTTTGAGTGTTCAGCAAGCGTAACCAAGCTTTGTCCACTTTCCTGGTACTACATCAACTCACACTTCCAGAGCATGAGGTCTTTGCAATGCTGGGGGCTGATTCAGGAATGGAACGTAATGCTTTCCACAAACTGCTCTCTACCAGCAGCTGTGCCCTGCTGTTGGTATACTCGAAGAGATGCTGGAGTTAATTCAAATGCTACTAGTTACCATAGCTGTCAACACCATCCTTTGCACCCAGAGTTAATTTTGTTCAGATTGAGCCTTTGTTTCTTGCTCTTCCATTAAAATCAAGTGTTTGCAACTTAGCAAAAGCTTATTGGTGCTTGGGGTTATTCTTCCCCAGGTGCAGGAATTTGCACTTCTCCTTTTTAAACTTCATGAGGTTCCCGTCAGCCCATTTCTCCAGCCTGTCGAGGTCCCTACGGTGTATCAGCCACTCCTTTCAATATCCCTGCTTGCAGCCTGCAATGACTGTGCATACCTGTAAAAACTGATTGTGGCAGATCTATGTATTTGGAAGAAAACTAGAGGATGATGTAGTGATGCCCCAGTGATGCCCAGAACGTGGGCACGAACTTGTGTGTACCTAGGTGTTATTGCAGACTTGGCTTGGGCCTTATGATGGGTTTTAACTTCAGCTTTGATGCCGGTGGGTTGAGGGGTTTGGGTAACTAAGGCCCTCTATTGCCTGCTTCCTTTCTAACAACTGTGTTCTCTAGTCAGAAAGTGAACTCATTGGAGCAAGGACTGTCTCTCAGTGTATGTCATACAGGATTATTAGACCCAATTAGACATTGGTCTTGATTCCATGGATACTCCTGTGTTACGCATAATAATATACATCTCTGTGTCCTGAATTTTTTAGTTTTGCTTTTCCAAGAACCCCTTGAGGAGCACAGAAGGATGTTAACACATGTAGCTAAATAGACTGCCTAATACTTTAAATCTTACAGCCAGACTGCCCCTGCAATCCCTCACTCATAAATTCCAGCATTGTTTTCTCAAGGAATTTAAGTCCAAAAGGCATCACGACTCTTCATGCTACTGCTTTTTCTTTGATGCCAGACTCCATACATGAAGCTGTTAAAAAAATGATCATCCAATCAAACTGTACTAAGCGACAACTTTGCTTCATTTTCCCAGTCTGCATTGAATGAGGAGAATGAATTACATCCTTTAAACGTGACCTAGCAGGGAGGCATAAAGAGTTTTAATTTAGGCAATAAATTGTCTTCCAAAGTTTATTTTTTTAATGCTGTGATGAGAAAAGCCATTGCACATAGCTAAATGCTTTTTTTTCTCTCCATTTGCCCTGTTAAGTCTGTCTTTCTCTAATGCTTCGTGTAATACAGAAGGCTAAATAGTCTCCTCAGCTCAACTCCCACATACGAATCCCACTTGGTCTAAAAGCTGCTAGGCATGGGAGTAATTTAGTTAATCTATCTGCCATTATCTGGGCCAAGATTTTAGCATCTGTGCTTATTAATGAAATAAGACTATGTGAAGGGCATCACAATTGATCTTTTCCAGGTTTAGGAACAGTGTTAGGACTTTATGAGCCTCCATAATGATGAGAGCACAGTTCCATTACCAGACCTGACTCTAAACCTTCCTAATAAAGGAGCTGTCAAATCTTCCATAATATTTAACAGTAGTTTACGGTTTATGCATTGAATCTCTTCTAAGGCTATTGGGGCTTGATTGTATTCTCATAAAAGCCAACGTTGTGCCTTTCTTCCTCATGAGGGTTTTTAACGTCATTTTACATGACTTGCAAAATCGCATCTGTTCATTTCAGGGCTGTCCAGCTTCTGCACTTTGCAGACACATTGTGTTGGTTATGGAAGCAGTCAGCAGCAATGCATTGAGCTAGTCTGCAGGCTAGCACTGGATAGCACTAAGGCACTACCGCAGTCATGGGCAGGAGACCAAGTATTCCACAGGCCATCACTTGGACCAACTCAACCTGATTTTAAAACCATCTTGCCTAGTTTTTCTACGGAAACCTTTTTAAGGGAAGCATTTTTAATTCAGATGAAGTCAGCTGAGGCTATAAAGAAAGTGAATTTATTCTGGGCAATAAACAAAAATTCTCCAACTTTGTCCTTTTATTAATCATTTCTCCCCATCTACTTCTGTAACCATGATCAAAAAGAGAGGGAAAGAAAAAAAAAAAAAGAGAGAGAGCTAGGAAGAAACACCCCCCTTCCCCCCCCAACTTCTGTGTGGTCTGTTAGCCATACACCCACATGCTTTCAAAATGTATGAGATAGAGCATGTGCACAAACACATGTGTGTGTACCATTTTTATTGAGTATTTAATGAGAAGGAGCAAAAATCTGGCTTTGGTGAAGCTGCTGGATATGCTTATCAAACTGTAAATCTTGTAATCCAGAGGTTAAATGTTTGTTTCAAGTAACCAAAGAACAACCTCTTTCAACAGCCACAGATTGCTTTTGAGCTCTCTTTTTTCCTGTACATCCAAACTGACCTCTCTCCTTTTCTGTTGATGTTTGCAGGCAACTATGGAAAAAGATTAAATGGGCTAACACTGTCAGATCATTGTAGCTGCACAGAATTTCTCTAGTCAGCTTTGCAGAATGTGTTGACTGTGAATTTGCTTTGCGATGGTACAAGTTGGTTTGATACTCCTATCCAGGTTAATGATGCCAGATCCACTGTGCTGAAGGAAAAGTGTCCTTTGCTTTTCCAATAGTTGTGATGGAACAAGAGTTAGGCAAAAAGAATTAGTTAATATTTGTCCAGTGGCTTATCTGCACAAAGAAGCCAGGCAAAAGGGATTTGGTGCTTCTAGGAAAAATTACCAGCCAAGAAAAGAAGGTTTCAAGTCCAGAGCTGAACAAAATGTTCTCAATGTAACAGCTGACTCTTCAAAAAAAAAAAAAAAAGTCATGGGAGCCTGTTGATTTTGATAAAAGCAAAATGAAAAGAGTAATTTCATATATATTCTGCTATAACTCAGAAATAACAAGTGAGAAGAGTAATTTCTACTTTTTAATTTTACTTCCATACTTCCAAAACAGTTTTCTTCAATGTGACTATGTTAAATTTAGAGGTTATAACAGTAACTTAATTATATTTACATATTTCTCTTAAAATAAACATATAACTGCATAGAACCATATATTATATTTAACATACACATACATTAGAATTATAGGTGTTATAAATTAAAAGCTTTTATTTCTTCCATGTGTTTTGGTGGTGTTTTCAAGAAACTATTGCAGACTGAAAAGAATTAAAAAATTTTTTTAAAATTTATTTTGCAGGGTTTGAAATGGCATCTCCTTTACACCAAGAACATAGTATTATTTTTGTTATGCTGGGATTTCCTGTGAATGGAAATTCCATTTTCCTTATCAATTCTATTGAAGATATGTTGAACTAGTGGCTTCTTGGAGCTAAATTAGCCCTTTGTGTTTAGCCTAAATAGTCTGTTCTTTGTCTGACATTTACTTTTAGAGACTTAAGTTCTGAACTTTGGCACCTGTCTTCAAGGATATCCTTCTTTCTAATATACTCCTTCAGCACAAATTTGTTCAAGTATCTATACCTGGAAATCAGTACATGACTATTGAATACAGAATTCAGCTTAGGCACTACACATACATGTAATTGGAGGTACAGGTACTCCTGGGCCATGTATATCACAGGAATCAGTTCAACATTCCTGAGGCTGGAGTAAACCATTTCCTACAGGGAGGGTTTAGCATTTGTCAGATCTTTTGTTCATAAACTACCACCTATTTGTACCCCAGGAGTCCAAATAAGAGGCACAGAATAAGACAGAGCACAAGCCAGCTGGGCCACCTGACTTCTAGTGGCTTTCACAGCCATGCCCCATAGCCTGTACACCTTCCATGCCCAGAGATGTCCTTGTCACATGTCAGGTAGCAGCTGCAGCATCCCAGAATGGCCAGAGAGAAGACTGCTGCTACCAGAACAATTTGTTCATCTTACAGACTGCTCTTTGCCCATTCCCAAGGAAAGTACATGGCCATCAGCAATTCACAACCCACAACATGCGTGAATCCTCCTGGCAGGTTCCTTAGCCCTTTCCTGCCATAACATTCAGTCTGAAGAAACAAAGAGCAGGAAGATAAGAGGGATGAAGTGACTCAGTCAGGATGGCAGATCAGTGGGACAGCCTCGGCTAAAATTCAGGTCTGCACTAGACCATACTGCCTCTTAGTGATACAGCGGTGGCTTTAATTATACCTGTTAACTGTAAAGCCTGAAGCCTGCCATACAGGTGTGCTACTGGTAAGGAACTGCAATGTATGTACATCGTTATTTCCTTTGGAAATGGTGTTAATGACCATTGCCCATTGAGTTCTAAACACTTTTTGATTTTGGAGGGGAAATTTTGCAGCATCAAGCCCAACTTCTTAACTAAACTTGATTGCCATTTGGTTTGTTCTTCAAGAGATACTTACATGCATCATCCTGAAGAAGTGGGAGTTCAGGGTGACCTTAAGATGAAAAGTACCCTTACTGACAATATAATAATAATCTTGGAAGCAAATGACTGAGATTAACCAATGTCCTCACTGTAAGAGTGACCAGGTTAATAGTTACCACCTCTACTTTGTTTCTTTTTTGAAGTGAGGAGGAAGGTCCCCAACAGGATATTTTTCAAGAAGATCATGACATTAACAACTCACAGAGTACTGGGAGGTTGTCACTTAGCATGTTTCATGGATATTTTGGCCTAGATTTTAATCAGTATTTTCACTAGATAGAAACACAGTAATCCTTCAGACTGTGCCATCCAGTATTATAGCCCCTAATTTTTAACTCATGTCTTAAACAATGCTTGAGAGCACTGCAAATTTTTTTTTTTTAGACTAATTTAAATATGGCATTTTAAAAAATGTAAACTTCAGGCTTGATGTATTTTCAGAGCCATAAATCAGAGTGGTTTCATTTACAAAACACTAAGGAGACTGAGAGCTCCAAGTATTTAATTTATCCAAATCACCCTGAGTAGTTTATCTTTACCTGTGATGTACTTTTTATTTTATTTTAAACCTATCAGCAAATTCTCAGCAAACCCTGCTGGGGTTTGGCTACTGCAGTCAACTTTAATCTCTTCAGTGGCCAACCTAATGAAATCGGTCAACAGCTATTGCATACAGTAAGGAAATCTAAGACTTGGCTCTGATTTTGTGGATGTTGCTATAAATCAGAAATAACATAACTGAAATCTACAGTCGCAGCAGTAAAAGGCAACCCAACATGTTCTGAATCCAACACGGATTCAGAATTTCATTTTTACTATTTATGACTTAACTTTTTCTTGTTAAAGTAGGAAAATCTTGTTGTATTGAGCAGTTCCATGTTGTCTCACTGTAAATATTTCCAATGTTTGAACTAGCCTTATTAATTCCCTTCACAACCAGTGAGGAAGAACAGACATTAGTAAGTGATTCTGATGGGTGTCTGAAAAAGACAAATCTCACACTCTGTAGTTACCAGTTTCTTTCCAATGTCTATGAAAGGAGCTTAGGCAACTCATTCACAGACATCCACATTACAGATGGCTCACTTTAGGTGAGAGAAGTTACATGTCTTTTCAA
Source organism: Ciconia boyciana (assembly GCF_034638445.1). Taxonomy (NCBI): domain Eukaryota; kingdom Metazoa; phylum Chordata; class Aves; order Ciconiiformes; family Ciconiidae; genus Ciconia; species Ciconia boyciana. Next base: position 11,598,575 of record NC_132935.1, read on the forward strand.
AAGAAACCTGAGTTGGTGTTTTCTCTGCCTACTGGACAGGAGAATAAGATGGCTATTTCTTCTATAAATGATGGCTTTTGGAGATAACTTAGAAGAGAGAATGACACTAGAGGATGGAGAGCTGCTATTGTCCTTTACAAAGGTGATATGTAGCTGCAGAGATCCAATGTCATCTGCAACTTACAAGTTGAGGTCCAAGGAAGCTTCACACCACAGTGAACTAACTCCAGGACTGTTGCTACCTTGATACTTATGAAACATTTAAATTAAACTAATGTAAATGTTAAATAAAACTTCCTGTTCTTTAAAAAGGAATACCTTGGTAGGGGAAGTTGGCAGAGCAGATAAGCTATGTAACATTGATATACTATCCTGGCATTTGGGGAGAATAAGTTGCTTTAGAGCTTTCACTACTTTGCTCCAGGAAACAAATGTTGTAGGCATTGTTTTCAACAGAACGATTTCTATAGCTTATTTAGCTATGTATGTGAGACATTATTTCATTTATAGTTAACTTTGCTCTGTTTTTTTTGAACAACATACAAGTCAGTTATAAAACAGACAGTGCCCTGAAGAATTTGAAGTTTTGGGTTGAACACACAGAGAAGATGGAAGAAAGAAACAAAGAGGTAGGACAGGAAAAAAAAAGTATTTCATTATATGGTGGGATCCTGTCTTCTGCCTGCCTGACTTTTTGCTGAGTAACATGGGATCCTATGGCTGTGGCAAGCAAACGGAGGTGAAATCTGGCCAGATCACAGAGGAAGACAAAGTTGCGCTATGCTATAATTGTGCAAGCAGACGTGGTGGGACACATCCAAAAAGAAGTATCATGACATTTCAGCATTAATACTTTAAATATCACTTTTGTTCTGCAGCATATCATGACAATTTTAAAGTTTTTAATCTTTATTTTGGATAGCCACAAGTATCAGAACTTTGAGTTTTCACGTAGAGTAGAAAAACTCCTTTTGTTCAGCTCTATTTGTCCTGTGCAAGGTGACTTCATTACGATTTCAGTTATGTGACAGCTGAGGAATAACTTCCTACTAGTTTAGGCGAACATGTGTAGGAAGAGAATGTTATTGGTGTACTCCTACAGCAAGCAAAATAATTTGAACATATTAGCTTCAGCTGTAGTTGCCTTTTAAATTGCTTTTGACATCTAGAAGGTCAATGTGGAAGGATATTTTACAGAGAAGAGTAAAAAAGAGGGAATAAAAAGGATACTGAAAGCAATGATGGAGAAGAAAAGACATCAAGGCAGTTTTGTATTGGAGGTGAAGCATCGTCAACAATTCTAGTTAAGCAAAATAGACACTCAAAGGGATTAGGAAACATAAGAGAACTGACTTAGCTTTAACCGTGAAGTGATGGAATGGGAGGACCATTCAATAAGATGATAAGAAAGAAAGGCTGAAGCTCTTTAATGCAATATTATTTATTGCATACTTTAACGAAGTATGCAATAGATAATGTTGGAGCTCTACAAAGATCAGCTGCCTCCTAACTCCCACTTTTAACGCCAAAGTCCAAAATTCAGACCCTCAGGACAGGTGCTCTGTTATCAACTAAACCTAGAAGTGTCTACAGCCTGTAGGTACCTAACCTGAGTTTTTGCTGTGAAAACCCAAGGAGCTATCTGAATAGAGATTTGAAGAAGGGCATCCTCAGAATCTCATAAGCTAGGGATTTCTTTGCCTGATCCCCAGAAAACTCATGAAGTGTTCCCTGCACATCTCTCTTGAAGGTCACGATCTGATGGTCATTCTCAGCACATGATTAAGCCTCAGTTAATGTGACCTTAGAGTGGCTTCAGTTGCTCATGTTCTTCTTTGTACTAAATGCCTGAATGTGAATTGGCGCTGGAAAGTGAATTCACATTTCCCTTACCCTAATTCAGTGACCTAAACTAAACAGTGACCTAGAGAGACATCCCTTCTCTTCTCTATTTTCTCTCCTTTCTCTTCTCTTCTCTTCTTTCCTCCTTCCAGTGGACAAATGACTTTTAATTACTTTCCTTTCCAACATGTGATTGTTTCCACAGGTATATTTGGAATAACAGTGCTATCAAAGATCCCCATCAGCCTGGTCCTGAGGGCACCTTATGTGAGGTGGGAAAGGGAAGTCCTCTCAGAGAGGTGGAAGTGCTCTCTGAGCAGTGGGTGGGTGAGAAGTACCAAAGCTACTAAGGAACTGGATGCTTTTCCTGAGTAGTTTTGCAGAGGACCGAGTAGCCTGATTTGACTTTGTTTTTGTTTTTAAAGGACAGTGTTTATTTGGGCAATCTGTACATTTGGCCTTCCAGGGACAAACAGATCACTGGAGACGTGAACGGTCTGTGTGCTCACAGCCTTTTCTAATGGGACTGTGGTGGAGTGATCTGGCAGTTTTGCCACTTTTGAGGATCTTTGCTCTCTAGGTCACTGGCACAAAGAGTATTTCTGATGTCAACACAGAACAAAGTTCCCTGTGATCAGCTGCCTGTTTACTGTAAAATCACCTATGGCTGAAGCCTGCTTAGAAGTAGAAGAATCTCCAGTACAGCAGGACAGTGAACTCCCTGGAGCATAAGTCTGTAACAAGCCTTCTCCCATGCAAAAACAATGGGCTTGTCCACATAAAATCCTCTTCCTGCCAGGCTTCTAGGCACTCTGACTGCTGGATACCCAAATTTCTTGATTAACAAGGAGAAGCCTGCTTAGACTCTATTTTTATTGAGCAAACAAAAACTATCTTCCTCACAAATATCTGCAACATCAGGCTTGGCTTCCCATATTGCACAACTCTGCACCAAGTTAAATAATTTGTGTTTTGCTAACGCATACATTGACTTGAAGAAATCAAGAAAGAGATAATCTGTCTTTTCCCTTAGGAGTGTCTCCCAGTGGTTAAACTTTCCACTGTCAGGTCTTCCACTGCTTGTTTTCTGTTTGAAGAAGCAGCTAAGCAAGCACAGCTCTTTCAGTACCTCATAGCAGTGCATTTTCTGTAATTTTCACATAATTTTGCTGTCTCTTTTCTTTACCGTCCATACGTTTTCTTTATAAATGTTTTTTTAATGTGTGGGCACCAAAGCTAGATAGGGTGCTCCAGCAAAATCCTTTTCATACTCCACTGCTCATGCAACAAATTTTCTTTTTTTTTGCTAAGCTGTGAACTTCTCCTTCCTATTATGATACAATTTCAAACTCTTACTGTCAAATGCTGAATTGGATTCTGTTGTATAAATATAGTTCAGAAACTTTCTTTCTCTTCCTTGAAGCAGAAATTACATTCATAAGAACCAGCCAAAGTATTTATAGCAAACAATTTATTTCATTAGTTTCCTTCTAACTCTGTTTGCTGTGTATTTGTTTACAACTTTGGAACTGTTTGCTGCATATTTTATGCATGAATATTTCAATCCATTTGCTGTGCATAGGCTATTTGCGCCAACTGTGTCTCTGGCTGTTCAGTTCTCTTGATCAATCTAGTTGGCATTTTTTAATGAAAAATAGACACTGTCAGGGACTGCATACTGAATCAGACAGACCTTTGCTCTGATCTGCTGTAATCATTCTTCTATTTGTGTGTATCTATCCCTTGGAAAAAGAAAAATAATCAGAAGTAAAACTTCATGATATTGAGTTGTTCTAAGGAATCTACAACAGTTAGAGAAAAAATGTTGATATACCCCAAATTGTCATTGTCTGAATGAAACATTTCTGTTCTTTGCAACATGTCAATTTTTCACTTCAAAATTTCAGTAAATGAAAATGAAATAATTTTTAAAGGAAATCAATAATTATGGAAAATTTGAAGATTTTTACTTTTTGTCATGTTTTAGGGCAGGAATATGCCACACAACTCCAGTTCCATTCCAGAGAAATGACTGGTTTCTGGAGTCTTGCTCCTTTCTGTGTATGGCCAAAACTATTACATACAGTAGATGAGAAGCAGACTACAGCATAGCTACCTTAGCTTTTGTGTGATAATATATTTGATATCCTATGGAAGGAAAAAAATATTCCTGAGCACTTTCACAGGAAAAGTGACAAGTATTAAACTATGATAATTTCCAATATTTTTATGAAAGAGGAAATAAATAATTTGAATGAATACTTATTTTTTGAAGCATTTTCCAGTTCTAGTGTTTTTATTTATATCAGGGAAAAACTTGAGGCTACTGCCAGAGGTGTAAGCTTTTTTTATAATTAAGATGCTGGTTTCAAAGTATCGTGATCAATACCTGGACCTGTCTCCTGCTCTCTGGCCTTGGGCAGATCACCTAAGCTCTGTACCTCATACTTTTTGTGTAGGGAGGGAGTTTAACAATTTCTGTCTTCTGCTCTTTTTCTCCCTTGTTTTTTTACTTTACTTCCTTCTATGAAAATGAAGGCCTAGATTTATCTTACCTATCCTTCAGCTCTTCAGGTGTCTAAGCTTTTTATATATAGGAAAGGCAGAGAACCACTTCCAGATGGCAACTGGCTGGCAAATGTCTGAAGCACCCTACATAGCACCCCATTGATTATAGGAGAAGCCTCAAGTGACTTTGGTCCTAAATTAGACTTCTCAATTAAATGTCTTTTAAGTTAGGTCAGATGAATCCAGGCTGGACTGTCTTTCATTAATAAACACTACTTATCACAGAGGGTCTGGATCTCCACAGGGGCTGCAAGTGAAATATGAATACTGACAAAATAGTAATAATGTTTGTATCTAGCAAATGACAAAGCTGGTTTCAAAAGTGTGCAGATGGTTTTTCCCTTTTTGTTTAGCATCTGAACAAAGACAAATCTTCTGAAGTGCACAGGTTCTTTTGCTATCAGGACCTAATCTTTAAAAGTACATCAAAGTTACTTAAGTAAAGCCTAAAATGTCAACTTGACTGGAATCAAAGTCAAATAGACTCAGAGAAAAGGTTATTGTCCACTTGTGTTTCTAAAATGCTCTGTTCTTGGAACTGGAAAGGAAAATTAACAGGAAGGCTTCCCCAGGTGACAACCGTTTGTCAGCTCTTTCCTGCCTTTTTTAGGGCCGTAAATCTTATCCTTTACAAATGAGGCTTTCAAAGTTCAAAGGATGGCTATTCAAAATTCTGTGAAGTCAGGTCATCTTATCAGCACTCTCCTGTTTAAGCTGCTCTTACATGGGTTTGCTGTAAAGGCTGAACATGTAGGTTCAGAGCACTTGACTTATTTCTCTGTCCCTGCCCACCCTGGGCTTGCAGGACTGTACAATAAAACAGGATGATGGCAGAGCTCTTTTCCAGGAAATGTACTTTTGAGAGTGTCCCTGTTAGGAAAATGTTCTCTTGCAAATATTTACTCCACTTTTGACCGAATCCTAAAAACAAAGGTTCCAACTGTGCAGGCTGAACTGGCTGGAGGCCACCCTGCGTTATCAGCATGTGTGTATTTATGGGAGACAGGACATTGCAATGATTTACCTCTGATTTCTGGCAAAGTGGGCACAATTTTACTCCTCAAAATGGGCTTGAAAACTCAGTTTCTCTCCTCATCTTAAGAAATACATGATTTTTCTTTCTGTTTTAAACTGAGGTTAGGGCAGTTCCTTCTTGCACTGTGGAAAGCAAGCACAGCTTCATTCTCTTCCCAGCCTGTCTCCCAGTGGTGGATGACAAAGCATGCTGGATCATCAGCTGTGGCAGAGACCTCCCCATCCCGCAGGCATTTGCATCTCCGAGATAACAAGTCACACAGCTATATGTGAACACACGTACATACATACATGCATACATATGAAATCTTAGCAAGGCAAAGGATGTTTGAGTTCTTGTTTAAGTTTGGCCAAATATCAAAGAGTTTAAGAAAATGTAAATGAAGGAAATCCATAACCAAACCTAAGCCCCAGGCTCCTGAAGTCTTTGAGCTGAAGTTCTCAAACTTCACATAAGGACTTGGATGTTTCCTATCTAAAATCAAATTGCTCCCATCAAATCCCTCCCATCCCACCTGTCTAGACAAGGCCTGCAGAGCACAAATACATTCTGTCCTACACAAACTTACTGTCCTGTTCCTTCCCATACACACACCAACTTGCATCTAAGTTATCTGCCATAATGGCCAGGTCATTTCTCCTTGCTATTTTCAGCGGTTGTCTGTCACTCACATTTTCAATGGCTGTCACTCACATTTTCAATGGCTGACATTGAGTCACTCACAATGCAGGTGGGTAGAAGAAAGAAAATAGTATGACCAAAAAATTCTCCTGGGTAGTGTTCAGTCCCCACCTTTATCATAAATTGATCTATTGGTCATGAGTATATACCATTGTCTGGGCCTGGGAGTCCAATACATATGAAATAACAATACTCTTTTTCTTCTTACTCTTTGTCTAACTTTCTTGTTTGTATTTTAAGTTTTGGGGGTTGAAGATTGTCTTGTGTCTCAGAAATGAGTCCCAGTTTTACACTGGGCTTTAGACATTACTACAGAACTTATGGTGATGTGGATGAAATGGCATTTGGATAGGATAAACCAAAATCCAAAGATTTCATTCACAGAGCAGTGATCTGCCAGAGCTGTTTGGATGTTTGTTCAGTCTTTCTTGATTATTTTAATCTGAAGTAATGTATGAGTAAGAAGATGCAGTTTTATGGCATCTGACTAAGGGCCTGCTGCCCTTAAAAAATGATGGCTTTATGTGCAAATTGACACAATTTCAGTCCCTACTTCTCTCTCTTTTTCTCTGAAGCTACACATTAAAGTAGTGCTTCTGTGTATTCAGACAATTGTGTTTCTGTTCACTGGAAACCTAAGCTACTGTTTTCCAGAAAGAAACCACTTTTAAACAAAAATGATACATGAGAAAGAACTTGACCTCTGCACAAATATCCTTGTCTCCATCCAGCTTCCATAAAGCTAGTGGAAAGCTTCTAGAGAGACCTGTGTTGCATGCTCGTGTGTAAACCAAGATATACAGCCTCATAACTTTTTCTCAGCATGTCTTATTTATTCAGTGTATTCCACCATCTCTTTCCATGGGGACCCTTGCAATCTCCTCTGTCAATAATGCCAGTCATCAAATCCCAATGGCCAAATTGCCACAACCATAATTGTCACCTCCTTTTTGCTTTGCTGTGCTTCCTCACCTGCCAGCATCAATATATTTAAGGCATAGCCTATAAAAACAACCTGGTAGCATGCAGAGAATAACCCAGTACTCTTTCTGCTAGTCTTGTTTTCACTTCTGTCCTCTTTTTTTTATCTGACTGCTTTGCCTACATTAAGCCCCAATGATGAAGCTAGGTGTTGTTCCACTGGGGCAGAATCCAGCACAGACTGTGAGCCCTTCAGGCAAGGAATTGCTTTTCTGTTGAAGTGCCCAGCATATTTTGAAGGAAGAGTTTAGCACAATGACTACTGATGTTGCTACCACACAGGGGAAGACAAATTATTATCTGTCCCTTGCAATTATATTTTTCCCACATTGCAAAGATATAAACAAGAGCAGGGAATACGTATGTATGTCGTGTGGTACGATAACTGCACAATCAATTACTTGTGCCTTGCATTTCAAATGATAGGCAATTGCTGCACACCCACTCCTTTGTGTCTGATTGCTTATTTCATTTACTTAATTCATATAGGCAGAAGAGTCCTTGATGGTTCCAGCTGTATGGCTTTCTAGGCTAGAGCTGTGGGCAATCAATTAGCTCCACCAATCCGAAAAGCAGAAATGCATGCATGCAGCCTTCAGATCCTACTTATAAGGTTAGTGCAAGCCATTTGTTACAGAATACAAAGCCTGACCAGAGTGTTTTGATCTCTTTGCAAAGCCATCACTTCCTTCCAGGAGTCTGAGAACAGTTTTTCAATATTCTGTAGTAAAACCAGAGACTGGACAGATGCCAAGGTGAAATGGCATAAATGCATCATTCAAAGGACACTGCATGTGCACAGCTGAGATGAGGTGGCTGTTTATAGGAGTGTCCCACCTGACTTTTAAGGTGTAGCTAAATTATGAGATGGAGAATGGTCTTGAGAACATGCTTACACACAGTGAGCCCTGGTGGATTTTCCATCCCCAGTGTCATATTAGCTGGCCAAGTCTGCTCACACAAGGACCATGTTGTACTTAGGGGAACCTTGGATCAGGTAGAAATTTGCCACTCCTGAGCTACAGAACATAAGAAGCTTTTCTGAGTGTTATGACGAAGCGTTCTGGAGATGGTCAGGATTAGCTGGTCCCATCCTAAAGGACCACTGTTCGCAGGTTCTTCTAAGCTAACTCCAGAGCTCTGGATGAGGATCACTGTGAAAGTTTACTTGTGTGTCAGCAATGTGGATGGTGAGTGCCCAGGTGCTGTCAGGGGGCTTCAGGAGTGGCCTCTGTGAGGAGAGGCCGGGGCTGCCCCATGCCAGACACAGCCGGTTCCAGCCGGTCCCAGCCGGCTCCAAGGGCCCCACCGCAGGACACAGCTGAGCCCCTCAGCCAAGCTGGGGGTGCCTGGGGGAAAAGAGGTTTCCGAAAGGGCACAAGGCGGCAGAGGCAGAGGAGGAGGAAGCCAAGGAGGGAGCAGCAGCAGAGGGACCCCGCGGCCGGAGGAGGAGGAGGGCAGGAGGTGCTGCAGGCCCGCAGCAGGGCTCCCCTGCAGCCCTGGAGAGACCCCGCTGGAGCAGAGACCCACCCTGCAGCCCGGGGAGGGCCCCACGCCGCAGCAGGGGGATATTTCCTGCAGGAGCTGCGGCCGTGGAGAGCCCGGGCGGGAGCAGGTTGTCCCTGAAGGACTGCAGCCCGGGGCAGGGCCCGCGCTGGAGCAGGAGAGGTGTGAGGAGGGAGGAGCGGCCGAGAGGGGCTGTGATGGACCGACTGCAACCCCCATCCCCATCCCCTCTGTCCCTCATGGGGAGAGGATTCGGGAGTGGAGGGGTGAAGCTGGGCATGGGGAAAGGGGAGAGGGGGAGAATGTATTATTTTTCTGTCTTTCTTTCTCATTACCCAAATCTATTTTAGCTGACAATAAGTTAAATTAATTTTCCCCAAGTTGAGTCTGTTTTGCCTGTGACAGTAGTTGGCAATTATCTTCCTGTGTGTATCTTGACCCATGAGCTTTTCTGTCTTATTTTCTCCCCCTGTCCTGCTGAGCAGGGGGAATGAGTGAGCAGCTGGGTGGGAGTTTGGTCATTAGCCCAGGTTAACCCACCACAGTTGGAAAGTGGTGCGAAAGTCTTCAGAGACGGCTTATACCTAATACAGATTGTAGTCATTATGTCACAACCGGCTTGTGTCAGCTGCAAATCAGTGTCATAACAGATCCTGATGTTGCTCTCGCTGGCAAGGAAACCCCAGTGGTATCTCCTGCAAGTTTTCTTTGCCACAGTCCAGCTGTACACATTACAGCTTTAGGAATAGGTGCTAGATTTGCACCTGTTGTGAGCACATAACTGTTACGCTTTCTTTAAGCACCTAGATTTACATGGTTCGGGGCTAGGTGCTTGAGGATCCCAGCATACAGTATGTGAAGACAGCCCAGGGAATTTAGAGGGCAAGTCATCATAGCTGTGAGCTAACTTCCCTTTGGAAATGTCTGTCTGTCTCCACTGACTATAGAGGACCTACAGCCTAACCGTCAGGTTGAATCTGGGCCTCCTTTTAGTATCACTGAATACAGGGCTGAAAGGCCACTTGGGACTTATCTATCTCTACACCCCAAGAGTGTTCCGACAAAGAGGACACTACGTCTATTTGTAGTCTAGTCTGATTTATAGCAACTTACCCCCAGCAGACGTAGACTTAGGACTGTACCAAGACTGAAATATTAAAGAAAAAAGAATTTGAAACTATCAGCATTTTCACAGGGTTTCTGGCTGGCTGATGGGAAGGAGTCCTACAATAGACAAATAGTAACTGTGACTCTGCTTTGCAGACATCCGTTGCATGAAATTATTCAATTTCAGCAGGTGATTTGGTATAACAGTGTCATAGTCCTCAAACATTTTTTGTGACAAGGTGAATACCTCCTTCTTTGAAGAGAAAAGCCTCAGATCCTTTGTGATACTTATTGGAGATTAATGCTTCAGAATTTCTGTAGACCATTATCCCATGGCAACGCTTTACTTGATCAGCCCAATATCTTTAAGTGTGTGTATTTGACAATTTTTTTTATTTGACTTGGTTGCTAACAGCCCATGGCTGTGTGGAGAACACCTTACAATTACCGAGCACCTTTCATCTGGAAGCCTTGGGGCTTTGAAAATACTAATAGTTAAATTAATAATTAATAGTGGTAATAATAATGCCTCCTACTTTATCAATGTGGGACTTGAGATACAGAAAGACTACCGAGTGCTTAAACGAGGATATCTGAAGTTGGGACCTGTTTAGATGAGAGGAGTTGGTGTTGCTGTAATTACAGCATAATTGCATTGCTGGAGACACCCAATGAAGACAGACTGCTCCAGTACTAAACAAAGGAGTTGTTTTACTGGACTACTATCACTAATGTAAAAAACCCACAGGTTTCTGCCTACTTTTCCCATCGGAATATGGGCCAAAGTAGTCCAACTTTCAGAGGTTCAGATCATTCACATGCTCCAGTGAAGCTGATAAGACAGAACAAATTTCATAATTATAAACCTAACTTAGAAGCTAAGTGAGGACTGTATTAAAGTGGCTGATAATGAAAATCAGGTAGCGATTACTGACGCACACCTATCCCTGGATCAGTGAGGATCCATTGCATTGGTGACCGCTGGCTGCCTCCCTGCAAATCTTCCAGAAGATGGAGGTCCAGAAGAGGGACCTGAGGTAGAGGAGGATGGTGGAGTCTAAGTTTATTGTTCCATTGATGAAAGCCCTTAGGCACCTCTGAGGAAAGCTCAGCAATAAAGCACTAAGCATGCACCTAAGCACCCTTTGAATAGGTTGCCATGAATGGGAGTGTAATTTGAGGGTGAAGGGGAGAGAGAGAGGTTCCAAGTACAAACCGCTGCCAAGGGCAATGCAGAAAAAAGAGTAAATGAGCAAGTCAGGCTGGTCTCTTCGGTGGAGTCAAGAGAGCGTTGGTGAGGGAGAAGGTCTTGGTCATATAATTAATTGCTTAATGTTGGAACAGCACTTAGAGAATGTGAAGTGTTCCTGAAGTGCTATGTATTTATTATTATTCCTACCCACTCATTATTGTGTCTGACACCAGTTCAAACAGACTTCGTAGCATGTCTTTATGCTGTCTCTCCCTTATGTGCATCCCCCATAATCTTCCCCTTCCCAAGCAGTCCTGTGGTGTGTGTGGCTAAGCAGCACATGATTGCAATAGGTTAAAGAGAGTAATTAACAGAGACCACATCAGAGCTCTTGCAAAACACACGATGTGTTTATTCAGCATCAGGTTGGCTAATTCCTAATGAAAGGGCACTGCACAGCACAGTGCAGGACCCCAGTGGTCGAAATAGTTCCACTTAAATCTTATTTACCTACAAAGAGCTCAGTTCTAATTAGAGGCGTGGGAGCCAGCAAGGGTGAAATCAAAACCTTGCCCCAACCATATCCTCCATGCTGCTGCCCAAAAAAGTCTCTTAATAGACACACAAATGCTCAGTTGCATTTGGTTTGTATACTTTTCTGCTCCTCTAAACTTCCTCCTTTTGGCTGGGACTGGAATTAGGAGTGAATGAAAGATCATGACAAGATTTGGCTTTGTGGTATTTCCAGAAGCCTCATACATACAAAAATAAAATAAAAATTGCCTGATCTCACAAGATGCTGTAGAGCACTGACGGCTAAACAAACTTTGATTCCCCATGCTAGGCTGGAGGCAGTAGAAGCTAAAACCTCCTTTGTTTTGCACGATATATTTGCAGTCTATTTATGGTACTTATGTGGACCCTGTGTTCTGTGGAATCTCACCATTACAAAGTCTTTCATAAATATTTATTCCCCCAGCATCCCAGTAAATGAGAAGAGTGTTGTTATCCCCTATTAGAGATGGGGAACAGAGACGCATAAAAATGTTAAAATACTTCTATGATGCAGACAACCTTAAAGGCACCCTGATGCGCTTGAAAATTAGGTTTAGCTGGCTAAAGGCTTTGCCTCACAAGAGCAGCATATTCATATGGGGACAAGTAGAGGGTTATAGTACCTGCTACCCTCCTTGCTCCTCTGCTGGACATGCGCACTCCCACCACTGAGGCAGCAGCACAGGATGGACAACTCCGGGATATGCATTTCTGCTGATGATAATATGCTTCTGCTCCAGAGATAGTCACCCTTGGAGAGAAGTGTGTGGGCATGGTAGATCTCTCAGGATGTATTATAAGAGATGGAGAGTCAGAGAAGGGCCAGATTCTTAGAGGGTACTGGGGTGGAAAGGAAAGAGTAAAGGTGCCTCACCCCACTACTGGCTTCAGTCAGTTTGGTACTCCCTCCTGCCTTGTATCATGTTTCTGGCTACATTGAGCCCTCTATTTATAAGACAGACCTTCAGGGTCTAAGCGCATGATTTCTATGGTGGATGAGCTAATCGACAAAGTTCCCACCTGCTACTGCAGGATCTATCCTGCAGAGGTGAATCCTGAAAGGCGGCAGGGTGATGAGAGTCATCTGCCAACTGCTTGTAATCCCCAGGGTGAGAATCCTTGGGCCAGACGAAAGCTCTTCCAAGCTGTCAGGAGATTTGGCAAGACGATGACAGGAATAATGAAAAAATGTACTGATTTGTGCTTGCACTTCAGACTTACACCTCTGAGCATGTTCATAAAAAGGTTCATGAACCAGGGTTTGAAGAACACTTTTCTGTCCTGTAATCTGATAATTCCCCTTTTGTAAGCTTTTTCACTGTTTTTCGTTTTGTGCTAGAGACAGGGAAGTGTGAAACCTGGCAGTTCTCCTTCCCAGGATGCTGCATGAACTTTCTCTTCAGTTAGCTATGAACCAGGCTGGTTCACCCACGGGTTTCACTTTGAGTCTGAAGTTCAAACAGTCCCAAAATCTCAGCACAAATCTCAGTCACGTGCAAATGAAGGTGTAAATTGGTTGGAGTTAACCAGTATTTTGTTATTGCAGTGACATTCATGAGCATCTGGGTATCTGTGCAAGCATTAGCCATGCTTGTCCCAAACACTCTGTATGCAGCAAGGAGTATAATATCTTATTCTTTCTCCCCCAAATTCCTAATGACAATGGACAGGACTGAATCAGTTTAAACCCAGCCCAAACTGACTACATGGAACCCATCAAGCTGCAAACAGCAATGTGACTGCCTAACCTTGTAGGGATCTGCCAATTTAGCCTGACAGTTCCTGAGCTCCCAGGTGAAACGCCTACATCTGCCCACGATGGCTCTTTCCAAGGCAGATGAATAACAAGTCCCCATCCAGACCTCTGTGATGATGCAGAATTAGGTGTTTGGCCACCTAAATTCTTCCTACAGCCTTGGAAAAGGCTGGCAAGTGAGATGGGGTGTTGGTTTGAGACCTAGAGCCACCTCTGTAACCTCATAATCAGGTAGGGAGAGATGGGCTGTGGCCCTGTCTCCCCCTTCCCCTGTCTGTCTTGCAAGGCTGGATACAGAGCAACCCAACCTCAAGGAACTCCTGAAATATATTACAGCACATCAGAAAGAGTCTCTGTCCATTTGTAACCTTTTCCTCTCTGTCAATCTAAGTATCTCAGAGGTTTCTCAGTTCTCTCAGGTAGCAACTTGGCATATGTTCTTTTATCCTTGCCTCCAAAAAAGTCACGCCTGGAGCAGAGTCCCAGTACATGAGGAATTGCATCCATCTTCCCATACTTGCTAGCTCGCAGCAAAGTAGGGTTTCTTTGGCTGCAGCAATGCAACCTGAATGCAGCAATTTCAGCTGCAAACAGTCCTGGACCGGGAAGGACATAGGCAGCCTGAAGGTTAGCATCTGCCAGACCTGCACCACAGTTTGTGGAGCATTTCCCACACCACCACCACCCAAATCTACCTGTTACATAACCAGGCGAGGAGCTCTTAGACCATCTACAACATCGCCATCTCCTGACTTACGCTAACACTGCACGTAGCCTCTATGGCACTTCGTCTGCAAGAAATAAATAAATGGCACCCAAGATTTCTGGATTTGCTTATTTAAATAAAATTAAGCACAGAATCTTTCTCCTTTTTTGCATTCTGAAATAGTTTGTATCGATTACCAAATAGTTACCTTTTTTTTTTTTAAAAAAAAGACCCCATTTACTCTTACAGGGTAGGTGGACAAGTGGAAATCTCTCAGCAATGTATGGGGAAGAAGAACTTCCAGAACTTCCAGATTGTAAGCCAGAGAGAGAGAGAGGTTTGAGTCACATATCAAAAACCTCTGCCAAGTTCCTCTCATCTGAAAAACAAATATTTACCCAGGACAGGAGAAACCTGTAGTTAGCCTGCTCAAGCCATGAATGCTCTCTCTGTTGATTTCAGTGGGCTTTTGAATGTACAAAATGAGCAGTTGTCTCCAGACCCTTATGATCCTGCACTGATGACATTCACTTAAATTAAACTATGAAATGATTGGCATTTAAAAGTTGTCATTTTGAAGTAAGCACACTAGTAGTTCTTACACTGCATACTGCTGTACCTCAGATTTTATAGTACTGAGAGTGTTGTCAAATGTTGTGGCAATATTGACACTGTTCCTACGTGTTGCCTTTTATCTGAAAATTATTATCCATGACTTGTTATTATGCCATAGAAAGAGATTATGTTATGGACAGAATATGCAACAATGAAGTTGAGTATTTTTTCTCCCAGGTATTTGTGCTCCTGTGGCTAGCACTGCTAAGCTCATCTGCTCATTTGTTATTTCCTCTGAAAATCAATTACTCTAACACCTTTCTTCCCCCAACCCCTGTCATCAACAAGAAAAGGAAAAAAAATGAACATACTAAAAAATCCTCCTTTGATTTTCTTCTGAGTTAAAGTTTCATTTCCGTTTGCTCCCCTCTAGCTTTCAGGTGTATATCAGCACAGAGTCATTGTGAAAGGCACACCGTTTGTCCTGATGCAAGAGCCACGGAGCCAGCCAAAATGACGTTCTCTAGCCAAATGGAAAGAAAATTACTTTGAAGCACAGGAAGACATGAACGTTCAGTGTTTCCTTCTGACCCTGTGGCTTTCAGTGAGGCACTCCCAATTATTTCTAAAGAATTATCATTTGCTTTTTCAGCTTCTTCATTGTTTTTTTTCCATCCCTTTTGTAATGTGAAAACTAAATCCTGTCATGGACTTTCTATAAAACATATAGGAAAACAGTGGGTTGTGACAAAGCCTTTTCCTGCCTTAGTCCTGAGAGCTTCTGCTTCTCCAAACAAGTGGGAGACAATTCAGCCAGCAGTGAGCAGTAAGTCATTCAGGGACATTTAGTGTCTCTGGCCCTCTGTAATCAGATTCCTTCTGTTTAACCCTTTTTCTGCACATGCCATTTGTTCTAGCAGAGGTCATCTGCCTGAAATGCATGATAGCAATGTGACTGAGTGCCCAGTGACAGCTTTACATTGCCAGGGCCTTTGGGGTAGTATTTCTGTAGCAAATTCCCATAGAGGTTGCACATGGCCTTTTGAACACTAAACTCCCTAAAAGTAAGTTTGAACAAAGCTGTAGCTTATAGCATTACAGAGCCTGGAGACCTCAGCTGAAGACCTCCTGCAGACCCTATTGCCCAACTAGTCAAGAGAAACAGTGAATGGGCAGGAGAAAGGAAACCACATCATCTCCATTTCACAGATGCATTGCTCATGTGTGAGAGCTGCACAAGGAAGGAATGGCAGAGCCAAAGTCTGAACCCACCCATTCAGAGGATGAGTCTAATATTTGAAATAAAAAACTCCAGTTTTCATTTTTCCTTTTAGGTGGAATAAATCAAAGCAGCAATGGAAAGTACAGGTGCAAACTCAAAACCCTGTAGTGGTTCTGTTTGGAGAAGTGGGTGTAGAAGTACTTGATGTTTCAAATGCAAATACTGTTCTGCAGCTCAGCTCAAAAAGAGATAAACATCACTGTTCTGTGGAATTTAACTTTGATAGTCCAAGAAAAGAAAAGAAAAACAAATGAAAGTGATATTCCATCACACCAAGAGAAAGTGATTTGAAGGTGTCATGGGGCAGGATGATACAGGGACCTGGCATCTGCAGCATCACTTAAATCAGCATGTGCTGTGGGTGCTAAGCACCTTCAAAAATCTGGCCCTTCAGCACCTTTTCCCTTAATCAGAGGTGCTGGAGCATTGCCAACCACTGAAAGGTTGTGTTAGGCAAAAGGAAGTTAGTTTAGCTTGTTGAGTCAAGTGATTTCATGTAACTTGCTCTAGAGGGAGGCTTTTTTGTTCTGAAGGGAATCAATTGCCAGTGGTTAAAATGTACTTTTAGAATTCGTATATTTAATTAGGAATTGAAAACTTGATAAGGCAGAAGGAACAGAGGGGAACATTCAGTGCATTGCTGCTTTGAGCATGTGAGGAATGATTTGAATTTGTGGAGAAAAGAGGAAGATTGTCTGGAAAAATGTTTTCAAGACAAAAGAAAAAGCGTTTTATCTCATTGATGAGGAGGTATTGGTCTGTGGAACTGAAACTGCTCAGCTACCTTTCTTCCACATCTAGAAAACTTAGTTGCTAACCTGGGTAAGTGCAGATTGTACCTACTATTAAGCACAAGTTTGTTTCTTTGGGAAGCAAGTCTCCCTTGACTAGAAAGTTTCCTCATGATGGGATGGAGCCATTTGTTGTTCATCTTGAGGTCTCTTTCAACTCCATAGCCCAGGTGCTTGACATCCAAGTTGTCTGCTTATAGGGGAGCCCCTTGTGCATGTTGGATTGGTGGGACAGGAGGTATAGAGAAAGGGAAAATATACTCCTCATGGGTTTTCTTGGCTTAGTTGTCTCCCAGGAAACTTCATGCCAAGAACACCCCAAAATTCTAGGTCCACCTGAAACTAATTTTTTTTTAACCTTTGGTAAAACAAAGTTAGGACTGAAGAAATATTTCACTTTTTCTGGAACAATTATTCTGGGAAGGAAGCTAATAAAAATTCACTTGAAGTAGCTCTACTTTTTTCTTTAAAACCCTCACGATATTTCGAAGGGTTTTAAATACCCTTTTTACCTCAAATAAAGCAGGGATTTAAAATCTGATATCTCATTTTTTGTGTGAACACTGACGGTCTGTAGGTATTCTGGGCTAGTGCTTTATCACCCACTCCTACTGAAGGGTTTTAATTTTATATCAACCTCTAAGTATTCATTTACAGTCTTGTACATTTACACTTACATTCAAGACAGAGTCATAGCCTGCCATAAGGGCACTCACCTGGAAAAGAGCACCGGTAGCTTCCAGTGACTTTTTAAACATAAAAGAGTACCACTTCAGAAAGAGTGGTAAACTTCTCAGTCAGCACCTCTTCTGAGAAAGAAAAAGCCTTTGATTCAGGTAAACTCTGAGCAGAGCGACCGTGTGTCTTCTGCATTGCAGTAGGCTACCTTACCATGGAGATACCAGAACAGGATCCCTCACCGTGGGGTAGTTTTGTGAACAATGCCCATGTCTCCTTGTCTCTCCACCCCACTCCGAGCCAAACCAGTTTGATTTAGCAATGTTGAAACAAACTCTTTTGACACTTATGAAACCATTCCTTGACTTTTCTATTTATCAGACTTCTCCATTTTATGAAGAGATTGCCTGAACCATGTGTTGGGACAAATAAACAACTGCCTGAAAAAACCCCCGTAAATTATAATAAACTTTGCCCATGTTTTCTTTAAACCTTCATGGCACAACATGCCATGTTTCACACTTGTGAGGTGAATAAGGCAGGGATGAGAAGAAGGTGGGTGAAGGGGTGCCTTCTGCCCCAAAGCCCAGTGTAACTCTCCATAGTGAAATTTTCTTTCTCTGTCTTGGCTGTGGTGATAATTTGGGATAGCTGAGAAGAGAAAGGTGAGAAAACATACACAAACTGATTTTCATCTTATTCTTCAGATTCTTGACTGAGCTTATCTTTCCATTTAATATTGCAGGATGTATTCCTGAAATAAGGAACACATATCGAAAGAAAACACGATGGAGTCAGTTAATAATTAAACAACGACAATTTGAAATACACCCATAGAGGGATCTACCTGATATCACAAGCCTTACGTATTTGATAATTGCACAGGCAAGCTTTGTTTAATGAATGGTGATACTTGAAAAAAAAAATCATGTTAGGAATTGTTGTGAAAGGTTTTATTTTAATAAAAGAATGTATGATCACACAAGCTCTTATATCATATCCTTTCCCACACAGACTCTTGCCTACTTCTGGCAAAAGCACGAGCTGTTTACATTTTCTTTGTTTTCGCTCCAGCAGCGTGTGACTAATCCTTGAATGCAAGCGCTTAGGTTGACTCTGTCAAAAATGGCTTTGGAGGGGTTTGCTGTTTGTTGACAATGATTGGGAATAAGAGAAAATAACTTTCTCTGAAATGTAGCATAAATAGAAGAGCATCAGAGCAGCTGTACAGGGGTCAGCCCAAGGGGCTGTCCAGCCCAGCATCCTCTCTCTGAGGTTGGATAGGAGCAAAAAGGAAGAGTATAGGCTACACAAGAGAATAAGAACAGGTTAAGTATGCAGTGATACCTTCTTCCTATCTGCTTTCAGGGATTTTTGGCTCAGGCATTCCCCAAGTTAGAAATGGTGTCAGTGTTTAGACCTGGGTAAGGAGTATTGTTCAAAGATGAAAGCTGGTACTAGCACTGAAGCAGACTCTCTTGGGCTTGTTTTCTAAAATTTTGTCTGTTCTCCAGTCACTTGCCACTCCATTGCCATGCTGCAGTGATCTTTCAAGCCCTTGCGGTGATCTCATATTTGCTTAGTTTATCAGGGGGAAAAAAACCAGATGTGGCTGAGTCTATCCACTAAATTAATAGCCTCTTAGCATAACATAGCCCTGGGCGTGAATTAGAGTCGAGGACGAGGCTCAAGGGCTATTTCATAGCAAAAGCTATGAAATAGCAAGGGCTATATGAAATTTCAAAGCCCTTTGAAATAGCCCTTGCTATTTCAAAACAAAAAGGTAAGTTGTATATTTCTTATGGACTAGAAAGCTAAAAACCAAAATTACATTTTTCATGCTCAGTTTTAAAGAACTGAAAAGTAGAAAAAAAGCACATATAAGCTGAACTTCCTGATTTAAACATGCCTTTCAGGGCTTCTATGCTCCTAGTTTCCCATTAGTCCTGGAGAGTGGTCTCTTCTCTCAGGATGCCCTCAACACCTCTGAACAAGGTTAAACCTGTTAGGACCTTTGCTTTTCTTTAGTAGCACTGGGACCCAAAACCTCAGATGTCCCAGAAGAGTGTGGTCTCCCAAGGCTGCCAGGCTGGTGACAGTCGAAAGTTCTACGGTCCCAAAGCTGGGGGGAGCATCCACCAAAGCTGTCTCCCCACATATGCACCTTGGAAACTCCAACTTTATAGGAGAACAGAGCCTCCACTTTCAGATCTGTGTTTTAACCAGTAGGTTTTTGACTAACATTTGGGTTCTGATATCTTTCTACAACACTTTTCCTCAGCCAGATCTCCACTGTCTCCCTTCAGGGGGCTCCATTTTCTAAAGAGGACTCTAAATTTGAACCTCTGGTTCTGTGAACCATTTGCAGACCCATACATATGTGAATGCCTGGTTGTAGCTATGTCTCCTACATGCTCTTAGCAGAAGGGTATATGGAGACAGGTTTTATGTCCTTGCAACCATCTGTGGAGTACCCAGCTTATGCTTCAGAAGACCAGAAGGCCATTCAGGTTTGAGGAACGTACATGCTTTTACAGAACAATCTGAACAGAGATGAAGAACACTTGCTCCTCTTGAATGGCAATTTGCTATCGGACATCTCTCTTATTTCAAACATTAAGGTAATGTCTAACAGTAGTTAGAAAAGCAAAAACTGGATTTGGGTTATTTACTAATTAACAAGTATTTTTGTTTTCTTCATTTTATGGTCTTAGAAATTAAATGCGTCTTTTTTGCTATTATGAAGAAGCACAGTCAGGAGCAGTTAAGGCCCCTGAATACTGATTTAGGATTATATTTTACTCTGACATTGATCTTTGGCATGACTTAGGTTCTTTCTTCTCCTGTAACAATGATCCATGGCTTTTATTTACACAGTGTTTTGAGAGCTAGGGCATGGAAAAGTGTTACAGAAAAACTGAAAGTCTGACTAATCACTCACGGATGGAGCGGGCAGGATGCCTTACTGCCATGTGTGGACTTGGCTGGATCCAGCTGATCTGTTAATTTGGTTAAGTTACTAAAATTCTAATTTAATGTCAAAACAAAAATTAGACTGAAAAATATGTTGTTTATAAAAGCATCTACCTCATTCTCTCCTTTAGCTCTTTCATTAGCCTGCTTCACCCTGCACTGTTGGCCCAGGAATATCTACATGTAAACCTTTTAGCCATATGCGCTTCTCAAGTGGTGACAATGCTTTCTGTGTCTATTGTGTGTAAAGATAATTACTTGCAGAGATATTGGATTTCCTGGCCCGGAAGGTGTTTGTGGTTTTTGTAACAAAGGAATTAAAGCACAGAGGGAACAGGAGGGCTTAGAAAGCATCCCGGTAACAGCAAAAACATTCTGTACTTTGGAAAGCCTCTTTTCCCTTTTTCGTCAAAATGCAATTGTAAGTACATCCTTTCCTTGACAGCTCACCCTGCCCAGCAGCTCTTAACCATTTGGTATGGAGGTGTGATACAAATCTTATTGAAATCAACAGAGACGCCTGCAGACCACACTGAATTTGGCTTTAGAGGAATGCAGTGTATGCAGCTTTTTAACATCTTAATCCACATTGCTTTGCTGCAGATGCTTGTTAGGCAAAGCAGTTAGGTCAATGCTAATAATGTGCTTTATATCTTCTGTCTCTCTGCTTTGACATATCAGTGAGCAGAGTAAAAATGTACTGGGTGCAGTGTCTTGAATGGCCTTATTGCAGTATTTTACACCACTGTCAATCCTAGCTGAGCAGAGTCCAGCTAGTGAGATTAAGTTAGCTATAAATGAGGAAAGGATGGGTTAGTGGCAGGGGCTTTAACTGCAGTTTGAGAGGCTTAGATTTCATTTTTGCAGCTCTCCTGTGCAATCTCAGGCAAATAATTTTGAATGGGAACTGAAAAGTTACTTACTTGCTCGAGTTCCAGTTGAGGCAGATTTTAGGTGCCCAAATCCCCCAGAGTGATACAAAGAATTTTTTTTTAACTGTTGTGGTACCTCATAGTACAGAGATACCTATTTTTTTTGTATGGGCTTGCCAAAGTGCCTCAAGTCCCATGTGCTCATGCTGCAGATGTCCACAGGTGCCTTGCAATGAAAGGAGAGTTGAGTTTATTCCAAGCCTCTGGAGCTGCTGCTGATACATAACATCAGGTAACACAAAGGAACCTGCCTCTCCCTGAGAGAGGAGTAAGTCACCTCACCTGGACTTGGGGACAGGATAGAATAGCAGGACTGTAGCTGAAACACAGCAACCTTTTACCTTACTGTCATTTCATTAATCCCTCAGGGAAAAAATCCAGGGTGAAAATTCCAGGGCTGAGGCAGCCTCATCTGTCTGTCTCAATGACTGCCTTCACTTTCAGAGGTGCTGAGCACTTGCGACCCAGTTGGTACCTGCAGCCTGGAGCAGGAGGATGTGTTGTCCTGCCTGGCTAATGTAGTTACAGGTGCCATTTTTACTCCTTTAAATATCTGACAGGACTTGACAGTTTAACCTCTCTAACTTTGTAAGAGGCTTTTGTATTTAACCTTGTTACATTTTAGGCATTTTTCTCGCACTTGGATGTGGTTTTCTTTACTATGTACCTTTCTTAGATGTTGGGGTTTTTTATCATCACAGCTTGTTATTTAATCTCCTCAGAAAACTTAGGCTTGAAAGGGATGGGTACTCAAGTTCATCTTAAGTTATTCTCCTTCCTGGGTAGTCTTTCTGAAAACAGGGAGGTTGCTTTGAGAGCAGAGCCTTTTGGGTGTAGGTACAAAGTCACCATCAAGAGCAGTGGTTTCAGACTGTAGGGAGGGAGCTGTGGCAGGGCCATGATGCCAAAGACAATTCAAAGGTAGGAGTAGGATCTCACACCTGGGGTGGGGACATGAGTGCAAGAATTATTGGCCAAAAGGGTTCCGGCATAGGTGCGGAAAGATAAATTAGTGATGTTCCAGTGCTGTCTCAGATGTTCTCTGAAGAAGTTCTGGGAATAATATCTATGAAAGGCATTTACCCACAGGGCACAGTGTAATTGCTGATTTGGGAAATAGGGATGATTCACTTATGTAAGAGATGCCCATACTATTAGCATATAAGATGCACTGCTTATCGTAGCTTTTTAGTGGCATTGTGCCTAATTAATTCATGACACCTTAATTAATAGGTATACAATGAAATATCCCCACATGACCTAAACGTTATGAAGTAGCTTGTGCCCTACAGACTCTGTCTAATGTTGGTGTAAAGGAACACTTCCCAGTTTCTACAAGAGTTCAAAGTGTGTGCAAAGTTTAATTCTAACTGTGGTTATTTTTCTCTAAGGGTGGTTTTAACTACTAGAGAGAGGACCTGGAACCAAATAGCGTTCAAGGACAAAAGCATCCTCAAATACTGAACATTACTCATTCTACACCTTAGCTTAACAGATGGTTTCCATCACTGTAATGGGCCACACTGAAACCCAGCACAGAAATCTGATCTGAACATCAGCCAAGAAGTATCAAGGTATTTGTGTCAGGATATCTGGATGTCCTAGCTGAAAAAAGACAAGAAATACTAAAGAATTATTTACCTTTTCATAGCTTCATATTCATGAGAAAGAAAGTTCTATCTCATTAGGCTAGAAGCTGTTAGCAAATGTGGAGTCTAGGAAATACTTGTCTTTTTTGTGCACTTAACGTGTAGATGAGACAAGAAAAGTCATGGGCTTGGAAGTCACAAGACCATGCAAGTTTTTTTAAGATGTCTAGTGATGAGGACAGTCGGTATGACACTCTGGCGAGCATCTGGAAGATGAAAGCTAGACTTCACTGCAAACATTTCCAGGCTGGTTTTGCTCTCAAACGCATCTGATTTGCATCATGCCCCACTCCCCAAAAAGTGAGAACCATGGAATCTAGCTTTTAAATCTCAGTATCAAGTTACTGCAATATTTGCTAAAACACTAGTTTATGATTAAGAGACGCATATTCAGCTTAAAGGGTCTTAAATATATAATTTATCACTGTATTTTAAAATGTTGACATAAATATTTTACTATTTTGTGCATTAGATGCTTAACAGCCCCTCAGCAGTGTGAGAACTGTGATGTCACCTTGGAGATCTGTAGGGTCTTCTAGCTCATGTTTCTGATTGTGCCTAGAATGACAAATCTCAACCTTGTTCTGGGTTGGTTAAAAGTCTTGCCTGAATTCTGGAGTAAATTTTGAGCAAATCTGGCTGACTTATGGTATAGTAGGAAAACCAGAATACTGGGTCTTGAACTAAGTAAAATACAACAGTTCTGGGTAGGTTTTGACATGTATCTTTGAGTGCAGCAAATTCAGAGCAGAACCTAAGCAAACTGAAAATATCATGTATTCAAGGGTCTTTGGGTGTGGTTTGCTTATTTTTCCTGCTTACAAGGCATTTGGTATGTTTTTGCATATTTGGTCAGTGTACTCAAAGAAAAGCCAAACAAATGCAAGCCAGTGCTATTATTTTTTTCTCCAGGGATGCTCTTCAACTCTCTTGAATTCTCCAGCTAGGCTCAGGACTTTAGTTTCTATCCCTCAGGCTAAGGAAGATTGGATAGTTCATCCATGGAATGTATTAATACCATTTCTTAATCATCCAGCACAATCACTGTAGGTTGTGCAACACAGAGCACTCCTTTTTTCTGCAGGGGCTGTGCTTACTGACAGCCAAGCTGAGAGCAAGACTGCAAATTAAATCCTTGTCCCCTTGTACGGAAGCACTATCTCTTATCCCAAAATAAAAGCTCACCTTGGCATCTTTTATGATCACATGTGTGAGAAAATAGCTTAGAACCAGACCAACAGAAAATATTCAGGCACAAAAATTGCTTTTGTGTCTTGCATATGAGGATAAAAGAGAAAAGACACTTTCGATGAGGACTCAAGAAATGTGGGCTCAGTCCTGGCATCAGTACAAAATTCTGGTGCCTTGGGCAAGTACCTTTGAAATTTAATTCTCTGTTTGCAAAATGGGGGTAATAAAGCCTCATAGCAATGTTGGAAGGATAACTCCATTAATATTTATGATGTGCTTGGGTACTCCAGTGCCAGGAACCTTTATAGCTACCTACTCTACTAGAGGACACTCAAGTTCATGGTTATTTTGGTAAGGACACACACCAGAATGCCAGCAGGAAGTTGGCAGTGTCTTGTTTGAAATCAGTTGAAAAAATAGAATCATTACCTTTTGAAAAATGTTGGTATATCAGCACTTGTCTTCATCCTAAAGAGGTAAAAAGTTGAACAAGCTGCACATTATATGACTGACTGTTAAATTATGTGCTACACTCTTCCAAGGGAAGGGACTAGTGCCTCCTGGGAGGTGTAGTTCAATGCCAAACAAGCTTATGTGGAAGAACATGACTATAAATGACCAAGATCTACGGCTGCCAGGAAGCTCTTCAGTCATTCCACTGGATGTGGGCATTAAGATTAATTCTAAAGGCAATATTTTATTTTGAGTTTCTTGTTAGAAAGTTCCACCAAAATCTTTGTTTATTGGCTTCTTTGTTGTTGGTTTCCCCCCTGTAGATCTGCTTGACTTTAGAGGTAATATCTGATGGGAAAATGACACGTTGAGGAGTTCATTTTTCAGGGGTTTTTGAATAGCTCTCAACACTTTCATTAAGAGAGTTTTTAAACCACTGGTTGTCTTTTGGCATTGGGAACTATACTTCCATGGTGTCAGGACCTGATTTGTAAAGAAGGTGAGATGAGATCAAAGGAAACTCTCTCTCTCCTTTACATCTGTACATTTGCATTTTCACCCTCTGCAGCAGGTGAAGGGTACCTTGGCCCCTGCCCTATGCTACCTGGAGACTTTATGAAACTATCCTGTATCTTTCCTTCAAATGTTTTATCACTGCTTGGAACAGTGCTGGGTCTTGTGTTTCAGCACGTTTATTTTCTGTGGGAACAGCAATCTGATTGCAGTGTACGTGTGTGGGTGGGTAGATTATAAATTATAGGCTCTGAGCTCAGGTGCACATCTTGGGAGTGACTTTTAAATAGTTGTATGATTAACAAACCCTTCTCCTTTGTGGGATGGAAAGCAACTTCTGTCTCAAAGATCGCTGCTTTACTTCAGGAATTATTCCCCGTGGAGCCTGAATGACTTGATGCTGGAGGGGAAATATTTGTTGTGTTATGGATGTGAAGCCAGCTAACTAGCGATCCATGGAATGATTTATAGTCAACAGACTCTGGAGGGGGAACTTTTCAGGAAACGTGTTCATTGCTTTGGAGGGATGTAGCATGTAGGACCGACTGAGACAGCCTCTTGTGACTGGAGTGGTTTAAGAAAGTCTTGTCCCCAACTCTTTGTTGTTGTCCCTCAGCTGGAAGCTGTCCTTAGCTTAGCAGCAAATGTGCCTTTGACAAACTCTCCTCTCCCTTCAGTGCAAAGCCAGTGAGGTTGTTTTAAGCAGCCAGCAACAGTGGGCTTAGCTATGTTTTTGCAGTGGATGCAATGTGTACATGCAATTATTCAGGGTGGCTCAGCTGACTGACCTGGAAGGCCAGTAATGAAGAGCCAGTAATTAGGCTAGATTTAGGCGAATAATATGACCTCACTCTTGGCTACTTTAAGATAGGTACTGCAATTTTTATAGAGATGGATGCCATATAAATATCTAGATAGATTAATGATATAATGGAGGCTTTTTTGTCATTATGACATCTTGAAACTTGCTACCACTGTTAGTCCATCTGTGTTACGGATTGCAGACCCAGGCCAAGAAATATTTAAGCAGATGTTTAACTTTAATTATAGAAGCAGGCCCATTGATTTCAAGGAGAATACTTGATTTTTTTAAATTAGACATGTGTTTAAATGCTTTCCTAAACATAGACCTAACCCAGTAGTTCCCATAAAAACAATGCCCAGCAGGCCTCAAAATAAAAGGCTAGAAAAATGAAAGCAGAATGGTTATAGTACTGCAAAGAAGCAAAGCAGAGTTCTGATCAATTCTCTTTTGCAAGTGATCTTGTTGCAATTTTACTGCATAATCCAACTGGATTGCTCAGATAAAAG
Source organism: Ciconia boyciana (assembly GCF_034638445.1). NCBI lineage: Eukaryota > Metazoa > Chordata > Aves > Ciconiiformes > Ciconiidae > Ciconia > Ciconia boyciana. The sequence continues at coordinate 11,624,833 of NC_132935.1, forward strand.
AGATGCAGACATATTTATCAAGTGTTTCTATTTAACGTTCCAAGTATCAGTCTAGAGCATATGTGCCTGATTCTGGAAACCTTCTGTTCACAGGACTTTAATTGGTTTTCACAGGCAATGTGTGTGCTGCCTCCTCACAAAATGGAACCAAATATTTCTTAGCAGTAAGGAAATAGATCGTTTAACATGCAACTTTCCATTGGCAGTGTTTGTGGAGAACGCACACACGGTAGACACTTCTTGAAAAACTTCTTTTGATACTGTTTGCTGAATGTCATTCATTTTAGAGTTGAAAAATAAAAAAATCAAAACAAACTGGGCTGAATTTAAAGGGTCAGTACCTCAGGGTAAATATGGCCTCAAATGCAGAGATGGTAGGAACATACTTGAATGCAGCAGTTTGCCAATACTAGTGTTTCCAGGGGTGGTTTTCATGCAAAAAATATATCCAGGTAAATAGCTTCCCAGAGAATATAAATTTAACCAGTGCAGTGTTGACCTGATAAATAGCAAGTTTAAGGGAAAATGATTGGAAATTAAATAGGATCAAGATAAAACTGACTCATGGCTAAATTCACAGCTAAATGCTGAGAAGAACAAAAACATAGACAAGGAGAAATCAATTTATTACCAATAAATTACAGACAAAAGATTTCAGACTGATTGAAGCAAATTATAGTCGATAGAAGAAAGAGTGCGATAGGTTTTTAAAGGCATATTTTATATTCATATTATATAGTACTCTAGGAGACAATGCATTATTTGTCTATGCATAAAAGTGTCTATATGTGTCTATACACACACCTAAAGAAATAAACATATAGTTTTTAAAAAGTAGTATATGCATAGGTCTAAAAGCATTACTTTCACTAGTTTAAATTTTCCTGGGCTAAGCAACATCTGTTCGGAGAAGTTGGCAAAATCCCATGTAGAGAGTAATTCTTTACTTCGTAATTTCTGTGAGGGACACAAAGTCACAGAAGTTAAGGAAGGAGTTATAGCTCAGTCTAAGGTACAGGGCTCAAGAACAGCTCAGTCAGGAAGAAGTTAGAAAGAACAAAAGCTGGTACTGACAACAGCTTTATGGTGCTGGCTCTTTTGCTAGAAATGTCATTGGACAGACTTTTAGGGTGTTCATAATTTTCTTAGAAAACGCCTTCAGTACAGAAATATAGGGTTCTTTGAAACTTTTTTTTCCCCAGAGTAACATATGATTCTACACACACTGTATAATATCTTGAAGTTGGAAATAACATCCCCTAGTTTTCAACGAATTTCAAAATTCGTTATTTTTTCATATTAGAATTGAAATATCCACAGAATTTAAAAAAAAAAAAAAAAAAGGTTTTCAGGCCAGATCTAGCAGTTTTATATTAGATGAAGACACATGCATTTAAGTGACCAATTTTTAAAATAGCACAAATTCTACCAATTTATAATTTTGATTATACAGTTTTCAAATATGAAAAAGACTGCTGCAGGGAGAGAGGATATATATGGTTTCCTGTCTCTGTAATGGATTGGGAATGGACTGATAGGCTTTCATTAGAAGAGGAAAACTAGAAGCTGAGGGTGGTGGGGTGGAAACCAAAAAAAATAGGTAAAAGGAATGAAGTGGTGACAAGAATTGCATAGGGTGAATGTGAGGACCCTTAGCAACAACTAAAGATTCTGGAAACAGTGTTGGCTTTGACATCGGAGCAGTCCGCCCTTTAGCGCAGTGGAGAACTGGTTGGTCAGTGGAGGTTCGGGTGTGACCCATGTCATCACAACATAGGTGCCTACAACTAGGTGGACAAACTGCATTCTAAACTCTAACAGCCAAGGCTTCACCAGCTGCACTGGAACCAGACCGGTAGTTTACATCCACCCAAACAGCTGGACTGTGCTTTACTTCCCCTTGCTTTAAACACTACAAAGTAGGTATCTATCTGCACCTGATCTTCTTTTTTTTTTTAGTTCCCAGTCTGATCTGTAGAAATGTAGTAAGTACAATCAGTGGATTCTGACAGTTGCATCCTAAGGTAGACACGGGGTTTTGGGTGGACCAGTTGTTCCCTAGACTTTATTTGCTACACAGATTAGAGTTCTAAGGTAATGAGGGATCAGCTTAGATGTAGACATCTTTGTTGTACATACCTCAGCCTGGGTGAAAAATTTCATCCTTACAACCCGGGTAAAGGTGATCTTGCCCTAAGACAGGAGGACTGTTCTGACACTTGAGGTCTCTTCCAGATTAATTTTATCCTTTCCAAGAGAAACATTCATGTAAATAACTCCTACTATAAATAAAGTTTGAAGCATGTTGTACAGTCTCAGCTCCAGGAAAAAAGTTTTTTTTTAAAAAAATCTCAGTTGAAAATGTGAAGTCAACACACCTGGAGATCTCAGAAGTGCTTGAGTTTTTCAGACAGTTATACTGTTGAATGAGCCCTTAATCTTGACTTTTTACCATTTGGCACTAGTAGTGCTGACATCCCTAATCTTAAGGATTTAAAACTTGGCATACAGCTGTGGCACCTGGGAAACTAGAAAAAATGGATATGGGGGGTCCGTGGAGGCCCAGGCTAAGGACCCAAGGGGTGCATGCAGATGGCCTTCTCTTTGGAAAGCAAAAAAGGAGCCATCATGCAACACGGGAGCAATACCTTCTCTTCTTCCTTTGTTTCTGAATGAAGGTGAAGGCAACTGCTGAGCTCTGCTGCTGAGATTTCTGGTGCCATAATGTTTTAGCAATGGTACTATCCACAGGGACTGAGGTGGGAGGACGCCTTCTGATCATGCACAGTCACAGAGCTGATGCCAGTGCTGTCAAATGCACTTGAGGACTAAGGTGGGTCTCTTTATGGGTTTGCTCTTTTGGGATTGAAGAGGGGACTCATATATTTTCCACCTAAAGAGACATTGAGGTGCCAACTGCTCTTTTGCTTCCTACTCAGATGCCTAGGACACTGCATAAAAAATAGATAATTCACAGTGTTTTGTCTGACTTTAGCACAGTAATTTTCCATTCCAAAATGTCAGGAGATTCTTTAGCATCAGTAGGAACAACCTTGTCAAAGTGGGTACAAATCAGAACCCTGAAAAAGCCTGATTCAGAGGAAAATCAAGGTCCCAGCTTTCCTGATGCTGTGAGTTGAATAAACTTTCTTCTTCCCCTTTCTGAAGCTGCTTGACCACCTTACTGCTAACCATGTTACAAATTGCCCAGGAACAGTGCCTGTATCCTGGACTCCTAAGAAAATAAAAAACATTTTACAAGGAGAGAGTGGGGAAGTTGTAGCAATGTGTAGGAGAAGGATGGCAGGTTGGGATTAGAGGTCATCCTAGGGACAAAGGAGAAGGATAACCACGGTCACACAGGGAGTGACAGAGAAGGGAAGAAGAAGTTGAGGGTTGGCATAACTGTGCTGTGTGAGGCAAAGTGTGGCTGGAGGTGATTTCACGTCAGACCCAGGGGCTGTAAGGGGAATATGGGATAGAAGCTGAGAGGAGATATGGAGATATGAGAGTAGGAGACAAGTGGGAGAGGGGACAGGAACCCTACCATGCCTGGCTGGGGCAGGTGTAGCATGGGAAACACATAAAAAAACCCCTGTCACAAGGGGTTAAAGTGGGCATTAGGGAGTGCAGGAGACAGTGGCAGAGGTAAGGACACATATGGGAAACCTGGATGGCAATGAAGGGATGAGCAGGGCTCACATGGGGTAGAGACATGGGGTGGGAGATTGCAAAAGACATTTCTGATAGAGCAGGAAAGGGCTTGCAGGAGTCCCAGGAGGCAGTGTGGTGAGCTCAGCCAACAGCATTATCGAGTCTTAATGTCACACATTGAACAACAGCAATTCTGATGGGAGAGTTACAGCAGCCCTAGAGCTGGACAAGCTCCTTGAGCTTCATAAGGAGAGACCTGCACAGCCAATGTCCATACTCTGTCGCACCCTGCCTTGCAGCCAGGCTTGGTGACATCCGCTGACACCAGCTGAGCCCACATTCCTCACATGGAGAAAACGTTGCAGCTGGAAGGAGATGGCTGAATGGAGGCTCAGGGTAATGAGGGTACATGAGGACAATCAGAGTTCACTGAAGGAGAGCAGTCCTCAGAGCGAGGGCACCATTTTGCAGAGGGGAACCAGAAAGGTGGAGGAGGCTGAATTTTTCTTCAAAGGTGCTGGCTGCAAGGCATGGGAGAAGAGCCAGTAAGAGAAGCAAGAGAAAAAGGAGCAAGGCTAAGAACTTGGCATGAAGGGAGGGAGGGAAAGCTTGAGGGAAGATTTTTCTGCTGTTATGGATCCTCTAATAATAAATCAGATTCCTTTTAAAAAAAGGGGGAGAGAATTATTGAGGCAAAGACTAGCAGTGTAAGTTGGAGAAGAAAGAAAACTAACAGCGGGTGAGCTCCACAGCTTGCTCAGATAAATAAGCTGCGTAACAGCGCTCCTCCCTGCTGTCCAGCTGCTGCAGGCAAGCATGGATCATTTCCTCCTGTAACTTCTCCTTCTTTCTGGGGTCAGCAGTGGCCCAGATGACAGCATGTTCTTCTTTCAGAACCTGTCGAAGGACCTCAGAGCATTACTCACCACCCTCCATCACCCTCCTGCCCCTTCATTTGTCTTTGAGTATAGGAAGGACAAAGGAGGGTTTATCCCTTTAGGCTTTCCAATGGTATTTCTTAGTAAAATATTTTTGCAGCTTCAAGCTTTTTTTTTTGAAAAGCAACTTGTTTTAAATTCTGAATTGGAAAAATTGTGGAAGCAAAAAGTAGAGAACGACAGGAAAACTGAGCAACTGCAATCAGCGGGGACGCTTCCTCTCCCATAATATTTTCTCTCCAAAAGAGAAAACAGCCACAAAAATGTAAGAAAATATTATCTCTTAACCTTCTTAATGACCAGAACGTTCTTCAATGATGAGTCATGTTTCTGAGAAAACCTGAATTAGGAAATGATGAAACTTTAATGCAATTTATGGAATTGGTGGAAAACTGTGAAACAGGACTAGTCACTGTTGGGCAATGGATTTCTTGATTGAAAAAAATAATAGTTCAGTAATGGATTCATTGAAATTTCTGCATATCCTGTTGGCAGAGCAAAACAGATTTTGTCCCTGATACAGAGAAGGAAGAAAAAAAGAAAATATCAGATGGACCTTAATTATGTTATAAAGCAATAAATAAAAGTTCATGCTCAATAAACTGTAAAATGTAAACTTAAGCTAAACCAGAGTGACTAATCTAAGCTGCTCCTGCAGACGGCCTCTCCAGTAGACAGAGACAGAGGCACCTTGAGAGGACAGTTTGTCCCTCCTCTCTTCATTGCTTGTTTGAACATGGGTAGACTTTCTCTCCACTGACCCAGAAGACTGATAGTTCTCTTGCAGCCTCACGGGCAGTCATGCACCTGAACTCAGCTGGCTTTGCTTTGTCCTTCCATTCAATTCAGTTGTACCACATTGATTAATTAGATTATTATTTTCTGAAGACTCTTCATTTCTTGTGGTCTCATTTTCAGGAGATTTCTAATTGATTCTGCAAAAGTAAATTCTCCTCCTGGTGCCTTTAACTGACTAAACATGCTATTGCCTTCAGTGCCAGTTTAGTTTCTTCCTCAAAACAAAAATGAAACACAAAAAAACTTTCTAATTCAGCATTGTCTAAACATTTATTCTCAGCCTCACCGAGTTAAAATCATCATACGGGAGGGCATCTGTGCGCCTCTGTGCTCCCACACAGTTGCAGCAATCAGAGCAGATTAAGTGCGGACTATAGCCCACCAGGTCTGTTGTTGGTAAAGTGGAAGAAACAACCTCTTTTTGCTGATGAGAAAAAAGACTCTCATCTGGTGCATAAAGAAGGGTTATTTTTTTTTTCCAGATGCATCTTGAACTCACATGTCTTAGTGGGAAGTGCACAGATAGAGCAAGGGAACTGCAGTGGCTGCTGACTGCGATGTGATGGGATGTTTAGCACAATGGACTCAGCATCAGGGTTTTTTCCCGTCTCTGTGACACTCTTGTGCAACTTCAGAGTGATTCCTCCATTTTTAGAGTGGGACAGTGGTTTTTAGGTTGTGTCCACAGGCTAAATCAAGGATAACGCTGAAGAACAAGTCTCCTCTGAGAGGAAAAAAATCTACCTAGAAGTCAGTGTCTCCCTGGGAAAAGTTTTGGGAGTTTTCTAAAACAAGAGGGTTAGAAAACCTTAAAGAGCATTGTGAAGTTTCCTTCTCCTCATTGAGATTTCTTTCCTGAAATCTTGGTTTGGCTTGTAATTAAGGATTTGCCAAAGAGTACTCAGCTGTGCTCCACAGTGGCTAATCAGCAGGGATTTCCCTGAAATACAGAGCTGCTGTGACTGCGATTATAAGTAGAGGCAGAACTTGAGATCTTGGTGCTGTTACCTTATGGGAATATATCAGCTGGGAGAAAGCAAGGCACTGCCCGTTGGCATGGAGGCGTGAATAAGGAATAGGATGGAAAGGACAAAACTTTTCATTTAATTTTGTGTCTTTGTGCTCTAAATGTGTTATCTCCAGGGGGCTATTCTTCTGCTGTTGTTCTGATGTTGCCTTTGACATGTTAATTAGCTCTAAGGAAGTTTTCATTCATTAAGTCTTTTCACCAGGAGAAGCTTAATTGATTTAAAGTATCCAGGTGTAAATCAAATTCTGTTCTACTGAATTTCTAGGATTGGTAGATCCTAAAAAATAAATACCTGGTATTCCCCTCCTTTCCTGTATTGCGCTCTGATTCTGTTCTGGAGGTGAAGGATACAGTTAGCATATGACCGCCTCGCAGTTTTGTGGAAAGACACTCAAAACAGACATATTCTTAAAAGTAGGGTTCTGCATTTACTCATAGAGCAACTTAGTCAGGGCTGAGCAGTAAATGTTGTTAATCAGTTATCTGCAACAGCATTTTCCATGTATTGATATGCCCAGCTAAGACTGTTCCTTTGGGGCAGGTATACCCTGTTTTATCAGCAGAGGACATGTCAGAATACATGGCCCCTTAAGCCAAACCATCAGGCAAGAAAAATGTCTGGCAAGTCAGGGAGGAGTATAAAAAAGGAAGAGGACTATAAAAAGATAACGTAAAATAATATACTTTATTTTTTCAAGGCATATTATCTTGATGTGGGGAAGTGATGCCTTTGTCTGTATAAAGACAATAGCAATATGAGATTTCCTGCTTGCGAACATTTATTGCTACCTTTGGGGACCACTTTAGGAAGTCAGAGTTTCATGGTAGCTGTAGGATGTCTATTCCTGTCCCTCTGGCTTGGGGAACTATACCTCTTGGATTTCACAGTGCCCTTACAAGGCCTGATCTTTGAGATAAGAAGCCAGGTTTCTTAAGCTATCTAAACCTGTGCCTCTCTTTTGTTTCCTCTGTGCAGTTCTTCAACTTTGTTTCTCAGTCCTTCAGTAAAGACAGCCAACAACTCCTGCTACCTGCTTCTGTTTTACCTTTTCAGCCAGTGATTAGTCACTTCTCACTCTGTTATCCCAGAAGAACAGGATTACAGTGGTGCCTTCGAAAGGAGGTATCTTCACTGATCAAGGAGAGGCTCTCAGCACCTTGGTGCAGTCACCACCCAGAGTTACAGAAACATTGTGATGGACATCCTGGGAAACAGGAACACTACCACATCTTCTCCAGGGACCACCCATTCCCATTTCCCAAACCGAAGAAGACCTTTTAGCACAGCAGACCTTCACTTTGGGCTGGCAGCCACTGATCTGTGCTACAATCGGATTGAAAGCATTCCTTTTTTCTGTGTGCAATCTCTCACTAAATAACATATGTGAAGAGTACAAACTGGCTTTTGGTTTTCTGCTTCCTCTCAAGTGTCTCCTTAATGTCTTTACAGCCTTAGGACTACTGTGGCACATTGCAATGTGGGTTTTTATTATGCAGAACTTGTGTCCACTGGAAACTAGACTAAACCTACTGCCTTACAGCAAACAGCATATTGCCCTCTTTAGCAGGACCCTGAGCTGCATCCAAAGTAAGAAGTGAAAGTGCGGGAAAACACTTTCTATCCACCTCCAGCATTTTTGCTGGTCAGCTCATAGGCCTGCTGTTGAACAAAACACAGCGTGCTGCTACTTGTTAATAAAGTGGCAACAGTTTATTGCTGTGGGAGTGCCCGAAAAATGCTTCCTGTCTCCCATGGCAACCTCGAGCTTGCATGGAACAAATTGTGAGCAAATCCTGCTGTACTTATTCATGCTCTTTGTGATTTGCCATTCAAGCCTGCTGCAAAACCAACAGCAGAGAAATGACAACAGTGGAGTGCGCTGGCTCTGACAGATGCACATTGTTATCTCCCCAGTTGTTATTCTGTGGTTGCCTCTTCCTAACAGTTGACTTTATGTGCTGATATCATGTATAAATCTCTAGTTCCATTCAAGGGTGGAAGTGGTAAAGCAAGCGCTAACTGGAAAAGAACTGGTGACTCATAAGCCTAAACATTCTTTATATTTAGCAGGAATAAATATTGATGCTAGAGAGATTTAAATTTAATAATGGTTAAAATTGCAGTATGTTGACGAGGCACTCAGTTCCTTGTGCACCCATGACTCCTATTGACTTTGGAGGTAGTTGCTGGGGTGCAGCGGAGGTTGAATTTGGCATTTCTGAATGATGTTTTGTACTCCCAGGGATTTCTGGGGAAGGGAAAAAGGAGGAAGGGAACTGCCTTTGGAATTTGCATTTCATTCTTTAGCAATAACTAACAAGGGAAATATTTTGCTATGGCTATGCACTTTGCTTTCCATGAAATTAACATACTCAGAGTGACTCAATTTTCCGGTGATTTCAATCTGAAGGTTTTTTTTACCATATAAAAAGAAAAAAGGGTAGATCACTGGACATTGGTCAGTGGCATGCTGCACCAAATTCCACATGTACATACGTGCATCCTGACCAAAAACTAGGCACTTTATCAGTGGGAGGCATTAATACTCATCCTTGTTAATGAAGAACAAGCCTAGGGTTGGCGAAGGACAGCCAAAGACCAGTGCAGCTCCCCAGCTCTTCTGGGATCTTGCTTCCACGCTCATGCCTGTCCCTGTTGTGATGCAATCTGGCAGCTCTCACATGTCCTTGCAACAAGGATGTACTACTTTGAGCTTTTTGCAAGAAAGGAAGGAAAAACTCAAATAATGAACTCAGACTTGCAAAGGAAGAAGGAAAATATAATTTTCAAATGCCTGACATGTTTTAGAAATTGCAAAGGCATTTGTGCTTTTCAAAAGGAAGTCCCTCAAATCCACTGGTGTTCAAACCATGGGGTCCAGTTCTTAGGTGGCAGAGATCTGCAAAACCCCCCAGAAGCTATATATGTTATGCTTTAAAATTGTGACATTTGTATCCAATTTGAAGCAGCTACTGGGAGAAAACTCATTAAGAATTAGTAGAGTATTTCTAAAAGCATCAAACTAGGAGATGCAGTTTGGCCCTGGATTAACTGTTGAATATAAAAATATACAAAAATCATATAAACTCCACTCATTTAAAAGAGATGTGTCAGAGACAAAGGGCTACTTGCAGGAGGGTTCACCATAGGAGCAGTAGGCAGTGAGTCAGCTTATTTGCAGAGCCGGACAATTCTGGCTCCCAGTCCTGTGTCCCCATCACTCTCAAGCATATTTTGTCTCATTCTTAAGTCTTTCAGCAACAGCTGAGCTGCTTCAAGCATTGATCTGAAGCCTGAGGGAATCCTAATGTAATATAAATAATAATAATAATAAAAATCCATACTAACTGCCATTTAACTTCCCTCTTATTATTAGTCACTAACAAAACACTACCATTCTCCCCTAAATCCTGCATAAACAATCCAGTGCTGCCTTGAAACATAAACATCCACTGACAGATGAAGCAGATTTCATTAGCCATTTCCTATATGATAAATATCCTGGTGTTATTAATGTCCTGCTAAGTAAACATTATCAGTGTTAAAATGAATACTAAAAAAAAAATAATCATTAAACAGTAGTATATTAACATGAGTGGCAATGCAGTTCATCTATCATAGGCAAATACTTCCCTGTGGTCAAAACGATCCCGAGATGAAAATAAATGTATAAAATATGCTGTATTTTTTACTCACTCTAATATCAGTTCTCACATTGTTGTGTCCTCCCTGAGTATTTTCGATAGTCAGAATAGTAAGTGAAGACATGAATTTTCTCTTTCATTGCAACAGACTCTAAGTCGTGTCTGCCCTGAGTAGCGTACAGTTTATATAAGACAGAGAAACAGCATTGGGAAATGCCCAAAATGAATTAATGATATTTTTTTATTTTATTAGTAGCTTGTACTTTGTATACTACTATTTATGAAATTCTACCATATTAAGCCTCTCTAAACCCCAGAAGTCAGACTAGCCTCACTCCAATATATGCTTATGTCTCCTGGCAGGAAAGGTTTTCCTATAAATTCCTTTATTATTTTTGCAATCACTTACATGAAATCACCTATCCCTAAATTTTTCAGACAATGAGAACTTACATTGCATTTATCTGTGATGGGGGTGAGTTACGAAAGGACTGTGAGTCCGGGTGGTAAGGTGGCGTGCTACCAAGAGCGCAGAAAGGCACGAGCAGAGTGTGCTGCTGGGCTGCATAGCCCTGCAGCTCCTCTGGCTAGGTTGTTTAACCTCCTCCCTTTCTCCAGCCCCCACGGAGGCTGGTAGCAGTTTGCCACATCCTGGGGTGCTGTGAGGATAAATTCACTGGTAATCTCTCAAATACTATGAAGATATGTAACATCAAAGAATTGCACATACTGTTAAGTCCACAGAGCACCCCTCAAATCTTCCTTGAGTTTACTCTGGCAAATCTGTCTCACGTTCAGCAGGCTCCACCTGGCATATATGTTGTTTAGCTTTGCTATTTTTAAATAAGTAGACATATTTAAAGCTTCTGTTTAGGTCAAAGGCCCTTAGTACTGGATATTGGGCAGTCCTGAGCAGCTGTGGCAGTAGACAGAAAAGTGCAAGAGACATTCACGGTCTCTCCTGCACAGACTTCCAGAGAAATGCATCTGAAAAGATCAAAATTACTTCTCAGCAATTCAACCCCATTGAGCAACACCAAGACAAGTTATCTGAAAGAGGAACCTCACCTAGAAATTGCAGTTTGCAGAATAATCTCCCTCAGTTTCTATAGATGTTTTTGCCTGATCTATGAAACAAGTCCTACATCCAGTCCTCATTTCTAGTAAAAGCTCAGTCTGACTCCATGCAAGGAACAGAAATTTTGCCCCTGACATTGAGAGAAGATAACTGGGATCTCTAAGAACTTCATATATCTTTTGCAATAGATTAATTATTATGGCATTAGCCACACTTGTTACCAACTTTCCCCCTGTTGTACTTGCACCTTCCTATTACAAACGGAACCTTTGTTTGTTCTGTGACTAAAGCGTAATGAAATTGCCGTTCAGTGGATAGCATTTGCCAGGACTGACCGGATGTTTGCCTTCTGTTCAACATGAATAAATATTGATAGGACTAATCCTAAAAATCACAACTGCAATAAAAAATAAACAGTACGACCCTGTTGTTAATGAGTTATTGAAGATCAAGTACATTTATACCATTCAGATATAACCAGCTTCCCTGTATACCTTTTTCTGCAGTTGCTAGAATCTTGGTTGTCAGTTTTACTTTAGATTGTTTCCTATAAAACACAGTAAGAAGCAATGCAATGCCCTGCAAAGAAAATGCATTTAAATGATAATAATTTGCATTTAAATCTAGCAACAGCTCTGCCTTTCCTTTTCCTGGCCTTGCTGTGCCATTCACACTTGTTAATTTAATAGCCAGAATCCTCCATCAAGGTGAATTACAAGGAAGATATTGCATGCAAGGACCAGCATGAGGCCTCAGATTGCACCAGCTTCAGCAGCAGGTGTTGTGGGGTGCATTCCCTGGCTTAACTGGGCCAGGTTCGTGTAGCTGCAGGGGAAGGCTAGGAGGCTCTAGAAAGATATGTTTTCATACGAGCTGTAGAAACTTTCCCCTTAGGAGTGTGGAAGGGTGACATGGAGAGTCATGACATATATGCAGCAAATGCAGACTTAGTAGGAATATGCTGCCTTTCTTGGTGAGGCCATAAGAAGTGCTGAATTGCACTCTTTTGCCTCTGTGTCCCTCCATGCAGCTTCCTGACCCACCCAAGAGCATGCTCCAGGGCTGTGCTCCTCTTGAAAGCTGGAAGCAGAGCCAGATGCCTACAGTGGAGCGCGTGCAGGAAGCTCTTGCATGACAGGCTAGGAGTTTGCAGCGGGGACATCGCAAAAGCAGGCAGCAAACTTCAGGTTCTGCCTGATGTGTAGTCCTGCATCCCTGGCCAAGGCTGGGACTTCCTCCTTCATGTAGAGGCAATGTCATGTTGACAGGACTAATTGAGTAATAGCTCTTTGATGGACAATGAGTTCTTACCAACAAACATTTATTTGGAGAGGAAAACTACATTTTGGCACAGTGTCCTTGAAGGATTGCCAAGATCTGAGGGGAAGTCTGCTCCTTGGCATCCTGTGAAAACTCAGGTTGTGTGGTACAAATTACAAGGTGACATAAATAAGCAAGGAACTTTTAATAAGGATTGGCCATTACAAGAAATGACACAGATCAGGACCCTCCCTTTTGATGCATTCTCCATCAGTTCCCATTGGTCCAACGATACCCAGCTCCATCTAGGACTGAATTTGTTCAGTTATTTTTACAAATTCAAATTCAAGATTGTCCCTGGTTGTGAGAAAAGTTAGGGTTTGCAGCCTCACCCTAACCCTCGTGTATCTGTATTGAAATTAAGTAATGTCTGCATGTAATTACATGCAAAAAGTCTTTAGTAGAAATTGCTTAAACTGAATGTGATATATGACATTTCAGAATCTGGTCATAACAGATTCTGTTGTTTTGATACTGTTTAAGCAAAGTATTAATAAATTAGCCTATGATGGGAAAGGATTCTTTTTCTCTTAATTGTAAGTTTCTGTTTTCTATGAAAATGTACTGAAAATACTTCGTAGTACATGCTGCTTAAACAATGCAAATGACTACATTTGCCTTTTGAAACTAACAGAGTGTTTCTATTCTCAAATGGAAAAAAAAAAAGAATTAATGAGAATATCAGGTTGTTTGAAAAAAACATGAGGTTTGACACCTACAGACTTCTGTGGTTGATCTAAAAAAGAGAATAAAAGTGTTCTTGCTTCACCTTTTTCCGCTCCTGATTCGTGTGCATGGGCCTCAGCTGACTGAGGCCGAGATAAAGTGTTATCACGTGTGTCACTTCCATTACGTTCCTGGTACATGTAGAATATCAGAACGTACAGAAACTAATTGAGCTAAATTCCAGGTAATTACTATTTTCTTGTCACTGCATCTGTTTCATACTAACTATTTTTTACTTGTGGGAGGGGCTTCGATGAATCTGGGCCAAACCCAACCTGCTCTTCCTTCAGTGTGTACATACATCTTGGCTTTTGCATCGTTCACATAGCCACCTGTTTGGGAATTCATCCCAATCATTTTCTTTGTTGTAGTTAAGAAGTCATACATCAATTTATCTGTTCTGCTAGCTTTGGATGAGTCATAAATTTTGGCAGAAGAAAACCTGTCTTTTCAACTTACATGGTCCAGCATAATCCATGAACTAAAATTTATTTAAGTCTAGGTTCTACTGATTAAAGATACTATTCAGCTGTACATTACACTGAACACTGTTTTTAATATTACTGAGGTGTTTTAGTCATATGCATGAAAGTAAGAGATTAAGTACAGAAGCTGATTCTTTATTTCTCAGACAAATGTTCCCTTGACCTCCACTTGTCCTTGGATTTCTTCTAATTTATTCTCCAAGTTGCCTCGATTCCAGTACTTGTGACTGTGACTTCTTAGTGACACCAAAAGCAGGTTTCCCAAGTCATAACCAACCTCATTACTGTTGGAAATCCTACCATTTGGCAGTTAGACTTGGATTTACCCCACATCTAACAGCCCATCCTGGCTCAATTCCACTTTAGTCAAGGCTAGTCTGCTGTGGGAACACCCTGATTGGGCTGGGGTCAATTTGAACTCCAAGTGTGGTCAGGACCATGCTGCCACCCACCTTAAATCCCATCCCCAGACTGGGCTGCTCAAGAGTCTGAACACCCAAACCTGTCAACTTGGCCTAGCAATTATTGTAAAATCCACAGAAAACACAAACAATAGTTAATATGCATCTTCACTTCTTTCCACATAGCCACATTAGCATCAAAGCAGTGAAGAATCAGTTCAATGCAAAGGAAGAGTTTCTAGAATACTTTTTATCAATGTATTAAATAGTATTGTCTCAGTAAGTGGAACAATCCATGAGATAAAGTCACACAGATGCTTTGGTACTTGTTTCACCTAAGCAAATGCAAAGCGTTAAGCACTCAAGTAGTTCTGTTGCTTCCACATGCGTAACTGCTTACTTGAGCAACGGTCTCCATCTGTTCATAACCATGTACCATGTACCATAACCTTCTGTGGAGCTCAGGTTTATGGGTCAGTTGTTAAGGGCAGAAGCATCAGTGAGTATCTTCATTAAAAAACCCCAACCAATAACACAAGCAGTCATCGTGTCCCCCCCCACATTATGTTAAACAGTAGCATACAGTTACATTGTCCAGGAGAAGCTCCATTAGCTTCTAGTAATGACAACAAGCTGATGTCCAGTACTTCTCAAAATCGTGCCTAAAACACACATTAGTAATGATAGAGAGAGGTTTATATGATAGTCTTTATGGCTCTCTTGAATTTTAAGTGAAGACATCAGGCACTCTGAACTACATTGCCCAAGAACAGGTAAAAGATGGTTTCTGAGGGAAAGTTTTAGGGAAAGTTTTTAGACCCAAATATTGTTCATGTCCAATCTAAAACTTGTATTGCTGTCAGCAGGAGCATGACTGGTGCAATGAATCTAGACATTTTTTTCTTCTCCATGTTAATTAACTTATAAGACAGAAAAATGAACCTCTCAAATACACAGTAGCTGGTTAGACTGTGTAAGCAAATATTGATCCATATGCTTATTTTTCTTTCAATTCCTGTGTCCCAGTGTCAGACTAAGTTCAGTCAAAGCAAATGAATGTGTGCTTTTCGAAAGACTCTATCATCTGTATAAAAACCCTCATTTTTCAGTGCTCAGCAGCCAGTTACAGAACGATCAGATTTCCAAATATTGAGTGTGGCACTAATGTTGGGTACTAACCCCTCCGTGATTGGAGATTTGGTGTTCTGAGAGGACTGGGACTTGCCTTTAGCATACGCCCAGCTCATTCTCCTTCCCCAGACACTGTCTGCTAGGGTTACAAGGAAAGTCTGTGGGTAGGAGAACCAGAAGCAAACAGAGAAGACACCTTCAAATCACCTTTGACACCTTCAAATCACCTTTGTGTGCTGCACCAGGGAGTGAGCCCTGCTCCAAGGCAATTTGATGTGAGCTGGCTTGAATTTATTCTACCTGTACGGAACAAACACTGGAGAGACCACCTCAGCTTTCCTGAGATCTTAGGCTTTCCATACATAGGGAAGTGGTTCATTAATACTCCATGATTAGCTCATCAAAGAGTGACCTGACGTGAATTGGGGACAAAGGGGTGAAACAGTCCTAATGTGAATCTAGGAATGATCCCTCTTGACAAGATGAGATGCTCAGAGAGAAGGTGTTGGGTGATGAAGATCATGGGTCGTACTTAAAGCAGTTTGAGTTTTGGGGGTAATGCAGCAGAGTCCTGAAGCTAAAAGGCTCAAACTGTGAGACTGCTGAGAAACCTTTCAGTGAGGAGCTCTGGCAAGTAAGCAAATGTTGTCTCATACCTTTGCATCAATAACACCAGCATCACTTCCTCCTTCCCTGCCACAATTAAACTTTGAGAAGATGAGTGTGGGACCTAATTTTTGTTGTAGTGTGTTTTTTACTTGGGCTTGTATTTACTATCCACATCACTCATAGGCACACTGCAAAGATCCCGCCTCAGCACACACCTCCACAAATGTACAGCTTAAGCGGAAGGGGTTTGTTTCACGTGAGACACTTAGAGCTGACCTTGCAGCATCACCTGCAGCCACTGTGAGGCTAGTAAATAAGGCAGATGTTCCTCTTTCGACATCCTGTGGGTGCATCCTGCTCCCCTGCACCACTAGCAGCCGTCTGTGTAGCTGCAGAGCTCACCGTCATTCAGTCCTTGGCCCTCCCAAATCTGATGTGTGCCTAGACCTCTGTTGAACAGCTATGCTACAGAAACTCCGAACAGTATGACCCTTCTGCCATAGGTGTATCAACAAATGGCATACATAATGGCATGAAATTTAACAAGACCAAATGCCGGATTCAGCACCTGGGACGGAGTAACGCCAGGCACAAGTGTAGGCTGGGAGAGGAGTGCCTGGAGAGCAGCCCTGCAGAAAGGGATCTGGGGGTGCTGGTCAACAGCAGGCTCAACAGGAGCCAGCAGTGTGCCCTGGTAGCCAAGAGGGCAAACCACATCATGGGGTGCCTCAAACACAGCATAACCAGCCGGTCAAAAGAGGTGATTATCCCGCTGTATTCAGCAGTGGTGCGGCCTCACCTCGAGTACTGTGTGTAGTTCTGGGCCCCACAATTTAAGAAGGATGTTAAAGTCCTTGAATGCATCCAGAGAAGGGCAACAAACCTGGTGGTAGGGCTGGAAGGCATGTCCTATGAGGAGCGGCTAAGGACTTTGGGTTTGTCTAGTTTGGAGAAAAGGAGGCTGAGGGGAGACCTCATTGCTCTTACAGCTTCCTGAAGAGGGGAAGAGGAGAGGGAGGTGCTGAGCTCTTCTCCCTGTGTATTTGGTTTGTGTGACAAGGTTTTGGTAGCAGCGGAGCTACAGGGGTGGCTTGTGTGAGAAGATGCTAGAAGCTTCCCCTGTGTCTGACAGAGCCAGTGCCAGCCAGCTCCAAGACAGACGCACCGCTGGCCAAGGCTGAGCCAGTTAGCAATAGTGGTAGTGCCTCTGAGATAACATATCTAAGAAGCGTGAAAAAACTGCTGCGCAACAGCAACTGCAGCGGGAAACAGGAGTGAGAATATGTGAGAGAAACAACTCTGCAGACACCAAGGTCAGTGAAGAAGGAGGAGGAGGAGGTGCTTCAGGAGCCGGAGCAGAGATTCCCCTGCAGCCCATGGAGAAGACCATGGTGAGGCAGGCTGTCCCCCTGCAGCCCATGGAGGTCCACTATGGAGCAGATATCCACCTGCAGCCTGTGGAGGACCCCATGCTGGAGCATGTGGATGCCTGAAGGAGACTGTGATCCCATGGGAAGCCTGTGCTGGAGCAGGCTCCTGGCAGGACCTGTGGACCCATGGAGAGAGGAGCCCACGCTGGAGCAGATTTGCTGGCAGGACTTGTGACCTCATGGGGGACCCACGCTGGAGCAGTCTGTTCCTGAAGGACTGCACCCTGTGGAAGGGACACATGGAAAGGACCCACACTGGAGCAGTTTGTGAAGAACTGCAGACCATGGGAAGGATCCATGTTGGAGAAGTTCATGGAGAAGTATCTCCCATGGGAGGGACGCCATGCTGGAGCAGGGGAAGAGTGTGAGGAGGAAGGAGCGGCAGAGACAATGTGTGATGAACTGATCACAACCCTCATTCCCCGTCCCCTGTGCCGCTCAGGGGGAAGAGAAAATTGGGAGTGAGGTTGAGCCCAGGAAAAAGGGAGGGGTGGGGGGAAGGTGTTTTAAGGTTTGGTTTTATTTCTCATTATCCTACTCTGATTTGATTGGTAATAAATTAAAATAATTTTCCCCAAGTCAAGTCTGTTTTGCACTGTGATGGTAATTGCTGAGTTATCTCCCTGTCCTTATCTTGACCCATGAGCCTTTCGACATATTTTCTCTCCTGTCCAGCTTAGGAGGGGGAGTGATAGAGCAGCTTTGGTGGGCACCCAGTGTCCAGCCAAGGTCAACCCACCACACCCTGGTATCCAGTGATAGAATGCGTGGGAATGGTTGAAAGTTGCATCAGGGGAGGTTCAGACATGACATTAGGAAGCATTTCTTTCCCAACAGGGTGGTCAAACATTTAAATGGGCTTCCTAGAGAGGTGGTCAATGCCCAAGCCTGTCAGTGTTTAAGAGGCATTTGGACAATGCCTTTAATAACATGCTTTAACTTTTGGTCAGCCCTGAATTGGTCAGGCAGTTGAACTAGATGATCGTTGTAGGTCCTTTCAAATGAACTATTCTATTCTGACAAAGAGATATAATCCCCACTTCAAAAAATCTTAGAAGTGAAATAGCCTAAAACTGCAAGAAAAAGAGTATCTGCATCACAGTTGGGAAGCCTAAGAGACAAAGGTATTTATCCAATGGTGTGAAGGAAATCTATGTCAAGGCCTAGAAAAGAACTTGCACTATTTCAATCATTGCTCTATGTTACTTCCTGAGCAACTGCTTCTTGATAGCATGCAAGAATAATTGCATGTCAATCGTTGTAATTCAAATCAGTGAAGACAGTGAAAATTATTTTATTGCAAAAGATGCTCAGAATCTAATCAGGATTGTATTTTTATTTTTCAAATGAAGACCAGACTCTGATGCATTCATTTGGACTGTTGCCTGCCATTGAACTATCCCTCAAATCCCACTGATTTCCATTGGAAATTAAAAAAAAAAAAAAAACAACACAAAAAACCAGCTTCGCAACTGAGCTATTACCCCTAAAACCATTAGGAGTAACACATAACATACAGCATCTCTTGACACCCCCACACCATTCTCTGTTGCTAAAGAGTATCTGCTATGTGATCTTTGACACTTCCTTTTTTTTTTTTTGTCTTTATATTTGCAAACTCTGCTCTGAGGAGACTTTGTGGAAATTTGCTCAGCTTGCAGGAAGAAATTGCACGAGTTGATAAATGCTAAAAATAACTCAGCAGAGGGCTGTCCAATAAGTTAGCTTTAGGATGAGTCATGGAAGCTTGGGAGTATTGTCAGCATACAAGTTATATGGCTTTCTACTTCATTTGGATATGCTTTGAAGTGTGTGAAACAGTCTCATGAAAAGCACTCACTGAGTGTACCGATATTGCTGTACATCTTTCAAGCAATTTGGGCACGCTTACACTTCCTTTTGGGAATTAACTGTGCTGCATCTTGCAGGAACTAAAAGGGAAATAAAACTGGACAAAACTTATCAAACCCTTTTGAATTTCTTCCATCTCAGAGTAAGGCACTTTGGGAATAAAAGCGAAGCAGTAAATATTCTAATTTTCTAGTAAGGCTTTTTATTCTGACTCATATGCTTTTTCTATAAAAGAAAGAGGACAAGAAAATAGAAGATAGACACTACAGAGATAGTTCAAGATAGAACTATAGTAAGGTGTAAGCAAAACTACCTGGAAAACTGTTTTCAGAAAACAGTTATCTGTGATTCATTTCTAAATGGAAAGCTGTACTAAGTGTGGTTCTACAAGGGGCTATTCTCAATCTTGTACTGGTGACCTGTATATCTTCTGCAATAAAATATACTTACTAAATCTCCAATCACAGTAGCTAGAAGAGGTTACAGGTGTGATGGAGAACAAGAATAAAGTTCAAAAGTATCTTGCCAAAGTAAATAGGGTACTATTTAAAATGGAGAAGTGCTGAGTTTTGCACTTTGGAGTCACTCCTCAGGAACAGTCTACTGAATACATATAGAAATACATACATACATTGAGAGGAATAACTAATCAGGCAGCAGTTCTGCAAAACAATATTTTGGAGCTAGACTGATTTCTCAACCGCACATGAGATGACAATGTCCTGTTGTTGGGGAAAAAAAAGAAAGATAAGGTTTATATTTCTCATTAGGATCTATGATAACTATTCTATCTACTGAACCTTCAGATAACTGTGGAAGTCCTGTGTCTGTCTTGACAGCACACTCAGAAAGTGGTAGACTAATTTACAAGCTTCCAGAGAAAAGGTGTGAAAAAAAATCATTGTTCACAACCAAAGACCTAGAAAACATGAACTTGTAAGAGAAGTTTGAGACAAGTGGGGTTTTAACCTTAAAGAAGAGAAAACTGAGGTGAAATGCAACAGCATTCAGTTATGTAGAGACTGCTACAAGGAGGAAAGAAATCAAATTTCCCATGTCTGTGGAAGACAGGACAAAAAGTGATGGGCATAAATTCAGCAACAGAAAATTAAGCTGAACATTAGGCACACTGGATATTGGGATAGTCTCATGGTCAGAAGAGTGAAGGCTTGGAATAGATGTGTATGAGATGCTATGGCAACATCATCTCTGAACATATTTAAACAACTAGGCGAGGAAAAACTATGGCTAGACTAACACAAGCTTTGGAGAAAGGGTGTGGAGAGGACACTTCACCATGTAACTTCCTTTCTGGGACTTGATTTTTCATGTTAAAGTAGCAAATCATGGGATACCAAGCATATCGGTTGGAATCAACCATTCTTACTTCAGAGTTTACAGCAGTAAAAAAAGACAATGAGGACCCAACATGGGTTAAATCAGGCAAGGCAGTGCAACTCTCTGTTCATTTAGGGCAAATTACAGACAAGAGAGATCAACACTGGCTTTTTGTTGGGAGCTCTGTGGTAGAAAATGGTTTTAAGGGGAAGTTGAAAGGGAAGAAAAGAGAGGTCTGTAGAACCAATTTAAAATTATTATTCCACAAATTCTATCAAGATAGAAATCCAGGAAAGTCCCCATCTCTGAGCCTACAAAGTCAGCCTTTCACTAAATGCATGTATGTAAACAGTGTGCTGACCTTAGCACACTGTAATCTAGGACAAGAATCTATCACAGACATGCTGAAGCTGCGGTTTCCTAAAGAGCTGCATCGAATCACTGGTTTCTTACAACCAAAAGGGAGAGATTTCGTGGCCATCCATCTCTGGCCTCCAGCCCCAAGGTCCACCCCAGCCCTGTTTTGGTTCTGATGTTCAGTGCCATCTCTGTGGGCTGACCCAGCAGAAAGCTGCTGGGTTTTATGCTGGGATATTTTTGAGCAGACCAGTAAGTTAATGAGGTCACGGAGTGGGGGTCTGGTGAGTGCCAGCCTCAAAGTAAGCAGTAAGAGCATGCAGCCAGACTGAGAGAATGAGGCAGCTGCTGCAGGACCCCTCTTTCCAAATCAGTGAGTGGTTAGGTTGGCTCAGCATGCCTCACGAAAACCATGGCTTTTGCTTCCATGTAGAGAAGCTCTCATTCCAGCATGTAAGAAAGCCAGAGGAATAACGCAAAAAAGGGGAAAATCACTGAGAAAGCTTATGTTGTTATAAAATAATTAATGCAAGGGGAAGAAAAAAAAAAGAATATTGGGAGTTAGCTGGACAGGAAGGTGGAAATATGCTCTTGATTTGAGGTTCTTTGTTGCACTCCCTTAAGTGCATGGTCATGGCTTGGCAGCTGTTCAGACTTCAGGAGGCATTGTGCAAGCCTCTGATAGGAGGGGTTTCCTTTGATGAGCTGGCCATTGTGACTTTACAAGAACTTGTACAGTACTTCCTCTACCCAGTACAAACCACAGTTTTCTGAATGAATTTTCTCCTCTTTTTTTTTTTTAACAGTTTAACCCTTAACCTTTCTGACTCATGTTTTCTATTCTAGTGCAGCACGCAACCCAAGGTGAAAACAGGGACAGCCTACACAAACGAGATTCTGCTGCTCGTGGTCTGTCAGGGAAACTGAGCATTGTGTGGAGCAGTGTTTGTGCTGAAGAGCAGTTTGCAGGTCTGGTAGTGTGGTAGGAGCAAAAAGAAAGCCTCTCTTGCAAGTCAAATGAAGAAAGTCAGGCAGCTATTGCACCGGTTAGTGATTCATCTGTACTCTTCAGTTTGTACTAATTGCTAAACTCTGGAGGTGTGGTGTGGGCAACAATGGTAAAATGGTATAATTAGGGAAATGACCCTTTCACAATTAATGGAATGAATTTGTCTGAAGGTGAGAAAGAGGACCAAGTAGTTAATACAGTGGTCAGATATACTGGGCTAAATTCAGCGGTGACATAAAAAAATGTATCACATTAGAGTACCTGCTGGGGAAGAAGCTCTTGCTGCTCAAGACAAACACAGGATTTTTTGAAAAATATATGGCATAAAAAGAGCTAAGTAGGGACAGAAAAGGGATGTTCAAAGTTGGAATCCCTCTTGGGGTCACTATTGAGCATTTTGAAATCAGACTGGAGAGTAAGGAATCAAAGCCAGATGTCTTAGCAAGAGTCTGCCTTGGGTTATGAAAGGCCTTCGAGTCCTTCCTTGTGCAATCAGCATAAAAGTCACAGTGTGTGAAGAGCACTGGCTTTTACCTTCCCTCATACCTGTGTCCAAAGGGAAATAAAAAGGAGATAAGGATATTTCTCATTCAACCATGATAATGGACGGTGCTAAGAGTCCTGAGCAATGGCTGAAGAGATGGCACCTTCCCAAGACCCTCTCTGGAGATATTAGGACCCAGCAAGCTCCCTAGGGTCATGTTCCAAGCAGTTTACTGCTAAAAGGAGGAATCAATATGTGACAGAAAGGCCAAGGGAATGTTTGCTTCCCAAATCAGGTGATGGAATCAGTACTCTTTCTCCAAATATGGAAAAGATCTTTTTTCCCATAAATAAAAATGAAATAAATTTTATCTAAATAAAAAATAAAAAAAATAATAAAACCCCATACATTTTCCATATAAATATGGAAAAGACTCAGAAAGTCTGTGACCTCCCTCACTATTGTCCTGCAAGGCTGATAAAGCTCTGTAGTGATCTGGGTTCTTGGGACAAAGAGATATTTGATAGGAAGAGAGAACCACCTACTAAGGATATTGTGGGAAACAGGGATAAAACCCTTAAGTGAACTGATGGCTGAATCTAGCCCAGGAGGCTGGTGGATGGAGCTGGCAGGTAGCAGTCAGCTCTTTCTGCTAAAACACGTCCTGTTGCTCTGAGAAAGGGATTACAGCTTTGAGTCCCTCTCTTTAAAATGTCACACAACATCCAGTATGAAAAGACAGCATAAAATCTCCCCTGTAACACCTACAAAACTTTCAAAAGCAATTTGATATGTGATATACTGCTACTCTTGCTTGTCAGGCTGATATCACTTTGGTGCTGTTCAGTCCATCCATCTGAACTGACTTCTTGTGTCTCTTCTATGGGAAATGATTCATTCAGGGCCTGTGAAGTGCCCGCGTTGGGAGGCTGCAGTCGTGGGGCTCATAAAGGTTATTTCTGTCTAAATTGCATTGCTTTCGGACTGGGTGGCTGCAGTACCTTCAGTATGGTGGGAAGAAAGGGGAGGAAGAGACATATTTTAATAGATGGTGTGGAACATATCAACATCTTTCAAGCAAATCAAATACCTTAACACTTTTTTTATTTCCTGTCTTAGAATTTTTTAGGTTATGTTTATGATCTAATTTTGCCTTTTATTCTGTTTCTCTTCCCTATTTGGCTGCTGTCCCTTGTGAGCAAGGCGCAGTGATGCTGCACCTGTCTACCACCATAATAAGGCCTAAAATGTTCACCTTCTTCTAGGTTATATTCTGCACAGAAGGGGAACATAGACTGCAAAAAGGAGGGGCATTTATATTAGCACATTAAGGCCTTCAGCTGCTACTGTGGTTTTAATTTTGAACAGTGCTATAAGCACTTTAGACAGTGAAGTGTAGCTATCATTTATCAGAAAGAAAAAGAAATCCTGAGAAAGAGAAAGCATCTTTTCAGTCAGTTTAGCATTTGACGTGTGTATTTGAGTCATAGCTTGTCAAAGACTGATGAACAAGGTACACTCATGTCATTTTCTCCATACAGAGCATCTTTCCTCTATGACTCTCAAAGCTATTCACCAATTGTCCCTCAGCCAGCAAGTAAAGTACAGATGGTCAAGTTGTGCTCCGTTACTAGTTTAATGCCTCTGTAAAATCAAGTAGGCCTGGGCTACTAGTGAATAAAAAATGGCTAGGGAAGGGACAGCATAGGACAGTTGATCAGTAATGTTTAAGCACTAGCATGTTGTGTGGCATGATCTGGAAATGTGCCAAATAGCACTATCTCAGGCGATGCCTGGGGTATAGAATACGCTCCAAATTTTCTAATAGGCAGCACAGACAAGACTGCCATGAGTTTGGCCCCCCTATACCCTTGAGGACTGTCACAGTTGACTTTGCACCTGCAAACCCTCATGTTGCACTGAAGGAAGGTAACACATGTTCTTAGTTTTATGTTATGAAAATCTTAGTTCATGCACTGTGTTCATGAAAATTAGTTCATGCACTGTGAGCTGGGAAAAAAAACCAAAACAAAATAACATTTACATTTTAGGGCCACACAGGGCAAAGTGCTGTATACTACAGCTGTAGCCACACAATGTGCTGCTTGGCCACACAATGACAGAATGCTCCCCAGTCGTCTTTTATTTAAGGAATAAATAGCGAGAGAAGTGCAGGGCAATACTATGCCTCATTACGACTGTTTTGTATGACTCCATTAGTACAAAACAAAAGGTGTAAAAATCCATTTAAATATGGCTGAGTATTGTCTTCTTGTGAGATAATCCCCTGTTGCCTTAAGGGACTTCCATTGCCCTGCTATGTTGGAAGGAAAAGCATTTGGCCACGTAATGATACCCCACTGGCCTTACTGAAGTTGCTCCTGTTTTCTAGGACTCCATGTGACATGAGACTCAATCCCCATGATTCAGGTCAAGATGAAAAAGGATAGATCTTAATTGAACATATTGCCTAGGCTTCTCCCAGTAGGCAAAAGAGAAAATGCAGCTTCTGCTTTTCATCCAAGCAAGCAGCTGTTACACAGCAGTAAAGAGCACTCTAGTAAGACTATGGATGTGGAACTAGATCCAAAAGGTTTCAGAGCCAGACATTAGCTACACCTCCTTTGAGATCATTTGCAGACAGAGAGGAGGTAAAGTTTTGTTTCGGTAGATTAGATGAGTCCCTGAAAGGGTGTGAGATACCCTAGTTTGCATCCAACTGGCAAATACTCATCCTGAGCCTCGTGGTGTGCATTCTAGCAATGCCTGGTTTGATGGAGAAGGAATCTGGCTGCCATGTCCAGCTCTGTTTAGTGCAAGTATAAACTGGGAAGTGCTTTGCACTGACTAGAGGACCCTGGTAATGCAGGAGGGTTTTGAACCATGTATCCTCCTGCTACTCCATCTTCCTCCCCAGCTTCTCTGAGTGCTGCTAAACCACAACCCAGGACTGTGCACTCAAATCCCACAGCGAGGCAGGTGCTTTGGGGGAACTATGCACAGCATTGCAGAACAGGAAAGGGAAGTCTGAAAGGGCAGAAGGCCAGCAATTTTGAAGCTGCAATGTACAGCTATTTTGATGCAGAAACTAGGAGCAAACTTAATAGAAAGCAGTGAAGAAAGCAAGCAGTTTCTCTTTTAAAGCCATTGTGGCTTAATTGAAAGGGCTAATAATTGTAATAACATGGTGCACATGATGTTGTTACCAAGTGCTGTTATGCTACAGGCATGACACAAAAGGCTAGAAAACCAGGCTCTAACACATAAGCCTGGTAAAGTGAGGAAAACTGAAACAACCTCTTCACTGTACAGTTTTGGGCATGAAAATTCCATTCCATTCATTGGGTTTTTTAAAGGTGATTTGGATGGATAACACTGGGTAGTGTCTTTTTTTTTCTTCTGCTTTGTAACATTTTAAGAGTACTTGAACAATTTGATAAGGTTTCCCCAAATTTTATTGAGTTAAACAGTGGGATTGTGAAGTTCAGTTTCCTCTTAGTGTTGCTTGACTTTGTTTGGCATGTGTTTGATTTTCTGTGTGATTTTCTTTGTGTGTAATTACATATGTTGGCTATTTTGGAAAAGTCAGATTAAGAGGCTGGCTGCTGGCTGCTTGTTTGACACCATGTCACTTGTGTCAACAGAACTGATTGGGGAGGGTCACACAATAATGTGCCTTACTGGAAGAATGCTCAAAAAAAAAAAAAAGTTAAGCATCTCCCATGTTTCAGGTAGTCACACCCTCAGAGTATTGCCACTCTAACACCTTAATGAAGGAGCTGAGCTTTTTAAAAAAGGCCTCCTTTCTCTCCAGAATGTAAAATAGCCATTGAGAGTAAGTATCTGCTGAGTAACATTTAGTGTTTGACTAAATTTCCCTGTTCTCAGAAATGCATACTTCCCTTTTGCTCAGGACTGTGTAGAATCTTCTCTCATGCACACATCTTCCCACACACATGAAGGAATAGTGCCTAGGAATCTTCCAGCTGCCAGTCAAAGCCTGCGAGCTCAGACTATAAAACATCCTTCTCAAACCACAGGAGGTTAAGCCCTGGCCATAACTAATATGAAATGTAGGATGGCTGCATGTTGAGGGCACGAACCGGATTCAGTTCCCTCCCCTGTTACGGTCTCTGAGTGAAGTTATTGACTTGTTACAGCTGAGCTGATCCAGCAGCTCACTGCTGCCAAAAAATGGAAGACCCATTCCCTCTTTTCTTAACTCCATTTCCTGCACATGGGGCTTTCCTCCTTTCTTTATATGCTTTGGTGCTCAACTGACATTTGGCTGAATGAGTTCAACTCACAAAACCAGTAGAAAAGTATTCACACTTACTTTTTCCAGGTTAGTTCTCTGCTGGTTTTGTGAGCTGAATTGGTTCAGGAAAGGGTCTGATGATTGTCAGATCTGGCAAAGGAAAGGGAGATGGTTTTGGGAGAGGGAAGGACAAGATCTATAGCATACAGCTTCACCCTCTCTGTTTGAAAGGGAGACACTTCTCCTTCTGTGCATGAATAAAATGAGGAATAGTCTTTCTTTTCTTCCTCATAGAGTGGTTGGGTAACAACATGAAAGACTGCCAGACTACAGCAGTGAGGGGGAAATGGATGCAAGTCTTTGCCTTGAGTCTGCCCCTTGTTAACTATTAATAAAGACTTTATTATATCCTTTAGTATTTTTCAATAGTTTTCTTTAAATAACATTTATCTTGGGAAGTTTCTTTTCTCTTAAGAAATGCAAAATTAGTTACTGTATGCACCATCCCATAGGTATTTCTAATAAATGAGTTCACCCTTCTGCCTTCTGTCAGGAAAGAAAAATGTAGAAAACTGCAATCACAGATACTGTTGCTTGAATACATCTATCAAATTTTAACATCCTTTTCAATTACTTTTAACTTGTGGTGTTGGATTCTTTTTTTCTATTCTGATCTCCGTTTCTGTGGGTTTTGAATTAAAATATCTTCTCCTTGGTTCCAGATTGATACCATTTGCATGTGCGGCTTTCAATCAATTCTTTCAAGGCTTCTGCTGGTTGCAGACTGACAGCTAATTGAAAAGCAAACCAGACTAATGCAGTTACACAGGACTCTGCCAGTAACAATCAGAGATCATCAGGAGTCTCTGCAGGAACTGACAGAGCTTCTCCATGTTAAATAAGGTTGCAAAACTTCCCCCAAAAAACAGAGCCTGCACTGAGCACATCAGGCAAGTTACTGGCTGTGGAACATTTAAA